>NC_081389.1:24626753-24959253 GCF_030684315.1 Stegostoma tigrinum | reverse complement strand
ATTGAATCTGAGAGCAAAACACAAACACACAGGAATCTGACAGCCCTCACTGCCACAATATAGAGGAATCTGGCCCTCCTCTCAAGCACAGACAGTCCAGCCAGGCCCTACACTGTGTGTCTCTGTGCTGGGTCACTGTGTGTCTGAGCTGGGTCACTATGTCTCTCAGATGGATCACTATGTGTCTCTGTGCTAGGTCACTGTGTGTCTGAGCTGGGTCTCTGTGTGTCTGAGCCTGGTCATGTGTGTCTCACAGCTGGGTCACTGTGTCACTGAGCTGGGTCAGTGTGTCTCTGAGCTGGGTCACTGTGTGTCTGAGCTGGGTCACTGTGTGTCTCTGAGCTGGGTTACTGTGTGTCTCTGAGCTGGGTCACTGTGTGTCTGAGCTGGGTCACTGTGTCACTGAGCTGGGTCACTGTGTCTCTGAGCTAGATCACTGTGTGTCTCTGAGCTGGGTCACTGTGTGTCTCTGAGCTGGGTCTCTGTGTGTCTCTGTGCTGGGTCACTGTGTCTCTGAGCTGGGTCACAGTGTGTCTCTCAGCTGGGTCAGTGTGTCTCTGAGCTGGGTCACTGTATCTCTGAGCTGGGTCACTGTGTCTCTGAGCTGGGTCACTGTGTGTCGGAGCTGGGTCACTGTGTCTCTGAGCTGGGTCACTATGTCTCTGAGCTGGGTCAAAGCGTCTCTGAGCTGGGGAACTGTGTCTCTGAGCTGGGTCACAGTGTCTCTGAGCTGGGTCACTGTGTCTCTGAGCTGGGACACTGTGTCTCTGAGCTGGGTCACAGTGTCTCTGAGCTGGGTCACAGTGTCTCTGTGCTGGGTCACTGTGTCTCTGAGCTGGGTCACTGTGTCTCTGAGCTGGGTTACTGTGTGTCTCTGAGCTGGGTCACTGTGTTTCTCAGCTGGGTCTCTGTGTCTCTGAGCTGGGTCTCTGTGTCTCTGAGCTTGGTCACTTGTCTCTGAGCTGGGTCACTGTGTGTCTCTGAGCTGGGTCACTGTGTGTCTCTGTGCTGGGTCACTGTGTCTCTGACCTGGGTCACTGTGTCTCTGTGCTGGGTCTCTGTGTCTCTGAGCTGGGTCACTGTGTCTCTGAGCTGGGTCACTGTGTGTCTCTGTGCTGGGTCACTGTGTGTCTGAGCTGGGTCACTGTGTGTCTCTGAGCTGGGTTACTGTGTGTCTCTGAGCTGGGTCACTGTGTCTCTGACCTGGGTCACTGTGTCTCTGAGCTAGATCACTGTGTGTCTCTGAGCTGGGTTACTGTGTGTCACTGAGCTGGGTCTCTGTGTCACTGAGCTGGGTCACTGTGTCTCTGAGCGGGGTCACTGTGTGTCTCTGTGCTGGGTCACTGTGTCTCTGAGCTGGGTCACTGTGTCTCTGAGCTGGGTCACTGTGTGTCTCTGAGCTGGGTCACTGTGGGTCTCTGTGCTGGGTCTCTGTGTCTCTGAGCTGGGACACTGTGTCTCTGAGCTGGGTCACAGTGTCTCTGAGCTGGGTCACAGTGTCTCTGTGCTGGGTCACTGTGTCTCTGAGCTGGGTCACTGTGTCTCTGAGCTGGGTTACTGTGTGTCTCTGAGCTGGGTCACTGTGTTTGTCAGCTGGGTCTCTGTGTGTCTGAGCTGGGTCACTGTGTGTTTGAGCTTGGTCACTTGTCTCTGAGCTGGGTCACTGTGTGTCTCTGAGCTGGGTCACAGTGTGTTTCTGAGCTGGGTCACTGTGTGTCTCTGAGCTGGGTCACAGTGTCTCTGTGCTGGGTCACTGTGTCTCTGAGCTGGGTCACTGTGTCTCTGAGCTGGGTTACTGTGTGTCTCTGAGCTGGGTCACTGTGTTTCTCAGCTGGGTCTCTGTGTCTCTGAGCTGGGTCTCTGTGTCTCTGAGCTTGGTCACTTGTCTCTGAGCTGGGTCACTGTGTGTCTCTGAGCTGGGTCACTGTGTGTCTCTGTGCTGGGTCACTGTGTGTCTCTGAGCTGGGTTACTGTGCCTCTGAGCTGGGTCACTGTGTGTCTCTGAGCTGGGTCACAGTGTCTCTGTGCTGGGTCACTGTGTCTCTGAGCTGGGTCACTGTGTCTCTGAGCTGGGTTACTGTGTGTCTCTGAGCTGGGTCACTGTGTTTCTCAGCTGGGTCTCTGTGTCTCTGAGTTGGGTCTCTGTGTCTCTGAGCTTGGTCACTTGTCTCTGAGCTGGGTCACTGTGTGTCTCTGAGCTGGGTCACTGTGTGTCTCTGTGCTGGGTCACTGTGTCTCTGACCTGGGTCACTGTGTCTCTGTGCTGGGTCTCTGTGTCTCGGAGCTGGGTCACTGTGTCTCTGAGCTGGGTCACTGTGTGTCTCTGTGCTGGGTCACTGTGTGTCTGAGCTGGGTCACTGTGTGTCTCTGAGCTGGGTTACTGTGTGTCTCTGAGCTGGGTCACTGTGTCTCTGACCTGGGTCACTGTGTCTCTGAGCTAGATCACTGTGTGTCTCTGAGCTGGGTTACTGTGTGTCACTGAGCTGGGTCTCTGTGTCACTGAGCTGGGTCACTGTGTCTCTGAGCGGGGTCACTGTGTGTCTCTGTGCTGGGTCACTGTGTCTCTGAGCTGGGTCACTGTGTCTCTGAGCTGGGTCACTGTGTGTCTCTGAGCTGGGTCACTGTGGGTCTCTGTGCTGGGTCTCTGTGTCTCTGAGCTGGGTTACTGTGCCTCTGAGCTGGGTCACTGTGTGTCTCTGTGCTGGGTCACTGTGTGTCTGAGCTGGGTCTCAGTGTCTCTGAGCTGGGTCACTGTGTGTCTCTGAGCTGGGTCATTGTGTCTCTGAGCTGGGTCACTGTGTCTCTGTGCTGGGTCAGTGTGTCTCTGAGCTGGGTCACTGTGTGTCTGAGCTGGGTCACTGTGTCTCTGAGCTGGGTCACTGTGTGTCTCACAGCTGGGTCACTGTGTGTCTCACAGCTGGGTCACTGTGTCACTGAGCTGGGTCAGTGTGTCTCTGAGCTGGGTCACTGTGTGTCTGAGCTGGGTCACTGTGTGTCTCTGAGCTGGGTTACTGTGTGTCTCTGAGCTCGGTGACTGTGTGTCTGAGCTGGGTCACTGTGTCTCTGAGCTGGGTCACTGTGTGTCTCTGTGCTGGGTCACTGTGAGTCGGAGCTGGGTCACTGTGTCTCTGAGCTGGGTCACTGTGTCTCTGAGCTGGGTTACTGTGTGTCTCTGAGCTGGGTCTCTGTGTGTCTCTGTGCTGGGTCACTGTGTCTCTGAGCTGGGTCACTGTGTGTCAATATGCTGGGTCAGTGTGTCTCTGAGCTGGGTCACTGTGCCTCTGAGCTGGGTCACTGTGTGTCTCTGTGCTGGGTCACTGTGTCTCTGAGCTGGGTCACTGTGTGTCTGAGCTGGGTCACTGTGTGTCTCTGAGCTGGGTCACTGTGGGTCTCTGTGCTGGGTCTCTGTGTCTCTGAGCTGGGTCACTGTGTGTCTCTGTGCTGGGTCACTGTGTGTCTGAGCTGGGTCTCTGTGTCTCTGAGCTGGGTCACTGTGTGTCTCTGAGCTGGGTCATTGTGTCTCTGAGCTGGGTCACTGTGTCTCTGAGCTTGGTTACTGTGTGTCTCTGTGCTGGGTCACTGTGTGTCTGACCTGGGTCAGTGTGTCTCTGAGCTGGGTCACTGTGTCTCTGAGCTAGATCACTGTGTGTCTCTGAGCCGGGTCTCTGTGTCTCTGAGCTGGGTCACTGTGTCTCTGAGCTGGGTCACTGTGTGTCTCTGAGCTGGGTCACAGTGTCTCTGTGCTGGGTCACTGTGTCTCTGAGCTGGGTCACTGTGTCTCTGTGCTGGGTCTCTGTGTCTCTGAGCTGGGTCACTGTGTCTCTGAGCTGGGTCACTGTGTGTCTCTGTGCTGGGTCACTGTGTGTCTCTGAGCTGTGTCACAGTGTGTTTCTGAGCTGGGTCACTGTGTGTCTCTGAGCTGGGTCACAGTGTGTCTGTGCTGGGTCACTGCGTCTCTGAGCTGGGTAACTGTGTCTCTGTGCTGGGTCTCTGTGTCTCTGAGCTGGGTCAATGTGTCTCTGAGGTGGGTCACTGTGTGTCTCTGTGCTGGGTCACTGTGAGTCGGAGCTGGGTCACTGTGTCTCTGAGCTGGGTCACTGTGTCTCTCAGCTGGGTTACTGTGTGTCTCTCAGCTGGGTCTCTGTGTGTCTCTGTGCTGGGTCACTGTGTCTCTGAGCTGGGTCACTGTGTGTCTCTCAGCTGGGTCACTGTGTCTCTGAGCTGGGTCACTGTGTCTCTGAGCTGGGTCACTGTGTGTCGGAGCTGGGTCACTGTGTCTCTGAGCTGGGTGACTGTGTCTCTGAGCTGGGTCACTGCATCTCTGAGCTGGGTCACTGTGTCTCTGAGCTGTGTCACAGTGTCTCTGAGCTGGGTCACAGTGTCTCTGTGATGGGTCACTGTGTCTCTGAGCTGGGTCACAGTGTCTCTGAGCTGGGTCACAGTGTCTCTGAGCTGGGTCACTGTGTCTCTGAGCTGGGTCACTGTGTCTCTGAGCTGGGTTACTGTGTGTCTCTGAGCTGGGTCACTGTGTTTGTCAGCTGGGTCTCTGTGTGTCTGAGCTGGGTCACTGTGTGTTTGAGCTTGGTCACTTGTCTCTGAGCTGGGTCACTGTGTGTCTCTGAGCTGGGTCACAGTGTGTTTCTGAGCTGGGTCACTGTGTGTCTCTGAGCTGGGTCACTGTGTCTCTGAGCTGGGTCACTGTGTGTCTCTGTGCTGGGTCACTGTGTGTCTCTGAGCTGTGTCACAGTGTGTTTCTGAGCTGGGTCACTGTGTGTCTCTGAGCTGGGTCACAGTGTGTCTGTGCTGGGTCACTGCGTCTCTGAGCTGGGTAACTGTGTCTCTGTGCTGGGTCTCTGTGTCTCTGAGCTGGGTCAATGTGTCTCTGAGGTGGGTCACTGTGTGTCTCTGTGCTGGGTCACTGTGTCTCTCAGCTGGGTTACTGTGTGTCTCTCAGCTGGGTCTCTGTGTGTCTCTGTGCTGGGTCACTGTGTCTCTGAGCTGGGTCACTGTGTGTCTCTCAGCTGGGTCACTGTGTCTCTGAGCTGGGTCACTGTGTCTCTGAGCTGGGTCACTGTGTGTCGGAGCTGGGTCACTGTGTCTCTGAGCTGGGTGACTGTGTCTCTGAGCTGGGTCACTGCATCTCTGAGCTGGGTCACTGTGTCTCTGAGCTGTGTCACAGTGTCTCTGAGCTGGGTCACAGTGTCTCTGTGATGGGTCACTGTGTCTCTGAGCTGGGTCACAGTGTCTCTGAGCTGGGTCACAGTGTCTCTGAGCTGGGTCACTGTGTCTCTGAGCTGGGTCACTGTGTCTCTGAGCTGGGTTACTGTGTGTCTCTGAGCTGGGTCACTGTGTCTCTGTGCTGGGTCTCTGTGTGTCTGAGCTGGGTCACTGTGTGTTTGAGCTTGGTCACTTGTCTCTGAGCTGGGTCACTGTGTGTCTCTGAGCTGGGTCACAGTGTGTTTCTGAGCTGGGTCACTGTGTGTCTCTGAGCTGGGTCACAGTGTCTCTGTGCTGGGTCACTGTGTCTCTGAGCTGGGTCACTGTGTCTCTGAGCTGGGTTACTGTGTGTCTCTGAGCTGGGTCACTGTGTTTCTCAGCTGGGTCTCTGTGTCTCTGAGCTGGGTCTCTGTGTCTCTGAGCTTGGTCACTTGTCTCTGAGCTGGGTCACTGTGTGTCTCTGAGCTGGGTCACTGTGTGTCTCTGTGCTGGGTCACTGTGTGTCTCTGAGCTGGGTCACAGTGTGTTTCTGAGCTGGGTCACTGTGTGTCTCTGAGCTGGGTCACAGTGTCTCTGTGCTGGGTCACTGTGTCTCTGAGCTGGGTCACTGTGTCTCTGAGCTGGGTTACTGTGTGTCTCTGAGCTGGGTCACTGTGTTTCTCAGCTGGGTCTCTGTGTCTCTGAGTTGGGTCTCTGTGTCTCTGAGCTTGGTCACTTGTCTCTGAGCTGGGTCACTGTGTGTCTCTGAGCTGGGTCACTGTGTGTCTCTGTGCTGGGTCACTGTGTCTCTGACCTGGGTCACTGTGTCTCTGTGCTGGGTCTCTGTGTCTCGGAGCTGGGTCACTGTGTCTCTGAGCTGGGTCACTGTGTGTCTCTGTGCTGGGTCACTGTGTGTCTGAGCTGGGTCACTGTGTGTCTCTGAGCTGGGTTACTGTGTGTCTCTGAGCTGGGTCACTGTGTCTCTGACCTGGGTCACTGTGTCTCTGAGCTAGATCACTGTGTGTCTCTGAGCTGGGTTACTGTGTGTCACTGAGCTGGGTCTCTGTGTCACTGAGCTGGGTCACTGTGTCTCTGAGCGGGGTCACTGTGTGTCTCTGTGCTGGGTCACTGTGTCTCTGAGCTGGGTCACTGTGTCTCTGAGCTGGGTCACTGTGTGTCTCTGAGCTGGGTCACTGTGGGTCTCTGTGCTGGGTCTCTGTGTCTCTGAGCTGGGTTACTGTGCCTCTGAGCTGGGTCACTGTGTGTCTCTGTGCTGGGTCACTGTGTGTCTGAGCTGGGTCTCTGTGTCTCTGAGCTGGGTCACTGTGTGTCTCTGAGCTGGGTCATTGTGTCTCTGAGCTGGGTCACTGTGTCTCTGTGCTGGGTCAGTGTGTCTCTGAGCTGGGTCACTGTGTGTCTGAGCTGGGTCACTGTGTCTCTGAGCTGGGTCACTGTGTGTCTCACAGCTGGGTCACTGTGTGTCTCACAGCTGGGTCACTGTGTCACTGAGCTGGGTCAGTGTGTCTCTGAGCTGGGTCACTGTGTGTCTGAGCTGGGTCACTGTGTGTCTCTGAGCTGGGTTACTGTGTGTCTCTGAGCTCGGTGACTGTGTGTCTGAGCTGGGTCACTGTGTCTCTGAGCTGGGTCACTGTGTGTCTCTGTGCTGGGTCACTGTGAGTCGGAGCTGGGTCACTGTGTCTCTGAGCTGGGTCACTGTGTCTCTGAGCTGGGTTACTGTGTGTCTCTGAGCTGGGTCTCTGTGTGTCTCTGTGCTGGGTCACTGTGTCTCTGAGCTGGGTCACTGTGTGTCAATATGCTGGGTCAGTGTGTCTCTGAGCTGGGTCACTGTGCCTCTGAGCTGGGTCACTGTGTGTCTCTGTGCTGGGTCACTGTGTCTCTGAGCTGGGTCACTGTGTGTCTCTGAGCTGGGTCACTGTGTTTGTCAGCTGGGTCTCTGTGTGTCTGAGCTGGGTCACTGTGTGTTTGAGCTTGGTCACTTGTCTCTGAGCTGGGTCACTGTGTGTCTCTGAGCTGGGTCACAGTGTGTTTCTGAGCTGGGTCACTGTGTGTCTCTGAGCTGGGTCACAGTGTCTCTGTGCTGGGTCACTGTGTCTCTGAGCTGGGTCACTGTGTCTCTGAGCTGGGTTACTGTGTGTCTCTGAGCTGGGTCACTGTGTTTCTCAGCTGGGTCTCTGTGTCTCTGAGCTGGGTCTCTGTGTCTCTGAGCTTGGTCACTTGTCTCTGAGCTGGGTCACTGTGTGTCTCTGAGCTGGGTCACTGTGTGTCTCTGTGCTGGGTCACTGTGTGTCTCTGAGCTGGGTCACAGTGTGTTTCTGAGCTGGGTCACTGTGTGTCTCTGAGCTGGGTCACAGTGTCTCTGTGCTGGGTCACTGTGTCTCTGAGCTGGGTCACTGTGTCTCTGAGCTGGGTTACTGTGTGTCTCTGAGCTGGGTCACTGTGTTTCTCAGCTGGGTCTCTGTGTCTCTGAGTTGGGTCTCTGTGTCTCTGAGCTTGGTCACTTGTCTCTGAGCTGGGTCACTGTGTGTCTCTGAGCTGGGTCACTGTGTGTCTCTGTGCTGGGTCACTGTGTCTCTGACCTGGGTCACTGTGTCTCTGTGCTGGGTCTCTGTGTCTCGGAGCTGGGTCACTGTGTCTCTGAGCTGGGTCACTGTGTGTCTCTGTGCTGGGTCACTGTGTGTCTGAGCTGGGTCACTGTGTGTCTCTGAGCTGGGTTACTGTGTGTCTCTGAGCTGGGTCACTGTGTCTCTGACCTGGGTCACTGTGTCTCTGAGCTAGATCACTGTGTGTCTCTGAGCTGGGTTACTGTGTGTCACTGAGCTGGGTCTCTGTGTCACTGAGCTGGGTCACTGTGTCTCTGAGCGGGGTCACTGTGTGTCTCTGTGCTGGGTCACTGTGTCTCTGAGCTGGGTCACTGTGTCTCTGAGCTGGGTCACTGTGTGTCTCTGAGCTGGGTCACTGTGGGTCTCTGTGCTGGGTCTCTGTGTCTCTGAGCTGGGTTACTGTGCCTCTGAGCTGGGTCACTGTGTGTCTCTGTGCTGGGTCACTGTGTGTCTGAGCTGGGTCTCTGTGTCTCTGAGCTGGGTCACTGTGTGTCTCTGAGCTGGGTCATTGTGTCTCTGAGCTGGGTCACTGTGTCTCTGTGCTGGGTCAGTGTGTCTCTGAGCTGGGTCACTGTGTGTCTGAGCTGGGTCACTGTGTCTCTGAGCTGGGTCACTGTGTGTCTCACAGCTGGGTCACTGTGTGTCTCACAGCTGGGTCACTGTGTCACTGAGCTGGGTCAGTGTGTCTCTGAGCTGGGTCACTGTGTGTCTGAGCTGGGTCACTGTGTGTCTCTGAGCTGGGTTACTGTGTGTCTCTGAGCTGGGTTACTGTGTGTCTGAGCTGGGTCACTGTGTCTCTGAGCTGGGTCACTGTGTGTCTCTGTGCTGGGTCACTGTGAGTCGGAGCTGGGTCACTGTGTCTCTGAGCTGGGTCACTGTGTCTCTGAGCTGGGTTACTGTGTGTCTCTGAGCTGGGTCTCTGTGTGTCTCTGTGCTGGGTCACTGTGTCTCTGAGCTGGGTCACTGTGTGTCAATATGCTGGGTCAGTGTGTCTCTGAGCTGGGTCACTGTGCCTCTGAGCTGGGTCACTGTGTGTCTCTGTGCTGGGTCACTGTGTCTCTGAGCTGGGTCACTGTGTGTCTGAGCTGGGTCACTGTGTGTCTCTGAGCTGGGTCACTGTGGGTCTCTGTGCTGGGTCTCTGTGTCTCTGAGCTGGGTCACTGTGTGTCTCTGTGCTGGGTCACTGTGTGTCTGAGCTGGGTCTCTGTGTCTCTGAGCTGGGTCACTGTGTGTCTCTGAGCTGGGTCATTGTGTCTCTGAGCTGGGTCACTGTGTCTCTGAGCTTGGTTACTGTGTGTCTCTGTGCTGGGTCACTGTGTGTCTGACCTGGGTCAGTGTGTCTCTGAGCTGGGTCACTGTGTCTCTGAGCTAGATCACTGTGTGTCTCTGAGCCGGGTCTCTGTGTCTCTGAGCTGGGTCACTGTGTCTCTGAGCTGGGTCACTGTGTGTCTCTGAGCTGGGTCACAGTGTCTCTGTGCTGGGTCACTGTGTCTCTGAGCTGGGTCACTGTGTCTCTGTGCTGGGTCTCTGTGTCTCTGAGCTGGGTCACTGTGTCTCTGTGCTGGGTCTCTGTGTCTCTGAGCTGGGTCACTGTGTGTCTGAGCTGGGTCACTGTGTGTCTCTGAGCTGGCTTACTGTGTGTCTCTGAGCTGGATCTCTGTGTCTCTGAACTGGGTTTCTGTGTATCTGAGCTGGGTCACTGTGTCTCTGAGCTTGGTTACTGTGTGTCTCTGTGCTGGGTCACTGTGTGTCTGACCTGGGCCAGTGTGTCTCTGAGCTGGGTCACTGTGTCTCTGAGCTAGATCACTGTGTGTCTCTGAGCTGGGTCTCTGTGTCTCTGAGCTGGGTCACTGTGTCTCTGAGCTGGGTCACTGTGTGTCTCTGAGCTGGGTCACAGTGTCTCTGTGCTGGGTCACTGTGTCTCTGAGCTGGGTCACTGTGTCTCTGTGCTGGGTCTCTGTGTCTCTGAGCTGGGTCACTGTGTCTCTGAGCTGGGTCACTGTGTGTCAATATGCTGGGTCACTGTGTGTCTCTGAGCTGGGTCACAGTGTGTTTCTGAGCTGGGTCACTGTGTGTCTCTGAGCTGGGTCACAGTGTCTCTGTGCTGGGTCACTGCGTCTCTGAGCTGGGTAACTGTGTCTCTGTGCTGGGTCTCTGTGTCTCTGAGCTGGGTCAATGTGTCTCTGAGGTGGGTCACTGTGTGTCTCTGTGCTGGGTCACTGTGAGTCGGAGCTGGGTCACTGTGTCTCTGAGCTGGGTCACTGTGTCTCTCAGCTGGGTTACTGTGTGTCTCTCAGCTGGGTCTCTGTGTGTCTCTGTGCTGGGTCACTGTGTCTCTGAGCTGGGTCACTGTGTGTCTCTCAGCTGGGTCACTGTGTCTCTGAGCTGGGTCACTGTGTCTCTGAGCTGGGTCACTGTGTGTCGGAGCTGGGTCACTGTGTCTCTGAGCTGGGTGACTGTGTCTCTGAACTGGGTCACTGCATCTCTGAGCTGGGTCACTGTGTCTCTGAGCTGTGTCACTGTGTCTCTGAGCTGGGTCACTGTGTCTCTGTGCTGGGTCTCTGTGTCTCTGAGCTGGGTCACTGTGTCTCTGAGCTGGGTCACTGTGTGTCTCTGTGCTGGGTCACTGTGTGTCTCTGAGCTGGGTCACAGTGTGTTTCTGAGCTGGGTCACTGTGTTTCTCTGAGCTGGGTCACAGTGTCTCTGTGCTGGGTCACTGCGTCTCTGAGCTGGGTAACTGTGTCTCTGTGCTGGGTCTCTGTGTCTCTGAGCTGGGTCAATGTGTCTCTGAGGTGGGTCACTGTGTGTCTCTGTGCTGGGTCACTGTGAGTCGGAGCTGGGTCACTGTGTCTCTGAGCTGGGTCACTGTGTCTCTCAGCTGGGTTACTGTGTGTCTCTCAGCTGGGTCTCTGTGTGTCTCTGTGCTGGGTCACTGTGTCTCTGAGCTGGGTCACTGTGTGTCTCTCAGCTGGGTCACTGTGTCTCTGAGCTGGGTCACTGTGTCTCTGAGCTGGGTCACTGTGTGTCGGAGCTGGGTCACTGTGTCTCTGAGCTGGGTGACTGTGTCTCTGAGCTGGGTCACTGCATCTCTGAGCTGGGTCACTGTGTCTCTGAGCTGTGTCACAGTGTCTCTGAGCTGGGTCACAGTGTCTCTGTGATGGGTCACTGTGTCTCTGAGCTGGTTCACAGTGTCTCTGAGCTGGGTCACAGTGTCTCTGAGCTGGGTCACTGTGTCTCTGAGCGGGGTCACTGTGTCTCTGAGCTGGGTTACTGTGTGTCTCTGAGCTGGGTCACTGTGTTTGTCAGCTGGGTCTCTGTGTGTCTGAGCTGGGTCACTGTGTGTCTGAGCAGAGTCACTGTGTGTCCCTGAGCTGGGTCACAGTGTCTCAGTGCTGGGTCTCTGTGTGTCTGAGCTGGGTCACTGTGTCTCTGAGCTGGGTCACTGTGTCTCTGAGCTGGGTCACTGTGTGTCTCTGTGCTGAGTCTCTGTGTGTCTGAGCTGGGTCTCTGTGTCTCGGAGCTGGGTCTCTGTGTCTCTGAGCTGGGTCTCTGTGTCTCTGAGCTGGGTCTCTGTGTCTCTGTGCTGGGTCTCTGTGTCTCTGAGTTGGTCACTGTGTGTCTGAGCTGGGTCACTGTGTGTCTGAGCTGGGTCACCGTGTCTCTGACCTGGGTCACTGTGTGTCTGAGCTGGGTCACTTTGTGTCAGAGCTTGGTCACTGTGTCTCTGAGCTGGGTCACTGTGTGTCTCTGAGCTGGGTTACTGTGTGTTTCTGAGCTGGGTCACTGTGTGTCTCTGTGCTGGGTCACTGTGTCTCTGAGCTGGGTCACTGTGTCTCTGAGCTAGATCGCTGTGTGTCTCTGAGCTGGGTCTCTGTGTGTCTCTGAGCTGGGTCACTGTGTGTCTCTGAGCTGGGTCACTGTGTCTCTGTGCTGGGTCTCTGTGTCTCTGAGCTGGGTCACTGTGTCTCTCAGCTGGGTCACTGAGTCTCTAAGCTGTGTCTCTGTGTGTCTGAGCTGGGTCACTGTGTCTCTGAGCTGGGTCACAGTGTCTCTGTGCTGGGTCACTGTGTCTCTCAGCTGGGTCACTGTGTCTCTGTACTGGGTCTCTGTGTCTCTGAGCTGGGTCACTGTGTCTCTGAGCTGGGTCACTGTGTCTCTGTGCTGGGTCACTGTGTCTCTGAGCTGGGTCACTGTGTGTCTCTGTGTTGGGTCACTGTGTGTCTCTGTGCTAGGTCACTGTGTGTCTGAGCTGGGTCTCTGTGTCTCTGAGCTGGGTCACTGTGTGTCTCTGAGCTGGGTCACTGTGTCTCTGAGCTGGGTCACTGTGTCTCTGTGCTGGGTCACTGTGTGTCTGAGCTGGGTCACTGTGTCTCTGTGCTGGTTCACTGTGTGTCTCTGAGCTGGGTCTCTGGGTCTCTGTGTCTCTGAGCTGAGTTACCATGTGTTTCTGTGCTGGGTCTCAGTGTGTTTGTGCTGGGTCACTGTGTCTCTGAGCTGGGTCACTGTGTCTCTGAGCTGGGTCACTGTGTGTCTCTGAGCTGGGTCACAGTGTCTCTGTGCTGGGTCACTGTGTCTCTGAGCTGGGTCACTGTGTGTCTCTGTGCTGGGTCACTGTGTGTCTCTGAGCTGGGTCACAGTGTGTTTCTGAGCTGGGTCACTGTGTGTCTCTGAGCTGGGTCACAGTGTCTCTGTGCTGGGTCACTGTGTCTCTGAGCTGGGTCACTGTGTCTCTGTGCTGGGTCTCTGTGTCTCGGAGCTGGGTCACTGTGTCTCTGAGCTGGGTCACTGTGTGTCTGAGCTGGGTCACTGTGTGTCTCTGAGCTGGCTTACTGTGTGTCTCTGAGCTGGGTCACTGTGTCTCTGAGCTGGGTCACTGTGTCTCTGACCTGGGTCACTGTGTCTCTTAGCTAGATCACTGTGTGTCTCTGAGCTGTGTTACTGTGTGTCACTGAGCTAGGTCTCTGTGTCTCTGAGTTGGGTCACTGTGTCTCTGAGCTGGGACACTGTGTGTCTCTGTGCTGGGTCACTGTGTCTCTGAGCTGGGTCACTGTGTGTCTGAGCTGGGTCACTGTGTGTCTCTGAGCTGGGTCACTGTGGGTCTCTGTGCTGGGTCTCTGTGTCTCTGAGCTGGGTCACTGTGCCTCTGAGCTGGGTCACTGTGTGTCTCTGTGCTGGGTCACTGTGTGTCTGAGCTGGGTCTCTGTGTCTCTGAGCTGGGTCACTGTGTGTCTCTGAGCTGGGTCATTGTGTCTCTGAGCTGGGTCACTGTGTCTCTGTGCTGGGTCACTGTGTGTCTGAGCTGGGTCACTGTGTCTCTGTGCTGGTTCACTGTGTGTCTCTGAGCTGGGTCTCTGGGTCTCTGTGTCTCTGAGCTGAGTTACCATGTGTTTCTGTGCTGGGTCTCAGTGTGTTTGTGCTGGGTCACTGTGTCTCTGTGCTGGATCTCTGTGTCTCTGAACTGGGTTTCTGTGTCTCTGAGCTGGGTCACTGTGTCTCTGAGCTTGGTTACTGTGTGTCTCTGTGCTGGGTCACTGTGTGTCTGACCTGGGCCAGTGTGTCTCTGAGCTGGGTCACTGTGTCTCTGAGCTAGATCACTGTGTGTCTCTGAGCTGGGTCTCTGTGTCTCTGAGCTGGGTCACTGTGTCTCTGAGCTGGGTCACTGTGTGTCTCTGAGCTGGGTCACAGTGTCTCTGTGCTGGGTCACTGTGTCTCTGAGCTGGGTCACTGTGTCTCTGTGCTGGGTCTCTGTGTCTCTGAGCTGGGTCACTGTGTCTCTGAGCTGGGTCACTGTGTGTCTCTGTGCTGGGTCACTGTGTGTCTCTGAGCTGGGTCACAGTGTGTTTCTGAGCGGGGTCACTGTGTGTCTCTGAGCTGGGTCACAGTGTCTCTGTGCTGGGTCACTGCGTCTCTGAGCTGGGTAACTGTGTCTCTGTGCTGGGTCTCTGTGTCTCTGAGCTGGGTCAATGTGTCTCTGAGGTGGGTCACTGTGTGTCTCTGTGCTGGGTCACTGTGAGTCGGAGCTGGGTCACTGTGTCTCTGAGCTGGGTCACTGTGTCTCTCAGCTGGGTTACTGTGTGTCTCTCAGCTGGGTCTCTGTGTGTCTCTGTGCTGGGTCACTGTGTCTCTGAGCTGGGTCACTGTGTGTCTCTCAGCTGGGTCACTGTGTCTCTGAGCTGGGTCACTGTGTGTCTCTGAGCTGGGTCACTGTGTGTCAATATGCTGGGTCTCTGTGTCTCTGAGCTGGGTCACTGTGTCTCTGAGCTGGGTCACTGTGTGTCTCTGTGCTGGGTCACTGTGTGTCTGAGCTGGGTCACTGTGTCTCTGAGCTGGGTCACTGTGTGTCTCTGTGCTGGGTCTCTTTGTCTCTGAGCTGGGTCACTGTGTCTCTGAGCTGGGTCACTGTGTGTCTCTGAGCTGGGTCTCTGTGTCTCTGAGCTTTGTCACTTGTCTCTGAGCTGGGTCACTGTGTGTCTCTGAGCTGGGTCACAGTGTCTCTGTGCTGGGTCACTGTGTCTCTGAGCTGGGTCACTGTGTCTCTGTGCTGGGTCTCTGTGTCTCGGAGCTGGGTCACTGTGTCTCTGAGCTGGGTCACTGTGTGTCTGAGCTGGGTCACTGTGTGTCTCTGAGCTGGCTTACTGTGTGTCTCTGAGCTGGGTCACTGTGTCTCTGAGCTGGGTCACTGTGTCTCTGACCTGGGTCACTGTGTCTCTTAGCTAGATCACTGTGTGTCTCTGAGCTGTGTTACTGTGTGTCACTGAGCTGGGTCTCTGTGTCTCTGAGCTGGGTCACTGTGTCTCTGAGCTGGGGCACTGTGTGTCTCTGTGCTGGGTCACTGTGTCTCTGAGCTGGGTCACTGTGTGTCTGAGCTGGGTCACCGTGTCTCTGACCTGGGTCACTGTGTGTCTGAGCTGGGTCACTTTGTGTCAGAGCTTGGTCACTGTGTCTCTGAGCTGGGTCACTGTGTGTCTCTGAGCTGGGTTACTGTGTGTTTCTGAGCTGGGTCACTGTGTGTCTCTGTGCTGGGTCACTGTGTCTCTGAGCTGGGTCACTGTGTCTCTGAGCTAGATCGCTGTGTGTCTCTGAGCTGGGTTACTGTGTGTCTCTGAGCTGGGTCACTGTGTGTCTCTGAGCTGGGTCACTGTGTCTCTGAGCTGGGTCTCTGTGTCTCTGAGCTGGGTCACTGTGTCTCTCAGCTGGGTCACTGAGTCTCTAAGCTGTGTCTCTGTGTGTCTGAGCTGGGTCACTGTGTCTCTGAGCTGGGTCACAGTGTCTCTGTGCTGGGTCACTGTGTCTCTGAGCTGGTTCACTGTGTCTCTGTACTGGGTCTCTGTGTCTCTGAGCTGGGTCACTGTGTCTATGAGCTGGGTCACTGTGTCTCTGTGCTGGGTCACTGTGTCTCTGAGCTGGGTCACTGTGTGTCTCTGTGTTGGGTCACTGTGTGTCTCTGTGCTAGGTCACTGTGTGTCTGAGCTGGGTCTCTGTGTCTCTGAGCTGGGTCACTGTGTGTCTCTGTGCTGGGTCACTGTGTCTCTGAGCTGGGTCACTGTGTCTGTGAGCTGGTTCAGTATGTGTCTCTGAGCTGGGTGACTGTGTCTCTGAGCTGGGTCACTGTGTCTCTTAGTTGGGTCCCTGTGTGTCTCTGTCCTGGGTCACTGTGTCTCTGAGCTGGGTCACTGTGTCTGTGAGCTGGTTCAGTATGTGTCTCTGAGCTGGGTCACTGTGTCTCTGAGCTGGGTCACTGTGTCTCTGTGCTGGGTCACTGTGTCTGAGCTGGGTCACTGTGTGTCTGAGCTGGGTCACTGTGTCTCTGTGCTGGGTCTCTGTGTCTCGGAGCTGGGTCACTGTGTCTCTGAGCTGGGTCACTGTGTGTCTGAGCTGGGTCACTGTGTGTCTCTGAGCTGGCTTACTGTGTGTCTCTGAGCTGGATCTCTGTGTCTCTGAACTGGGTTTCTGTGTATCTGAGCTGGGTCACTGTGTCTCTGAGCTTGGTTACTGTGTGTCTCTGTGCTGGGTCACTGTGTGTCTGACCTGGGCCAGTGTGTCTCTGAGCTGGGTCACTGTGTCTCTGAGCTAGATCACTGTGTGTCTCTGAGCTGGGTCTCTGTGTCTCTGAGCTGGGTCACTGTGTCTCTGAGCTGGGTCACTGTGTGTCTCTGAGCTGGGTCACAGTGTCTCTGTGCTGGGTCACTGTGTCTCTGAGCTGGGTCACTGTGTCTCTGTGCTGGGTCTCTGTGTCTCTGAGCTGGGTCACTGTGTCTCTGAGCTGGGTCACTGTGTGTCAATATGCTGGGTCACTGTGTGTCTCTGAGCTGGGTCACAGTGTGTTTCTGAGCTGGGTCACTGTGTGTCTCTGAGCTGGGTCACAGTGTCTCTGTGCTGGGTCACTGCGTCTCTGAGCTGGGTAACTGTGTCTCTGTGCTGGGTCTCTGTGTCTCTGAGCTGGGTCAATGTGTCTCTGAGGTGGGTCACTGTGTGTCTCTGTGCTGGGTCACTGTGAGTCGGAGCTGGGTCACTGTGTCTCTGAGCTGGGTCACTGTGTCTCTCAGCTGGGTTACTGTGTGTCTCTCAGCTGGGTCTCTGTGTGTCTCTGTGCTGGGTCACTGTGTCTCTGAGCTGGGTCACTGTGTGTCTCTCAGCTGGGTCACTGTGTCTCTGAGCTGGGTCACTGTGTCTCTGAGCTGGGTCACTGTGTGTCGGAGCTGGGTCACTGTGTCTCTGAGCTGGGTGACTGTGTCTCTGAGCTGGGTCACTGCATCTCTGAGCTGGGTCACTGTGTCTCTGAGCTGTGTCACTGTGTCTCTGAGCTGGGTCACTGTGTCTCTGTGCTGGGTCTCTGTGTCTCTGAGCTGGGTCACTGTGTCTCTGAGCTGGGTCACTGTGTGTCTCTGTGCTGGGTCACTGTGTGTCTCTGAGCTGGGTCACAGTGTGTTTCTGAGCTGGGTCACTGTGTTTCTCTGAGCTGGGTCACAGTGTCTCTGTGCTGGGTCACTGCGTCTCTGAGCTGGGTAACTGTGTCTCTGTGCTGGGTCTCTGTGTCTCTGAGCTGGGTCAATGTGTCTCTGAGGTGGGTCACTGTGTGTCTCTGTGCTGGGTCACTGTGAGTCGGAGCTGGGTCACTGTGTCTCTGAGCTGGGTCACTGTGTCTCTCAGCTGGGTTACTGTGTGTCTCTCAGCTGGGTCTCTGTGTGTCTCTGTGCTGGGTCACTGTGTCTCTGAGCTGGGTCACTGTGTGTCTCTCAGCTGGGTCACTGTGTCTCTGAGCTGGGTCACTGTGTCTCTGAGCTGGGTCACTGTGTGTCGGAGCTGGGTCACTGTGTCTCTGAGCTGGGTGACTGTGTCTCTGAGCTGGGTCACTGCATCTCTGAGCTGGGTCACTGTGTCTCTGAGCTGTGTCACAGTGTCTCTGAGCTGGGTCACAGTGTCTCTGTGATGGGTCACTGTGTCTCTGAGCTGGTTCACAGTGTCTCTGAGCTGGGTCACAGTGTCTCTGAGCTGGGTCACTGTGTCTCTGAGCGGGGTCACTGTGTCTCTGAGCTGGGTTACTGTGTGTCTCTGAGCTGGGTCACTGTGTTTGTCAGCTGGGTCTCTGTGTGTCTGAGCTGGGTCACTGTGTGTCTGAGCAGAGTCACTGTGTGTCCCTGAGCTGGGTCACAGTGTCTCAGTGCTGGGTCTCTGTGTGTCTGAGCTGGGTCACTGTGTCTCTGAGCTGGGTCACTGTGTCTCTGAGCTGGGTCACTGTGTGTCTCTGTGCTGAGTCTCTGTGTGTCTGAGCTGGGTCTCTGTGTCTCGGAGCTGGGTCTCTGTGTCTCTGAGCTGGGTCTCTGTGTCTCTGAGCTGGGTCTCTGTGTCTCTGTGCTGGGTCTCTGTGTCTCTGAGTTGGTCACTGTGTGTCTGAGCTGGGTCACTGTGTGTCTGAGCTGGGTCACCGTGTCTCTGACCTGGGTCACTGTGTGTCTGAGCTGGGTCACTTTGTGTCAGAGCTTGGTCACTGTGTCTCTGAGCTGGGTCACTGTGTGTCTCTGAGCTGGGTTACTGTGTGTTTCTGAGCTGGGTCACTGTGTGTCTCTGTGCTGGGTCACTGTGTCTCTGAGCTGGGTCACTGTGTCTCTGAGCTAGATCGCTGTGTGTCTCTGAGCTGGGTCTCTGTGTGTCTCTGAGCTGGGTCACTGTGTGTCTCTGAGCTGGGTCACTGTGTCTCTGTGCTGGGTCTCTGTGTCTCTGAGCTGGGTCACTGTGTCTCTCAGCTGGGTCACTGAGTCTCTAAGCTGTGTCTCTGTGTGTCTGAGCTGGGTCACTGTGTCTCTGAGCTGGGTCACAGTGTCTCTGTGCTGGGTCACTGTGTCTCTCAGCTGGGTCACTGTGTCTCTGTACTGGGTCTCTGTGTCTCTGAGCTGGGTCACTGTGTCTCTGAGCTGGGTCACTGTGTCTCTGTGCTGGGTCACTGTGTCTCTGAGCTGGGTCACTGTGTGTCTCTGTGTTGGGTCACTGTGTGTCTCTGTGCTAGGTCACTGTGTGTCTGAGCTGGGTCTCTGTGTCTCTGAGCTGGGTCACTGTGTGTCTCTGAGCTGGGTCACTGTGTCTCTGAGCTGGGTCACTGTGTCTCTGTGCTGGGTCACTGTGTGTCTGAGCTGGGTCACTGTGTCTCTGTGCTGGTTCACTGTGTGTCTCTGAGCTGGGTCTCTGGGTCTCTGTGTCTCTGAGCTGAGTTACCATGTGTTTCTGTGCTGGGTCTCAGTGTGTTTGTGCTGGGTCACTGTGTCTCTGAGCTGGGTCACTGTGTCTCTGAGCTGGGTCACTGTGTGTCTCTGAGCTGGGTCACAGTGTCTCTGTGCTGGGTCACTGTGTCTCTGAGCTGGGTCACTGTGTCTCTGTGCTGGGTCTCTGTGTCTCTGAGCTGGGTCACTGTGTCTCTGAGCTGGGTCACTGTGTGTCTCTGTGCTGGGTCACTGTGTGTCTCTGAGCTGGGTCACAGTGTGTTTCTGAGCTGGGTCACTGTGTGTCTCTGAGCTGGGTCACAGTGTCTCTGTGCTGGGTCACTGTGTCTCTGAGCTGGGTCACTGTGTCTCTGTGCTGGGTCTCTGTGTCTCGGAGCTGGGTCACTGTGTCTCTGAGCTGGGTCACTGTGTGTCTGAGCTGGGTCACTGTGTGTCTCTGAGCTGGCTTACTGTGTGTCTCTGAGCTGGGTCACTGTGTCTCTGAGCTGGGTCACTGTGTCTCTGACCTGGGTCACTGTGTCTCTTAGCTAGATCACTGTGTGTCTCTGAGCTGTGTTACTGTGTGTCACTGAGCTAGGTCTCTGTGTCTCTGAGTTGGGTCACTGTGTCTCTGAGCTGGGACACTGTGTGTCTCTGTGCTGGGTCACTGTGTCTCTGAGCTGGGTCACTGTGTGTCTGAGCTGGGTCACTGTGTGTCTCTGAGCTGGGTCACTGTGGGTCTCTGTGCTGGGTCTCTGTGTCTCTGAGCTGGGTCACTGTGCCTCTGAGCTGGGTCACTGTGTGTCTCTGTGCTGGGTCACTGTGTGTCTGAGCTGGGTCTCTGTGTCTCTGAGCTGGGTCACTGTGTGTCTCTGAGCTGGGTCATTGTGTCTCTGAGCTGGGTCACTGTGTCTCTGTGCTGGGTCACTGTGTGTCTGAGCTGGGTCACTGTGTCTCTGTGCTGGTTCACTGTGTGTCTCTGAGCTGGGTCTCTGGGTCTCTGTGTCTCTGAGCTGAGTTACCATGTGTTTCTGTGCTGGGTCTCAGTGTGTTTGTGCTGGGTCACTGTGTCTCTGTGCTGGATCTCTGTGTCTCTGAACTGGGTTTCTGTGTCTCTGAGCTGGGTCACTGTGTCTCTGAGCTTGGTTACTGTGTGTCTCTGTGCTGGGTCACTGTGTGTCTGACCTGGGCCAGTGTGTCTCTGAGCTGGGTCACTGTGTCTCTGAGCTAGATCACTGTGTGTCTCTGAGCTGGGTCTCTGTGTCTCTGAGCTGGGTCACTGTGTCTCTGAGCTGGGTCACTGTGTGTCTCTGAGCTGGGTCACAGTGTCTCTGTGCTGGGTCACTGTGTCTCTGAGCTGGGTCACTGTGTCTCTGTGCTGGGTCTCTGTGTCTCTGAGCTGGGTCACTGTGTCTCTGAGCTGGGTCACTGTGTGTCTCTGTGCTGGGTCACTGTGTGTCTCTGAGCTGGGTCACAGTGTGTTTCTGAGCGGGGTCACTGTGTGTCTCTGAGCTGGGTCACAGTGTCTCTGTGCTGGGTCACTGCGTCTCTGAGCTGGGTAACTGTGTCTCTGTGCTGGGTCTCTGTGTCTCTGAGCTGGGTCAATGTGTCTCTGAGGTGGGTCACTGTGTGTCTCTGTGCTGGGTCACTGTGAGTCGGAGCTGGGTCACTGTGTCTCTGAGCTGGGTCACTGTGTCTCTCAGCTGGGTTACTGTGTGTCTCTCAGCTGGGTCTCTGTGTGTCTCTGTGCTGGGTCACTGTGTCTCTGAGCTGGGTCACTGTGTGTCTCTCAGCTGGGTCACTGTGTCTCTGAGCTGGGTCACTGTGTGTCTCTGAGCTGGGTCACTGTGTGTCAATATGCTGGGTCTCTGTGTCTCTGAGCTGGGTCACTGTGTCTCTGAGCTGGGTCACTGTGTGTCTCTGTGCTGGGTCACTGTGTGTCTGAGCTGGGTCACTGTGTCTCTGAGCTGGGTCACTGTGTGTCTCTGTGCTGGGTCTCTTTGTCTCTGAGCTGGGTCACTGTGTCTCTGAGCTGGGTCACTGTGTGTCTCTGAGCTGGGTCTCTGTGTCTCTGAGCTTTGTCACTTGTCTCTGAGCTGGGTCACTGTGTGTCTCTGAGCTGGGTCACAGTGTCTCTGTGCTGGGTCACTGTGTCTCTGAGCTGGGTCACTGTGTCTCTGTGCTGGGTCTCTGTGTCTCGGAGCTGGGTCACTGTGTCTCTGAGCTGGGTCACTGTGTGTCTGAGCTGGGTCACTGTGTGTCTCTGAGCTGGCTTACTGTGTGTCTCTGAGCTGGGTCACTGTGTCTCTGAGCTGGGTCACTGTGTCTCTGACCTGGGTCACTGTGTCTCTTAGCTAGATCACTGTGTGTCTCTGAGCTGTGTTACTGTGTGTCACTGAGCTGGGTCTCTGTGTCTCTGAGCTGGGTCACTGTGTCTCTGAGCTGGGGCACTGTGTGTCTCTGTGCTGGGTCACTGTGTCTCTGAGCTGGGTCACTGTGTGTCTGAGCTGGGTCACCGTGTCTCTGACCTGGGTCACTGTGTGTCTGAGCTGGGTCACTTTGTGTCAGAGCTTGGTCACTGTGTCTCTGAGCTGGGTCACTGTGTGTCTCTGAGCTGGGTTACTGTGTGTTTCTGAGCTGGGTCACTGTGTGTCTCTGTGCTGGGTCACTGTGTCTCTGAGCTGGGTCACTGTGTCTCTGAGCTAGATCGCTGTGTGTCTCTGAGCTGGGTTACTGTGTGTCTCTGAGCTGGGTCACTGTGTGTCTCTGAGCTGGGTCACTGTGTCTCTGAGCTGGGTCTCTGTGTCTCTGAGCTGGGTCACTGTGTCTCTCAGCTGGGTCACTGAGTCTCTAAGCTGTGTCTCTGTGTGTCTGAGCTGGGTCACTGTGTCTCTGAGCTGGGTCACAGTGTCTCTGTGCTGGGTCACTGTGTCTCTGAGCTGGTTCACTGTGTCTCTGTACTGGGTCTCTGTGTCTCTGAGCTGGGTCACTGTGTCTATGAGCTGGGTCACTGTGTCTCTGTGCTGGGTCACTGTGTCTCTGAGCTGGGTCACTGTGTGTCTCTGTGTTGGGTCACTGTGTGTCTCTGTGCTATGTCACTGTGTGTCTGAGCTGGGTCTCTGTGTCTCTGAGCTGGGTCACTGTGTGTCTCTGTGCTGGGTCACTGTGTCTCTGAGCTGGGTCACTGTGTCTGTGAGCTGGTTCAGTATGTGTCTCTGAGCTGGGTGACTGTGTCTCTGAGCTGGGTCACTGTGTCTCTTAGTTGGGTCCCTGTGTGTCTCTGTCCTGGGTCACTGTGTCTCTGAGCTGGGTCACTGTGTCTGTGAGCTGGTTCAGTATGTGTCTCTGAGCTGGGTCACTGTGTCTCTGAGCTGGGTCACTGTGTCTCTGTGCTGGGTCACTGTGTCTGAGCTGGGTCACTGTGTGTCTGAGCTGGGTCACTGTGCCTCTGAGCTGGGTCACTGTGTCACTGAGCTGGGTCACTGTGTGTCTCTGAGCTGGGTCACTGTGTGTCTGAGCTGGGTCACTCTTTGTCTGAGCTGGGTCACTGTGTGTCTCTGTGCTGGGTCACTGTGTGTCTCTGTACTGGGTCTCTGTGTCTCTGAGCTGGGTCACTGTGTCTATGAGCTGGGTCACTGTGTCTCTGTGCTGGGTCACTGTGTCTCTGAGCTGGGTCACTGTGTGTCTCTGTGTTGGGTCACTGTGTGTCTCTGTGCTAGGTCACTGTGTGTCTGAGCTGGGTCTCTGTGTCTCTGAGCTGGGTCCCTGTGTGTCTCTGTGCTGGGTCACTGTGTCTCTGAGCTGGGTCACTGTGTCTGTGAGCTGGTTCAGTATGTGTCTCTGAGCTGGGTGACTGTGTCTCTGAGCTGGGTCACTGTGTCTCTTAGTTGGGTCCCTGTGTGTCTCTGTCCTGTGTCACTGTGTCTCTGAGCTGGGTCACTGTGTCTCTGAGCTGGGTCACTGTGTCTCTGTGCTGGGTCACTGTGTCTGAGCTGGGTCACTGTGTGTCTGAGCTGGGTCACTGTGCCTCTGAGCTGGGTCACTGTGTGTCTCTGAGCTGGGTCACTGTGTCACTGAGCTGGGTCACTGTGTGTCTCTGAGCTGGGTCACTGTGTGTCTGAGCTGGGTCACTCTTTGTCTGAGCTGGGTCACTGTGTCTGTGAGCTGGTTCAGTATGTGTCTCTGAGCTGGGTGACTGTGTCTCTGAGCTGGGTCACTGTGTCTCTTAGTTGGGTCCCTGTGTGTCTCTGTCCTGTGTCACTGTGTCTCTGAGCTGGGTCACTGTGTCTCTGAGCTGGGTCACTGTGTCTCTGTGCTGGGTCACTGTGTCTGAGCTGGGTCACTGTGTGTCTGAGCTGGGTCACTGTGCCTCTGAGCTGGGTCACTGTGTGTCTCTGAGCTGGGTCACTGTGTCACTGAGCTGGGTCACTGTGTGTCTCTGAGCTGGGTCACTGTGTGTCTGAGCTGGGTCACTCTTTGTCTGAGCTGGGTCACTGTGTGTCTCTGTGCTGGGTCACTGTGTGTCTCTGAGCTGGGTCACTGTGTGTCTCTGAGCTGGGTCACTGTGTCTCTGCGCTGAGTCTCTGTGTCTCTGAGCTGGGTCACTGTGTCTCTGTGCTGGGTCTCTGTGTCTCTGAGCTGGGTCACTGTGTGTCTCTGAGCTGGGTCACTGTGTCTCTGAGCTGAGTCTCTGTGTCTCTGAGCTGGGTCACTGTGTCTCTGAGCTGCGTCACTGTGTGTCTCTGAGCTGGGTCACTGTGTGTCTGAGCTGGGTCACTCTTTGTCTGAGCTGGGTCACTGTGTGTCTCTGTGCTGGGTCACTGTGTGTCTCTGAGCTGGGTCACTGTGTGTCTCTGAGCTGGGTCACTGTGTCTCTGCGCTGAGTCTCTGTGTCTCTGAGCTGGGTCACTGTGTCTCTGTGCTGGGTCTCTGTGTCTCTGAGCTGGGTCACTGTGTGTCTCTGAGCTGGGTCACTGTGTCTCTGAGCTGAGTCTCTGTGTCTCTGAGCTGGGTCACTGTGTCTCTGAGCTGAGTCTCTGTGTCTCTGAGCTGGGTCACTGTGTCTCTGTGCTGGGTCTCTGTGTCTCTGAGCTGGGTCACCGTGTCTCTCAGCTGGGTCACTGAGTGTCTCTGAGCTGGGTCTCAGTGTCTCTGAGCTGGGTCACAGTGTCTCTGAGCTGGGTCACTGTGTGTCTCTGAGGTGGGTCACTGTGTCTCTGAGCTGAGTCTCTGTGTCTCTGAGCTGGGTCACTGTGTCTCTGACCTGGGTCACTGTGTGTCTCTGTGCTGGGTCTCTGTGTGTCTCTGAGCTGGGTCACTGTGTCTCTGTGCTAGGTCACTGTGTGTCTGAGCTGGGTCTCTGTGTCTCTGAGCTGGGTCCCTGTGTGTCTCTGTGCTGGGTCACTGTGTCTCTGAGCTGGGTCACTGTGTCTGTGAGCTGGTTCAGTATGTGTCTCTGAGCTGGGTCACTGTGTCTGAGCTGCGTCACTGTGTGTCTCTGAGCTGCGTCACTGTGTGTCTCTGAGCTTGGTCACTGTGTCTCTGAGCTGGGTCACTGTGTCTGAGCTGGGTCACTGTGTCTCTGAGCTGGGTCACTGTGTCTCTGAGCTGGGTCACTGTGTCTCTGAGCTGGCTCACTACGCTACAAGATTCTGTGTTGGGCTCCAGGATGTTTTGGGGAGCTCTATCTATTTCTTTTGTCGGGAATTTCTCACCTGCTGCTGCCAGTGTCCCTCATGTACCTTGGAAAGCATCTTGAGAGAGACCAGGTCACCTCTTGGACATGTCATGCTTTCGATTTTGTCCCACCTGCACGGTGCTTCATCCTGAGCCAGAACCTATATTTTGTTTGAATAGTTTCCATGAGAACCCTCTCAGTGATGTGTGCTGTCACTAGATGCTCCACTGGAATTGAAATATCCTGGAGACTGCTTCAGGCTGAACAAAGACCCAGTGCCCTGGCCGCACTGTCCATCCCTGTGTAACAACGCCGGGAGATACCTGCTTGTTGGATCATTCACCATTGCACTTTACCTGGGGTAACACCCTGGCACAGTGTACGACTCATTGTTCAGTTACAGACCAACGACAGGGCACCCACAGCCACAGGGCACTGGGCCCACTCTGGTGCAGTGATGCATTGCTCCCAATCCCAATGAAGCAGTTTATCATCGGCACTAGCCTCTGCATGGCAGCAGCATCGAGTGGCACGGTCCCAGAGGGACAATGCAACCCACCAGCACTGATATAATGGGAATCTATGGACACCGACCACAGTGTAGCATGGATCCACTGGCGCTGACCCCACTGAAACATGGATCCACTGGCGCTGACCCCAGTGTGACAGGAATCCACTGGCGCTGACCCCAATGTGACATGGATCCACTGGTGCTGACCCCAGTGTGACAGGGACCCACTGGTGCTGACCCCAGTGTGACAGGGACCTCCTGGTGCTGTCCCCAGCATGATAGGGATCCTCTGGCACTGACCCCAGTGTGACAGGGATCCATTCACACAGACCCCAGTGCGACAGGTATCCATTGGCACTGATCCCAATCTGACAGGGACCCACTGGCACTGACCCCAGTGTGACAGGGATCCACTGGCACTGACCCCAGTGTGACAGGGATCCACTCACACAGACCCCAGTGCGACAGGGATCCACTGGCGCTGACCCCAGTGTGACAGGGATCCACTGGCGCTGACCCCAGTGTGACAGGGATCCACTGGCACTGGCCCCGGTGCAACAGGGATCCACTGGCACAGACCCCAATCTGACAGGGACCCACTGGCGCTGTCCCCAGCGTGATAGGGATCCTCTGGCGCTGACCCCAGTGTGACAGGGATCCACTCACATATACCCCAGTGCGACAGGTATCCACTGGCACTGACCCCAATCTGACAGGGACCCACTGGCACCGACCCCAGTGTGACAGGGATCCACTGGCGCTGACCCCAGTGTGACAGGGATCCACTCACACAGACCCCAGTGTGACAGGTATCCACTGGCCCTGACCCCAGTGTGACAGGGATCCACTGGCACTGGCCCCGGTGCAACAGGGATCCACTGGCACAGACCCCAATCTGACAGGGACCCACTGGCGCTGTCCCCAGCGTGATAGGGATCCTCTGGCGCTGACCCCAGTGTGACAGGGATCCACTCACATATACCCCAGTGCGACAGGTATCCACTGGCACTGACCCCAATCTGACAGGGACCCACTGGCACCGACCCCAGTGTGACAGGGATCCACTGGCGCTGACCCCAGTGTGACAGGGATCCACTCACACAGACCCCAGTGTGACAGGTATCCACTGGCCCTGACCCCAGTGTGACAGGGATCCACTCACACAGACCCCAGTGTGACAGGTATCCACTGGCACTGACCCCAATGTGACAGGTATCCATTCACACAGACCCCAGTACGGCAGGGATCCACTCACACAGACCCCAGTGCAGCAGGGATCCACTGGCACTGACTCCAATCTGACAGGGATCCACTGGCGCTGACCCCAGCACGACAGGGATCCACTGGCGCTGACCCCAGCACAACAGGGATCCACTGGCACTGAACCCAGTGTGACAGGGATCCAGTGGCACTGACCCCAGTGCGATACAGGGTGCACTGGGTGAACATTATCGTTGTGTGTCTGGCTTGATAGAGTTACGGTCTGTGATAATCCAGAGCTGGTCTTTAACCGTGGAAAAGACAGAAGCCCAGGAACAAAAACTGGTAGGGAATAGCCCATATCCCTCTGGATATTTAACATGAATGCAAATGGAGCTCGAGCTGAATTACTGATCAATATTTCACTCCCAATGGGTTCACAATTACAGTAAATTTCTCCAAGAGGAGATAGTTTTGGAGTTGGATAGAGGTGATATTTCACTGTAATTTGCATATGTAAATATAACTGAATTAACATATTGCATCAATTAGCAAGGTAGCACAGAAAATAGGAGAAAGAATAGGCCATTCGGCCCTTCCAGCCTGCTCCCCTATTCTATGTGGTTATCCAACTCAGTATCTTGTTACTGCTTTCTCCCCTTGTACCCTTTGGTCCTAAGAACCATATCTAACTCTTTCTAGACAGTGGGAAGTGGATGACTGAATCTGGTTGAATTTTGGAGTAGGTATAACACAGAGTACGCCATTCAGACCAACATGCTTATGCTAGCTCTCTGAAGCAGATGTGAAACTATGTCCCAATCTGCCCGTAACCCAACCCATTCCTCCCTTCTGACTGAATCCAAACCCTTGTCGAAAGCCCCACCTCACTCTCAGGCAGCACACTCCAGGCCCTATCGCACTCGCTGCGCGATAAAGTATCTCTGGGCGTCTCCTTTGTTTCTCTTGATCATCTTTCATCTGGGCCTCTTGGCCCAATCCTTTCACAAGTTGGAGCAGTTTATCCCGATTTGTACAGACCTCTCATGTTCAATCAAGTCTCGTCCCCACCTTCTCTTCTCCCCGGAGAAGAATCCCAGCTTCTCCAATCTATCCACCCGTCTCATCCCTGAAACCATTTCTCATCAATCTGTTCTACACTCTCTCCAGTGCCTGCACACCCACTGAGTTGACCTAATGGAGCATCTTTTTAATAAACAGTTCGTGTTTGTTTAAACGTGGGAGTTGCCTCTCTGTTAAACATCATCTCTCCTTACACAGAGACTGTTAAGAAGAAATAAAGGTGATTGAAACAATGACAGAAAATACAGAATAGGGATAAGTGGCTTATTCTTGTATTGACAGGCTGTGAGCACTAGGGTCTAACAAAGATCCACTGGCTTCCTGCTGATCACAATCCTTATCAATGTTCTGGAGGTGAAGACGAATGGCAAGATTTTGTAACAATTTGCAGAGGTTACAAAACTCGATAGAATGTGAGCTGTGAGGAGAAGCTCAGGGGATTTATACAGGGCAAGGACAATGCAGAAAGTGTGATGTTTTCCAGGGGGATTGGTGGCGATTTATACAGCCTGAGTGAGTGAGCAAGAACAAAGTGGAAAGTGTGTGTTATCCAGGGGGATATTTCTTAACACACAAAAGACTGAAAACTGCTGATATGCCCTTGTTTGTAAGTCATTGCAAATTCAGCAAACAATTCCAAACAGAAACCTTACATTAGCCTTTATCACAAGAGCATTGGGTACAGGAACAGAAAAGGCTTCAATTGTCTACAGCCCCTGGAGTACGGGTTGCAGTCTGTCCTCGTTCTGTAAGGAAGGCTATATTTCCCACTGAGAGAGTAACAACAGAATTACCACACTGATTCCTAGGAATGGTGGCACTGTCCTATCAGGAGAGATTGTGAGGCCTGGGCCTGTGTTCTCTGAAGTTTGAAAATAACGAGATGATCTCTTACTTTAAAGAGACTTTAAAAAGTGACAGTTGGGGTAGATAAGGGAAGGATATTTTGCCCTGGCGAAGGAGGCTCACATCCTGGGATACTGATTCAGAACAAAAGGCAAGCCATTTGGGATTGAGACAATGAGAAATCTGTTCACTCAGAGAGTGAAACCTCTACCCTCGAGGTTTG
Source organism: Stegostoma tigrinum (assembly GCF_030684315.1). Taxonomy (NCBI): domain Eukaryota; kingdom Metazoa; phylum Chordata; class Chondrichthyes; order Orectolobiformes; family Stegostomatidae; genus Stegostoma; species Stegostoma tigrinum. The sequence continues at coordinate 24,931,202 of NC_081389.1, read as the reverse complement.
AAGAAGCTAAATCATCAGAGTGACTTCAAGATAAGGACTCTAATAAATTTCCAGTTGCTGTTGACGACAAAAGGGTATTGCGATCCTGTGGGAATCTGGTTTTGAGGTGGATAATCAGCCATGATCTCAATGGTTGAGCAGGCATGATGGGCAGAATGGCCTACTCCTTCTAGAATGGCTGATGTTATGTGCTCCAGCTCATGGTGCCTCAAGCAAGCTCATGGGAGAGAGGTGAACTGAGCCTCCAGCCTCTATCTATATCACTGGCTGCTCAGATGGAGCACACAGTTAGTGAGACAGTGACCATCATGGAAATCCTGTCACCCTGGCAACACCAAGCCTGTAACCCATGCTGGAAAGTTTACTTTTGGACAAGTGAATGAATCAATGTCAGAAGTAATTGAAAAAAATACCAGGGAACAGAGGAATAGGAGGCCATTCAACACAGCCCCTCCCCAACTCCCTAGCTCCCCATCCTAGATTCCCCAACAAGCAGCAAATCTATCTAAAACCAACAGACCTGCGGATGCTGTAAATCAAGAACAAAAACAAAGTTGCTGGGAAAGCTCAGCAGGTCTGGCAGCATCTGTGAAGGAGATCTATCTCTCTAAATCTAGCAAATCTCTCTCTTCATCTCCAGTACCTGCTCCTCTCAATACATTCAGAAATTCAATCAAATCATCCCTTCACCTTCCAAACTCCAGGGAACACAGCCTCTCCCCAGTTTAACATTATCTCTACTTGTGATCTAACCCTGAGAGTTTGGGCCATATTAGTCATAGAGCGTGGATGGGAAGAGGGCACATTTTTTCAGGCACTTTTGGAATAATGCATTCAATTCTGGTCTCTCTGCTATAAGAAGGATGTTGTGAAACTTGAAAGGTTTCAGAAAAGATTTACAAGGATGTTGCCAGGGTTGGAGGGTTTGAACTACAGGGAGAGACTGAATAGGCTGGGGCTATTTTCCCTGGAGTCTTGTAGACTGAGGGGTGATCTTATAAAAGTTTATAAAATCTTGAGGGGCATGGATAGGGTACATTGACAAGGTCTTTTCCCCAGGGTAGGGGGAGTCCAAAACTAGAGGGCAAAGGTTTAAGGAGAGAGTGGAAAGATTTAAAAGAGACCATAAGAAACTACAGCAGGTGGTGTGCCAGGCCCAGAGCATCACAGAAGCCAACCGTCTATCCATGGATAACAAAGTGTGGAGCTGGATGAACACAGCAGGCCAAGCAGCATCTCAGGAGCACAAGAGCCTTTTCTGATGAAGGGTCTAGGCCCGAAACATCAGCTTTTGTGCCCTTAAGATGCTGCTTGGCCTGCTGTGTTCATCCAACTCCACACTTTGTTCTCTTGGATTCTCCAGCATCTGCAGTTCCCATTATCTCTTCCATCCATGGACTCCATCCACATGGCTCACTGCTGCAGAAAAGCTGCAAACATCATCAAAGACCCATCACATCCTGGTAATGATCTCCTACAAACTCTTCGATCAGGCAGAAGATACAGAACCCTGAACATATGCACCAGCACCTTTAGGAACAGCTTCTTCCCAGCTGTTATCAGACTGATGGATGGACTCTCTAGGCTCAAATTATGCTGATCTTACTAACATTGATCTTGTCTAGCACACACCCTGTACAATGTAACCTGTACCCCCATCTAAGCTGTTTTGATCTGTACCTCCTTGCTGACTGTGATATGCCTGTGCCACTCGTAAACAATACTTTTCATTGTACTTCGATACACATGACAGTCAGTTAATCAACCAACCAAGCTATGGGGCAATTTTTTTCACACAGAGGGTGGCGCTTGTATGGAATGAGCTGCCAGAGGAAGTGGTGGAGGCTGGTGCAGTTACAGCATTTAAAAGGCATCTGGATGGGGATGTGTATAGGAAGGCTTTAGAAGGATATGGGCCAAATGCTGGCAAATAGGACTGGATTAATTTAGGATATCTGTTTGGCATGGATGAATTGGACCAACGGGTTTGTTTCCATAGTGTATGACCCTTTGACCCTAGGCCGGTGTTGTGGAAATGAACAACATTCTGAGGAATATTAGCAATAAACATAGGCCTAATGTACCCAATGCATTTGTTGTTGAAGCTGGTTGTTTGTGGTCACTGTGGACGAGGTCAGAGTAGATCTTGCAGTCGTGCTCCTTTCATTCAAGTCAAAGTAATATTTCTCAAGAATCCGAGTCGATGTACTCTCTTTGTCCGTCCTCAGCCATGTGGCTGCTCTTTCAGTGGTTCAGGAACTGCTGTCAGGCAGTTCTCTCATTCCAAATATTCACCAGTGCATAACCTCCTCGGTTCCCTGCATCCCCGCCCCACTCCTGCATTTCAGATATCACAGAGTCTTTATCCATTCAGATAAACCTTATTCACATCATCCAGCTGTTCCCAAACTGAGCTCCAATTTTCTCCTTTCATTGGGTATTTATCTCATATCCAGTTTACTGATTGTGTATAACCATCCCAATATCAAAGCAAAATCGAAACTTTCATCATTTAAACTGGAAGCAGTTCACAGAAGTTCCATCTCACAATCTTAATTGCTGATTCAAGGACTGGGAGATGGAATTTCCGAAGGGATCAGAGGCTGTCATCCAACTTCCAAATAAACTTCCCCCCAATCCCTCAATCCCCATTCTAACCCACCACATTCCTGGGATCCTTGTCATTCCTCTCACAGCTGGGGTTTCCCATTCTGTCACCCCATGTCTCACTACAACACGCTTCCCCCTGGGAATTTCCTGCTGTTTGTTTTGGGGGGAAATCTCACAGTTATGGTGCTTGAGTGAGTGGGTGCCTATGCATTTTTGTATGTGCGCGTATGTGTGTGCATGCATATGTGTGCACCTGTGTGTGCATGCATATGTGTGTGCTTGTGTGAGTGCATGTATATGTGTGTGCGTGTGTGTGTATGTCTGTGTGTGCATGCATGTGTGTGCATGTGTGTGTGTGCTTGCATATGTGTGCATGTGTGTGTATGCATATGTGTGTGCGCATGCATATGTGTGCGTGTGCGCATGCATATGTGTGTGTGCATGCATTGCGTGTGTGTAAGCATGAGCGTGTTTGTGTCTCTGTGTGAGTGTGAGAGAGTGTGTGTATAAGAGTGTGTGAGAGAGTGTGTGAGACAGTGTATGACAGAGTGTGTGTGAGTGTGAATGTGTGTGCACGAAAGAGAGTGCGTGTGTGTGAGAGAGTATGAGTCTGTGTGTGTGTGTGTCTGTGTGAGAGAATGTGTGTGTGTCAGTGTAAGAGAGAGTGTGTGAGAGAGAGAGAGCGTGCATGTGTGTGTGAGAGATTATGTGTGTGTGTGAGAGATTATGTGTGTGTGTGAGAGATTATGTGTGTGTGTGAGAGATTGTGTGTGTGTGTGTGTGTGTGCGTGCGCGTGTGTGTGTGTGAGAGAGAGAGTGTGCGTGCGTGTGCGTATGTGTGTGTGTGTGTGTGTGTGTCTGTGTGTGTGTCTGTGTGTGTGTGAGAGAGAGAGTGAGGGGGAGATAGTGGAAAAATCTAAAGTGGTGAAAACAATGTCGCACAAAGACTGGTCGCTGTGATAGGGAGAGGTATCAGTGAGTCCCGGACAGGGAACTGATTGGAAACAAACATGGGAAAGGTTTGGTTCCCTGTCTGATATCTCCACACTCTGTCACTAATCCATACACTACCTGTGCTAGAATTGCAAAATTAATTGTTTTAATTGCATGCTTTTAATTGGTAGATTGCTGGTTGTGGTTTGGAGTATTAGTGAATTCACTGTCAACACTAATTAAAGCAATCAGTGTCTTTGAAAAGCAGTAATTCTCATCAAACTACATCTGCTTTCTATGCATTACATCCTGTGAATGGCACAGCGTTGTAAAGTAGCATTGCTGTGCCTTGACATGCTGTTACTACATCACTGGTCCCTGTTACACTTACTATTTAAATCAAAGAGAAACATGGAGCGAGAGGGAGCTTTAGTTCTGGCTCACAGAGTGAGTGGTAGGATGGAACAGTTGTGAAGCTTGTTGTTAATCTGCTGGAGTGATGGCAAATGGGATGGCTAGCTCTCACTTCAGTGCTAGTCAGGCTGAATCAGACAAGTGAGGGAGCTGAGAGTCCCAGTACAGGCGAACACTGAGGCTGCTACAGTGAGTAGTAAGCCTCTTGGTATCCTGGTGTGAGCCAGGGAGTTGGAACTGGGATGTCACTTATTTCAGGATTCTCAGGGGACAGTCTACACAACCTATTTTGTTGCAGCTCATTCCACACACATGTCACCCTTAAACAAGCAGAGGGTGGTGTGTGAATGGAATGAGCTGCCAGAGGGAATGGTAGAGATGGGGACAATGACAGCATTTAAAAAGCATTGGATGGGTACATGAATAGGAAGGGTTTAGAGGGATATGGGCCAAATGCTGGCAAATGGGACTAGATCAGTTTAGGAAACATGGTCAGCATGGATGCGTTGGGTTGAAGGCTCTGTCACTCTCTGACTCCAACGAAAACTATAATAAAATTGCCCAGTTAGGTTAAAAACGTTATTTCTCCAGCTAAAATGCACTGAATGGAAAAAAAAATCCACCTTTGAAATAATTAAAATGAAATCAACATCAGCCAGTACTGATGGGATAATTATCCAGTTATCTCAACTGTGGTAGAAAACTGGCAGAGTGACTGCATTCAGACCTAGGCCTGGAAATTATAAAAACAAAATCCTAAATTGCTGGACAAACTCAGGGGGCCTGGCAGCATCAGTGGGGAAAAAAGAAAAGCAGAGTTAATGTTTCAGAACTCCTGTTCTGATGATCAGTCACTGGACTCAAAACATTGACTCTAAAACATTATAACAGTGTGTACTCTATTGATCTCCCCAGTGCTACCCTGTGCATGCTCATTGCAAGGGAATTGGAACACATTGGGAAGATGAGACTGACCAGAGTCAACTTATGGAGGCTCAGCCTATGCAATGGCACTAAGGTCCTGGTGGGAGGAAAGTTAGATTCTCAAACCCTTGAAACAGAAGAGCTGGAGAGAAGTAGAGCTGGTGCTCACAGTGTGATTGGTAAAAACGTTCCCAATGATCTGAAGATTCAATAACTACCTTTAGAAGGTGCTGATAACGCTGCAATAATAAAAGAATTATATTATTACTCCATGAAAATAAGACTGTCATATCACCCTGTTAACATCAAGGTAAAGGTAAAGTCGCGATAGTCTACCAGACCATAGGGTTTGCTCTCAGTGGAGAGGGAGAGACGACTGCTGGTAAGTTTAACCTGAGGGTCACCATGCCCCCGGTGAGGGGGAAGGATTGCGAAGAAGAGTCCTTCATAATATCCTCAGCCAGTGATGGGACTATGATATATCACCATTAATATGGTACAATGATATCACTGTGCCAACAGAATACTATCATCTCACTGTTAATGTCACACTAACGTATCCCCATTTATATAATACTGTCAGATCATTGTGTTTCTACAAGGCTATAATTGCACAAGTGACATAATACCCTCACAGCACCATGTTAAGAGATCATTGTCAGATCACTGTGTTAATATAAAACCATCATTTCACTGATAATATTATAGTGTCAAATTATCCTTCATCTAAACATATCTTGTTGCTATGTTAATGTAACACTATTACATTGCCATTAATATAATACTGCCGTATCACTGCATCAATACAATAATGTGATAGCACAATTAAAACAATACTCTCATATCACTGTGCTAACGTAACACTGTTAATGTAACATTACCAAATCACATTAAAATAATAGGATCATATCTCCATGTTCATAGAAGACGATCATATTGTCATGTTAATATATGTGATCATATCACCATTTATTTACATTATCATATCAGCATGTTAATATAATATAACCATATCATCATGTTAAAATAATGAGAGTATATCATTCTGTGAATATAACGTTTTCATAGCCCCCACTTTATATCCTTTCATATGACCATCTGAATATAATACTGTCAGTTTTCTGTGTTATTATAACGCTGTATCCCTGTTAATACAACACCCGAGCTCCCTGTTAATATAACACTCTATACGTGTTACCACCACATTATTGTATGAACATATTCATATCCCATTGTAGTGCACTGTTAATGTAAAACTATATCATTTTTAACACATTGTTGTATCCCTGTTAATATCACATTATATGAGCTGGATGATATTAACAGTGATACGAAAGTATTACGTTAATAGGGAAATGAGTGTTTCATTAACACGGTGACATTAGTGTCTTGTTAATATAACACTACTACTTCATTGCAATACCAGAGCATATCAACATCAAACTGTGATATCACCATTAATAAAATCTTAAACCACCATGCTGATATTAAAGTGTCCTATCAACATGTTAATATGCGATTGTCAGAGCACTATTAATCCCACAGTGGTAGATCACAATTAATATCACACTATTGTATCAACAAATTATCTCATCATCAATATAACACCGTTATAACATCCAGCTAATGTAACCACTGTCATATCACACTGTTAAAACAACACTGTCATAGCACCATGTACAAATAACATTGTCATATGACTCTGTCAATGTAACACTCTCATATCACTCTCTTAATACGGCACAGTTATATCATGCTGTGAACGTAATGTTCCTGCGTCACCCTGTTAGTGTAAAACTGTCATGTCATCCTGTCAGGAGAGAACTCTCATTTCACCCTGTTAACATAGCACTGTCATATCACTCTGTTAATACAGCACTCTCATATCACCCTGTTAATACAGCACTCCAATATCACCCTGTTAATGCAGAATGCTCAAATCACCCTGTTAATGCAGCACTCACATGTCATTTTGTTAATACAGCAGTCTCACATCACCCTGTTATTACAGCACTCTCATATTACCCTGTTAATACAGCACTCTCACATCACCCTGTTAATACAGCACTCTCACATCACCCTGTTAATACAACACTCTCACATCACCCTGTTAATACAACACTCTCATTTTACCCTGTTAATTCAACATTCTCATATCACCATGTTAACATTCTCTTATCACCCTGTCAATACAGCACTCTCATCAGGCAGATTCTTCGCTTGAGAAGATCAGTTGGGAAGAGATTCGTCAGTGATTTCATTGGCACAACCGTTGGTGGCTGTAGAGTCCTATCCTGGACCTGAAGATGCTGGGGCAGTGCAGGCAGGGGAATGCTCCGGACAGCAGGGCTTGAGATGAGGGCTCCTTCCTGCGTTTCCGTCTGTCCTCTGCAGCTGCTCTCCTCGAACATTCGAACTGCTCCGTCGTAGTTTTCTTCCGCCATGCATCCCTGTCAAAGGCCAGCTTTTGCCATTCCGTTGAGGCGATGCCGGCCTGAGACAGCTGTTGCTTCAGTTGGTCCTTGTAGCACTTGCGCGGGGCACCGCGGTTTCTCTTGCCGTCTCAGAGTTCCCCGAAGAACGCTGTCTTGGGTATTCTGGTGCTGTCCATCCATGATACGTGACCTGACCATTGAAATTGCTTCAGGAGAAGGGTCGCTTCGATGCTGGGGAGCTGGGCCCTTTCCAGCACTTAGTTGTTAGAGACACTGTCCTGCCAGGTGATGCCCAATATACAGCGCAGGCAACGTTGGTGGAATCGTTCCAGCAGCCGCATCTGTTTCCGATACAGAACCCAGGCCTCGGAGCCGTACAGCAGTGTGGTGATGACCGCGGCCTTGTAAACCTGGATTTTCGTCGACATGCTTATTGAGCGGTTTCCCCATATACGCTTCCACAGTCGCCCGAAGGCGCTACTTGCTTTCACAAGGCGATTGTCGACGTCTCCTGTGACTGTAGCATCATTGGAGATTATGCTTCCCAGGTATGTGAAACGTTCGACCGTGTTGAGGGGTTGGCCGTCGATCGAGATTCAAGGTGGGTTGTATGCGCTGCATGGTGGCTTCTGGTACAGGACCTCCGTCTTCTTCAGGCTGATCGTTAGCCCAAAAGCCTTTGCAGCTTCAGAGAAGCGCGTCACTGCAGTCTGTAGCGCATCTTCTGTGTGTGTGAGCAGGGCGCAGTCGTGCGCATACAGCAGCTCCATGATGGGCTCCAGTGTTGTCTTCGTGCGGGCGAGGAAGCGGCACAGGTTGAAGATATTACCGTCCGGGTGGAAGCGAATGTAGACGCTGTTCATGATGCCCTCCTTCTCTTCCTGCAGCATCATGTTGAAGAAGATGGCGAAGAGCGTTGGTGCCAAGATGCAGCCCTGCTTCACGCCGTTGCTGATGGGGAACAGGTGTGATAGGTCACCATTGTATTTCACCTTGCTGCTCTGACCTTCGTGAAGTTGCTGTAGGACGGTTAAGAACTTAGGAGGGCATCCGAGCTTCCCCAGGATTTTCCATAGACCGTCGCGGCTGACAGTATTGAAGGCTTTGGTGAGGTCAATGAATGCCGTGTACAGTCCAACGTTCTGCTCACGACATTTCTCCTGAAGTTGGCGTAGTGCGAAGATCATGTCGGATGTGCCTCTGTTCGCTTTAAAACCACATTGACTTTCTGTCAGGTCGTCCTCCGCAATGGTGGGAATCAGTCTGTCCTAGAGGATTCTGGAGAGAATCTTCCCGGCCGTAGGCAGCAGAGTGACACCTCTGTAGTTCGAGCAGTCCGATTTCTCACCCTTGTTCTTATACAGGGAGACTATCAGAACAAGGGTGAGCACTCTCATACACCTGATTAATACAGCACTCTAATATCACCCTGTTAATACAGCACTCTCATATCACCCTGTTAATACCGCACTCTCATATCAGCCTTTTAATTCAACATTCTCATATTACGCTGTTAATACAGCAGTCTCACATTATCCTGTTGTTACAGCACTCTCACATCACCCTGTTAATACAGCACTCTCATATCAGCCTTTTAATTCAACATTCTCATGTTACCCTGTTGTTACAGCACTCTCACATCACCATGTTAATACAGCACTCAGCATCACCCTTTTAATACAACACTCTCACACCACCCTGTCAATACAGCACTCTCATGTCACCCTGTTAATAGAGCACTGTCACATCACCCAGTAAATACAGCAGTCACATATCACACTGTTAATACAGGACTCTCACATACCCCTGTTAATACAGCAGTGACACATCACCTTGTTAATACAGCATTTTCATATCACCCTGTTAATACAGCACTCTCACATCCCCCTGTTAATACAGCAGTGACACGTCACATTGTTAATAGAGCACTCTCATATCACCGTGTTAATACAGCAGACTCACATTACCCTGTTAATACAGCACTATAATATCACCCTCTTAAGATAGCACTGTCATATCACCGTGTTAGCACCGCACTCTCATATCGCTCTGTTCATACAGCACACTCACATCACCCTGTTAATACAGCAATATTATAACACACTGTCAGTACAGGACTCTCACATCACCCTGTGAATACAGCACTGTCATATCACGCAGTTAATACAGCACTCTCATATCACCCTTTTAATAAAGCACTGTCATCACAACATGTTAACACAGCACTTTCATATTGCCCTGTTAATGAAGCACTCTCGTATCACCCTGTTAATGAAACACTCTTGAATCATTTTGTTAATACAACACTCCAATATCACTCTGTTAAAATAGCACTGTGATATCCTGCTGTTAATATAGCACACACATATCCCTCAATTAATACAGCATTCTCATATCACCCAGTTAATACAGCGCTCTCGTATCTTCTTGTTAACACAACATTCTCATATCACCGTGTTAATAAAGCACTGTCATAATACCGTGTAAACACAGCACTCTCACATCACCCAGTTAATACAGCACTCTCATATCGTCCTGTTAATACAGCACTCTCATATCGCCCTGTTAATACAGAACTCTCACATCACCCTGTTAATACAGCACTCTCACATCGCCCTGTTAATACAGCAGTCGCATATCACCCAGTTAATACAACACTCTCATATTGCCCTGTTAATATAGCACTGTCATATCGCCCTGTCAATACATCACTCTGACATTGCCCTGTTAATACCACACTCTCATATCACCCTGATAATACAACACTCTCACATCACCCTGTTAATACACCACTCTCACATCGCCCTGTTAATACAGCAGTCGCATATCACCCAGTTAATTCAACACTGTCATATTGCATTGTTATTACAGGACTCACACATCACCCTGTGAATACCACACTCTCATATCACCCTGTTAATAAAGCACTCTCGTATCATTTTGTTAATACAGCACTGTCATGTCACTCCGTTAATATAGCATCATCAGGTCACCTTGTTAATACAGGACACACATATCACCCTGTTAATACTGCACTCCCATATCACCCTGTAAATACAGCACTCTCAAATCACCCTGTTAACACAGCCATCTAAATTCACGCTGTTAATACCACACTCTCATATCACCCTGTTTATACAACACAAACATATCAGTGTTAACACAGCACTCTCATATCACACTTTTAATGCAACACTCTCATATTACCCTGTTAATACAGTACTGTCTTAAAACTCTGTTGATACAGCACTCCCATATCATCCTCTAAATTCAGCTCTCCCATATCATTCTGTTAATACAGCACTGTCACATGACTCTGTTTACACAGTAGTATCATATTACGCTGTTAATACAGAACTCTCACATCACCCTGTTAATACAACATTCTCATATCACCCTGATAATACAGCACTCGCACATCACCCTGTTAATACAGGAAACTCATATCACCCTGTTAAAACAGCATTCTCACTTCACCCTGATAATACAGCACTGTCATATCACCCTGTTAATACAGCACTCCCATATCACCCTGTTTATACAACATATAAATGTCAGTATTAACACAGCACTCTCGTATCACTTTTTTAATGCAATACTCTCATATCTCCTGATAATACAGCACTCTCATATCACCCTGTTAATACAGCACTGACACATCACCCTGACAATACAGCACTCTCACATCATCCTGTTAATATAGCACACCCACATCACCCTGTTAATACAGCACTGTCATATCCCCTTTTTAATACAGCCCCCTCACATCATCGTGTTAATACAGCACTCTCATATCACCGTGTTAATAGAGCGCTGTCATATTACGCTGTGAATACAGCACTGTCTCATCACCCAGCTAATACAGCAATCTCATATCACACTTAAATACAGGCCTCTCACATCACCCTTTTAATACAGCACTCTCACATCACCCATGTTAATACAACATTCTCATATCACCCTGTGAAAACAGCACTCTCACATCACCTTGTTTATCCAGCACTCTCACATCTCCCTGTGAATACAGCACTCACATATCACCCTGTTCATACATCACTCTCATATCACACTGTTAATACATCACTCTCATATCACCCTGTTAATACATCACTTTCATATCACCCTGTTTATACAACACAATCATATCAGTATTAACACAGCACCCTCATATCACACTTGTAATGCAACACTCTCACATCGCCCTGTTTATACAGTTCCGTCATATCACTGTGTTAATACAGCACTCTCATATCACCCTGATAATACAGCACTGTCACAGAACCCTGTTAATACAGCACTCTCATGTCACCCTGTTAATAGAGCAGTCATATCATCCTGATAATATAGCACTGTCATATCACCCTGTCATTACAACACAAACATAAGAATATTAACACAGCACTCTCGTATCACACTTTTAATTCAACACTCTCATGTCACCCTGTTAATACAGCACTGTCGTATCACCCTGTTACAATAGCACTGTCATATCACCCTGTTGATACAGCACTCTCACATCACCCTGTTAATACAGCACTCACATATCATCCTGTGAACACAGCACTCTCATATCATCCTGTTAATACAGCACTCTGATATCACCCTGTTAATACAGCACTCTCATATCACCCTGTTAATACAGCAGTCTCATATCGCCATGTGAATACAGCACTCTCATATCATCCTGTTTATACAGCACTCTGATATCACCCTGTTAATACAGCACTCACACATCACCCTGATTTTCTAGCACTCGCACATCACCCTGTTAATATAGCAAACTCATATCACCCTGTTAACACAGCAGTGTCATATCACCCTGTGAATACAGCACTGTCACATCATCCTGTTAATACAGTACTCTCATAACACCCTGTTAATATAGCACTGTCATATCACCCTGATTATAGAGCACACACACATCACTCTTTAAATAAAGCAATCTCGTATCACCGTGTGAATACAGCACTCTCATATCACCCTGATAATACAGCACTGTCACATAACCCTGTTAATACAGCACTCTCATGTCACCCTGTGAATACAGCACTTTCGCATCACCCTGTTTATCCAGCACTCTCACATCACTCATGTTAATACAACATTCTCAGATCACCCTGCGAATACAGCACTCTCATATCACCCTGTTTATGCAACACAATCATATCACCCTGTTTATACAATACAATCATATCAGTATTAATACAGCACTCTTATATCACACTTTTAATGCAACACTCTCACATCGCCCTGTTTATACAGTACCGTCATATCACCATGTGAATACAGCACTCTCATATCACACTTTTAATACAACACTCTCATATCACCCTGTTCAATCAGTACTGTCATATCACACTGTCAATACAGCACTGTCACATCACCCTGTTTACACAGCACTCTCACATCACCCTGTTAATACTACATTCTCACATCACCCTGTTATTACAGCACTCTCTCATCACCCTGCTAATACAGCACTCTCTCATCATTCTGCTAGTACAACACTCTCATATCACCCAGTTAATGCAGCTGTATCACATCACATTGTTCATACAACATTCTCATATCAACCGGTTCATACAACATTCTCATATCACCCTCTTGATGTAGTACTCTCACATCACCGTGTTTAGACAGCACTCACAGAACACCCTGTTAATACAGCACTCTCATATCACTCTGTTTAGATAACACACACATTTCACCATTCATATAGCACTCTCAGATCACCTTGTTTATAGAATACAAACATATAAGTATTTACACAACACTTTCATATCACACTTTTAATTCAACACTCTCATGTCACCCTGTTCAATCAGCACTGTCATATCACCCTGTTAACACAGCACTGACATATCACCCATTTAATACAGCTCACTCATATCACCCTGTTTATACATCAGTAAAATATCAGTATTAACACAGCACTCTCGTATCACACTTTTAATGCAATACTCTAACACCCTGTTAATAGAGCACTGTCATATCACCCTGTTAACACAGCACTGTCTCATCACCCTGTTAATACAGCAATCTCATATCAGACTTAAATACAGGACTCTCACATCACCCTGTTATTACAGCACTCTCACATCACACTGTTAATGAAGCACTTTCGCATCACCCATGTTAATACAACATTCTCATATCACCCTGTGAATACAGCACTCTCACATCACCCTGCTTATCCAGCACTCTCACATAACCCTGTTTACCCTCCACTCTCACATCACTCATGTTAATACAACATTCTCATTTCACCCTGTGAATACATCACTCTCATATCACCCTGTTCATACGTCACTCCCATATCACACTGTTTATACATCACTCTCATATCAGTCTGAACAGTGTGAAGCTGCAATATTAATCGGGGGATATCACCATACTGTATTAACAGGGTGATATGAGCGTACTGTTTTAATAGGGTGATCTGATGATGCTGTATTAACAAGGTGATATGGCATTGATGTTTTAACAGTGATATGATAGTGGTTTATAAACAAAATGATATGACATATGTCATATCACACTGTCAATATAGCACTGTCACATTACCCTGTTTACACAGCACTCTCATATCACCCTGTTTACACAGCACTCTCACATCACCCTGTTAATACTACATTCTCACATCACCCTGTTTACACAGCACTCTCACATCACCCTGCTAATACAGCACTCTCTCATCATTCTGCAAGTACAACACTCTCATATCACCCAGTTAATACAGCAGTATCACATCACATTGTTCATACAACATTCTCATATCAACCGGTTCATACAACATTCTCATATCACCCTCTTGATGTAGTACTCTTGCATCACCATGTTTAGACAGCACTCCCAGAACACCCTGTTAATACAGCACTCTCATATCACTCTGTTTAGATAACACATACATTTCACCATTCATATCGCACTCTCAGATCACCCTGTTTATACAACACAAACATATTAGTATTTACACAACATTCTCATATCACACATTTAATTCAACACTCTCATGTCACCCTGTTCAATCAGCACTCTCATATCACCCAGTTAATACAGCACTCTCATATCACCCTGTTTATACATCAGTAAAATATCAGTATTAACACAGCACTCTCATATCACATTTTTAATGCAATACTCTAACACCCTGTTAATAGAGCACTGTCATATCACCCTGTTAACGCAGCACTGTCTCATCACCCTGTTAATACAGCAATCTCATATCACACTTAAATACAGGACTCTCACAGCACCCATTTAATACAGCACTCTCATATCACCATGTTAATACAGCACTCTCATATCACCATGTTAATACAGCACACTCACATCACCCATTTAATACAGCACTCTCATATCACTCTGTTCATAAAGCACTCTCATCTCACCCATTCAATACAGCCCTGTCATATCACCCAGTTAATACAGCTCACTCATATCACCCTGTGTATACATCACAAAAATATCAGTATTAACACAGCACACTCGTATCACACTTTTAATGCAATACTCTAACACCCTGTTAATAGAGCACTGTCATATCACCCTGTTAATACAGCACTGTCTCATTACCCTGTTAATACAGCAATCTCACATCACAATTAAATACAGAACTCTCACATCACCCTGTTATTACAGCACTCTCACATCACCCTGTTTACACAACATTCTCGTATCACCCTCTTGATATAGCACTCTCATATCACCCTGTTATTACAGCACTCTCATAACACCCTGTTAATGAAGCACTGTCGTATCATTTTGTTAATAAACCACTATCATATCACTCTGTTAAAACAGCAATGCCATATCAACCTGTTCATACAGTATCATCAGATCACCCTATTAATACAGTAATTATTAATACAGTACTCTCATATCACCCTGTTAATACAGTATGGTGATATCCCCCGATTAATATAGCACTCAAAACATCAGCTTTTGTGCTCCTAAGATGCTGCTTGGCTTGCTGTGTTCATCCAGCTTCACACTGTTCATACAGCACTGTCACATAACATTCTTAATACAGCACTCTCACATCACTCTGTTAACACAGTACTGTCATATCACCCTGACAATACAGCACTCTCATATCACCCTGTTAATATAGCATACCCACATCACCCTGTCATATCACCCTGATAGTACAGCACTCTCATGTCACCCTGTTAATAGAGCACTGTCACATCACCCAGTAAATACAGCAATCACATATCACACTGTTAATACAGGACTTTCACATCACCCTGTGAATACCACACTCTCATATCACCTTGTTAATACAGCATTCTCATATCACCCTGCTAATATAGCACTCTCACATCCCCCTGTTAATACAGCAGTGACACCACCTTGTTAATACAGCATTCTCATATCACCCAGTTAATACAGCACTCTCACATCCCCCTGTTAATACAGCAGTGACACATCACCTTGTTAATAGAGCACTCTCATATCACCGTGTTAATACAGCAGACTCACCTTACCCTGTTAATACAGCACTATAATATCACCCGCTTAAGATAGCACTGTCATATCACCGTGTTAGCACAGCACTCTCATATCGCTCTGTTCATACAGCACACTCACATCACCCTGTGAATACAACACTGTCATATCACGCAGTTAATACAGCACTCTCATATCACCCTTTTAATAAAGCACTGTCATCACATCATGTTAACACAGCACTTTCATATTGCCCTGTTAATGAAGCACTCTTGTATCATTTTGTAAATACAACACTCCAATATCACTCTGTTAACATAGCACTCTGATATCATGCTGTTAATATAGCACACACATATCACACTATTAATACAGCATTCTCATATCAACCAGTTAATACAGCACTGTCACATCACACAGTTAATACTGCACTCTCATATCACCCTGTTAATAGAGCACTCTCGTATCTTCTTGTTAACACAACATTCTCATATCACCGTGTTAATAAAGCACTGTCATAATACTGTGCAAACACAGCACTCTCACATCACCCAGTTAATACCACACTCTCATATCACTCTGATAATACAACACTCTCACATCACCCTGATAATACAACACTCTCACATCACCCTGATAATACACCACTCTCACATCGCCCTGTTAATACAGCAGTCGCATATCACCCAGTTAATACAACACTGTCAAATTGCATTGTTATTACAGGACTCACACATCACCCTGTGAATACCACACTCTCATATCACCCTGTTAATAAAGCACTCTCGTATCATTTTGTTAATACAGCACTGTCATATCACTCTGTTAACACAGTACTGTCATATCACCCTGATAATACAGCACTCTTATATCACCCTGTTAATAAAGCACTGACACATCACCCTGACAATACAGCACTCTCATATCATCCTGTTAATATAGCACACCCACATCACCCTGTTAACACAGCACTTTCATATCACCCTGTTAATACAGCACTGTCACATCTCCCTAATAATACAGCAATCTCACACCACCCTGATAATACAGCATTCTCACATCACCCTGTTAATACAGCACTCTCACATCGCCCTGTTAATACAGAAGTCGCATATCACCCAGTTAATACAACACTGTCATATTGCCCTGTTAATATAGCACTGTCATATCGCCCTGTTAATACCACACTCTCATATCACCCTGATAATACAACACTCTCACATCACCCTGTTAATACACCACTCTCACATCGCCCTGTTAATACAGCAGTCGCATATCACCCAGTTAATACAACACTGTCATATTGCATTGTTATTACAGGACTCACACATCACCCTGTGAATACCACACTCTCATATCACCCTGTTAATAAAGCACTCTCGTATGTTTTTTTAATACAGCACTGTCATATCACTCTGTTAATATAGCATCATCAGGTCACCTTGTTAATACAGGACACACATATCACCCTGTTAATACTGTACTCCCATATCACCCTGTAAATACAGCACTCTCAAATCACCCTGTTAACACAGCAATCACACATCACCCTGTTGACACAGCCATCTAAATTCACACTGTTAATACCACACTCTCATATCACCCTGTTTATACAACGCAAACATATCAGTGTTAACACAGCACTCTCATATCACCCTGTTAACACAGTACTGTCTTATCACTCTGTTGATACAGCACTCCCATATCATCCTCTAAATTCAGCTCTCCCATATCATCCTGTTAATACAGCACTGTCACATGACTCTGTTTACACAGCAGTGTCATATTACGCTGTTAATACAGCACTGTCATATCACACTGTGCATACAGCACTCTCACATCACCCTGTTAAAACAACATTCTCATATCACCCTGATAATACAGCACTCTCATATCACCCTGTTAATAAAGCACTGACACATCACCCTGACAATACAGCACTCTCACATCATCCTGTTAATATAGCATACCCACATCACCCTGTTAACACAGCACTGTCATATCACCCTGTTAATACAGCACTCTCATATCACTCTGTTAATACAGCACTGTCACATCACCCTGTTATTACAGCACTCTCACATCGCCCTGTTTACACAACATTCTCATATCACCCTGTTGATATAGCACTCTCATATCACCCTGTTAATGAAGCCCTGTCATATCATTTTGTTGATAAAGCACTGTCATATCACTCTGTTAAAACAGCAATGCTGTATCAACCTGTTCATACAGCATTATCAGATCACCCTATTAATACAGCACTCTCATATCATCCTGTGAACACAGCACTCTCATATCATCCTGTTAATACAGCACTCTGACATCACCCTGTTAATACAGCAATCTCATATCACCCTGTTAATACAGCAGTGTCATATCACCCTGTGAATACAGCACTGTCACATCATCCTGTTAATACAGTACTCTCATAACATCCTGTTAATATAGCACTTTCGCATCACCCATGTTAATACAACATTCTCATATCACCCCGTTTATCCACCACTCTCACATAACCCTGTTTATCCACCACTCTCACATCACTCATGTTAATACAACATTCTCATTTCACCCTGTGAATACCTCACTCTCATATCACCCTGTTCATACATCACTCTCATATCACCCTGTTAATACATCACTCTCATATCACCCTGTTTATACAACACAATCATATCAGGATTAATACAGCATTCTCATATCACACTTTTAATGCAACACTCTCACATTGCCCTTTTTATACAGTACTGTCATATCACCATCTGAATACAGCACTCTCACATCACACTTTTAATACAACACTCTCATATCACCCTGTTCTATCAGTACTGACATATCACACTGTCAATACAGCACTGTCATATCACCCTGTTTACACAGCACTCTCATATCACCCTGTTTACACAGCACTCACATATCACCCTGTTGATACTACATTCTCACATCACCCTGTTTATACAGCACTCTCACATCACCTTGCTAATACAGCACTCTCTCATCATTCTGCGAGTACAACACTCTCATATCACCCAGTTAATGCAGCTGTATCACATCACATTGTTCATACAACATTCTCATATCAACCGGTTCATACAACATTCTCATATCACCCTCTTGATGTAGTACTCTCACATCACCATGTTTAGACAGCACTCCCAGAACACCCTGTTAATACAGCACTCTCATATCACTCTGTTTAGATAACACACACATTTCAGCATTCATATCGCACTCTCAGATCACCTTGTTTATACAACACAAACATATTAGTATTTACACAACACTCTCGTATCACACATTTAATTCAACACTCTCATGTCACCATGTTCAATCAGCACTCTCATCTCACCCATTTAATACAGCACTCTCATATCACCATGTTAATACAGCACTCTCATATCACCCATTTAATACAGCACTCTCATCTCACCCATTTAATACAGCACTGTCATATCACCCAGTTAATACAGCACTGTCATATCACCCAGTTAATACAGCTCTCTCATATCACCCTGTTTATACATCACAAAAATATCAGTATTAATACAGCTCTCTCATATCACACTTTTAACGCAATACTCTAACACCCTGTTAATAGAGCACTGTCATATCACCCTGTTAATACAACACTGTCTCATCACCCTGTTAATACAGCAATCTCACATCACACTTAAATACAGGACTCTCACATCACCCTGTTATTACAGCACTCTCACATTACCCTGTTTACACAACATTCTCGTATCACCTTGTTAATACAGCAATCTCATCACACTTAAATACAGGACTCTCATATCACCCTGTTATTACAGCACTCTCATATCACCCTGTTAATGAAGCACTGTCATATCATTTTGTTAATAAACCACTATCATATCACTCTGTTAAAACAGCAATGCCATGTCAACCTGTTCATACAGCATCATCAGATCACCCTATTAATACAGTACTCTCATATCACCCTGTTAATACAGTATGGGATATCCCCCGATTAATATAGCACTCAAAACATCAGCTTTTTGCTCCTAAGATGCTGCTTGGCTTGCTGTGTTCATCCAGCTTCACACTGTTCATACAGCACTCTCACATAATGCCGTTAATACAGCACTCTCACATCACTCTGTTAAACACAGTACTGTCATATCACCCTGACAATACAGCACTCTCATATCACCCTGTTAATATAGCATACACACATCACCCTGTTAACACAGCACTGTCATATCACCCTGTTAATACAGCACTCTCACATCTCCCTGATAATACAGCACTCTCATATCACCCTGTCAATACAGGACTTTCACATCACCCTGTTAATACAGGCTTCTCTTATCACTCTGTTAATACAGCACCCTCATATCACCCTGTTCATACAGGACTCTCATATCACCCTGTTCATACAGCACTCTCATATCACCCTGTTATTACAGGACTCTCACATCGCCCTGTTCATACAGCACTCTCATATCACCCTGTTAATACAACACTCTCATATCACCCAGTTAATACAGCACTCTCATATCACCCTGTTATTACAGCACTCTCATATCACCCTGTTCATACAGCACTCTCATATCACCCTGTTAATACAACACGCTCATATCACCCAGTTAATACAGCACTCTCATATCACCCTGTTATTACAGCACTCTCATATCACCCTGTTCATACAGCACTCTCATATCACCCTGTTCATACAGCACTCTCATATCACCCAGTTAATAGAGCACTCTCATATCACCCAGTTAATACAGGTCTCTCATATCACCCTGTTAATACAACACTCTCATATCACCCAGTTTATACAGCACTCTCATATCACCCTGTTAATACAGCATTCTCATATCACCCTGTTCGTACAGCACTCTCATATCAGCCTGTTCATACAGCACTCTCATATCACCCTGTTCATACAGCACTCTCATATCACCCTGTTAATACAGCACTCTCATATCACCCTGTTCATACAGCACTCTCATATCACCCTGTTAATACAGGACTCTCATATCACCCTGTTCATACAGCACTCTCATATCACCCAGTTAATACAGGACTCCCATATCACCCTGTTAATACAGCACTCTCATATCACCCTGTTCATACAGCACTCTCATATCACCCTGTTCATACAGGACTCCCATATCACCCTGTTAATACAGAACTCTCATATCACCCTGTTAATACAGCACTCTCATATCACTCTGTTCACACAGCACTCTCATATCACCCTGTTCATACAGGACTCTCATATCACCCTGTTCATACAGCACTCTCATATCACCCTGTTATTACAGGACTCTCACATCGCCCTGTTCATACAGCACTCTCATATCACCCTGTTCATACAGCACTCTCATATCACCCTGTTAATACAACACTCTCATATCACCCAGTTAATACAGCACTCTCAGATCACCCTGTTATTACAGCACTCTCATATCACCCTGTTCATACAGCACTCTCATATCACCCTGTTAATACAACACTCTCATATCACCCAGTTAATACAGCACTCCCATATCACCCTGTTCATACAGCACTCTCATATCACCCTGTTCATACAGGACTCTCATATCACCCTGTTCATACAGCACTCTCATATCACCCTGCTCATACAGCACTCTCATATCACCCTGTTAATACAGCACTCTCATATCACCCTGTTAATACAGCACTCTCATATCACCCAGTTAATACAGCACTCTCATATCACCCAGTTAATACAGCACTCCCATATCACCCTGTTCATACAGCACTCTCATATCACCCTGTTCATACAGGACTCTCATATCACCCTGTTCATACAGGACTCCCATATCACCCTGTTAATACAGAACTCTCATATCACCCTGTTAATACAGCACTCTCATATCACCCTGTTCACACAGCACTCTCATATCACCCTGTTCATACAGGACTCTCATATCACCCTGTTCATACAGCACTCCCATATCACCCTGTTCATACAGCACTCTCATATCACCCTGTTCATACAGCACTCTCATATCACCCTGTTCATACAGCACTCTCATATCACCCTGTTCATACAGGACTCTCACATCACCCTGTTCATACAGCACTCGCACATCACCCAGTTATTACAACACCCACAAACAACTTGCCAATGTAACATTCTCATGTCACGCTGTTAATACCACTCTGTTTTATTACCCGTCAGTGTAATGTCCTCGCACAAAAAATGTTCATGTTGAACTCCTTCTCACCCTTTCAATGTAAGATTTTCATATCAGCTTGACAATGTAATACTCTCACATCACCCTGTCAATATAACTGTCTTTCATCATTCTTTTAATGTAACAGTCTCACATCACTTTTTAATAAAACTCTCTCAAATCACCCTCTTAATCCAGCACGCTCCTATCTCCCTCTTAATACAATGCTTTCATATCACTCTGTTAATACAATGCTGTCATATCAGCCTGTCAATGTAACATCCTTACAGCAACCTGTCATTGTAAAACTTTCAGCTCGCCCTGTTAATATAACAGTGTCATATCATCCTATCAATACCACTGTCCCATATCACTCTGATTAGACAATGCTTTCAAAACACTGTGTGCGCTCATGTCACCCTGTCAACGTAACACTCTCATATCACACTGTCAATGTAACATCGTAATTTTGCCCCCTCCATGTAATACGCTCACATCACTCTGTTAATACAGCACTGTCATATCAGTCTGTCAAACAGCACTCTCACATCACCTTGTTAATAAAGCACTCTCATACCATCCTGGTCAACAATGTCATATCACCCTGTCAATACAGCATTCTCATATCACCACAACCTTATCACCCTGTTAATGTAACAATCAAATATCATCCTGTTAATATAATACTCTCATATCACCCTGTTAATACAAACAGTATCATGGCTCCCTATCAATGAAACACTGTCATATCACCCTCTTAATTCAGTGCTGTTACAACACCCTGTTAATGTAATACTCTGATATCACCCTGCTAATTCAACAGTGACATAGCACCCTGTTTAAGCGCCATTTTCATCCCACCCTGTTAATGTATGTAAATTTAGCGCTTAAACGTAAATACAGCACTCACACATTACCCTGTTAATGTAAAATTCCCACCTCACCCTGTGAATGCAACACTCTCATATCACCCTGATAACGTGGCACTCTAATATCATCTTGTTCATTTTATATCATCATATCACTGTGTTAATGCTCTCATATCATGTGTTAACATGACACTGTGATATCAGCATTAATAATAACAGCATCACATTACTGTGTTACTCTGATATCAACATTAATTGAATACAATCTTATCACCATTGACATAACGCTGTCATATCACCATGTTAATATAACCATGTCACCGCTAACTTGATGCTATCGTTCCCCTATGTTTGCTTATAATTTTTAACAGAATTCTGTCTTATCACTGAGTTAATATAAAACTATCATACCACCATGGTAATACTGTTAAAACTATTTCATATTGAGATGAATAGAAATGTCTTCACCCAGAGATTAGTGAGCCTGTAGAGTTCACCCCCACAGAAAGCACTCACGGCCAAAACTTTATACGATTTCAAGAAGGAGTTGAACAGAGAAGTCGGGCTCAAGATATCAAAGTGTCTGAGGGAAAAGCAGGAATAGCTTTGTGGTCAGCCATGTTCAGAACAAACGGCAGAGCAGACTCAAAGGGCTGATGCCCTACTCCTGCTCTTCTTTTTCTATGTCTCAATGGAACGTACAAAATACCAACAGGGCTGGGAAGACTGGATGCAGAGAGAGAGGTTTCCCCGGTCCGGGGTGGCGGGGGGGGGGTGCGGTGTAGAAGCGGGGGTCACAGTGTCTGTGGGATAGGACCTAGATAATTTCAGAGTGAGATGAGGGAAAATTTCTTCAATCAGAGGATGGTGAATCTGTGGAATTCTCTACCACAGAAAGCTGTGGAGGATGTGTCACTGAGTGTAATCCAGAAAAATATTGAGAATATTTTTTAGATTTTAATGGACATCAGGGGTTATGGAGAAAAAGTGGGAATATATCACTGAGATAGCAGATTGGCCAATGACATATTGAATGGGGGAGCAAGCTCAATGGGTGGAATGGCCTGCTCCTAGTTTCTATGTGAATGAAATACTATCCTATCATTGTGTGAATGTCATATTACACCTGTATTAATATAAAATCATCATATAATGACATTTTAATAACACTACCACCATGTTAATAGAAAACTAACATTTTACTGTGAATATAATCCCATTGTTTGAGTGAATGGATCATTGCTGTGAAAACTAATCACAAAAAACAGCGTGAAGTCAGGGATGAGGAAGTTTGTTATCAGTCAGTTCCTCATTGTTCCCCTTGTCTGTCATCCTGAGCAAATTCCCAGGTTGG
Source organism: Stegostoma tigrinum (assembly GCF_030684315.1). NCBI lineage: Eukaryota > Metazoa > Chordata > Chondrichthyes > Orectolobiformes > Stegostomatidae > Stegostoma > Stegostoma tigrinum. The sequence continues at coordinate 24,907,036 of NC_081389.1, read as the reverse complement.
CAGAACATTAGCTGGTACCTTCCAGGTGAAGATCTGGCAGAAAAGCTGCCCTCTCTAATTTTCTCCTGGAAATCTGAGATTTAGATATAACCGAACAGAATTTGGATCTCTGTGGTTAGAGTTTGCTCACAAAGCTGATTAGTTTCCTGGCTCTCACCTCCAAATGCATTTTTTCTTTAGTAGTGTTCTTGTCTCCATTTTGCCTGTGCTCCTCTGAACATTGCTGGTTCTCTTGAGCTTGCAATTCTCCACCCTAAGTGTTCCTCCTTGGCCTGCCTGTGCCTTCGTTCTCTTGCTCTGTCCTCACTGTGCTGAAATCAGACACAGATAATAGCAGAGTAAGGGTATGCCAAAGGCTGTCTGCTCCCAACCACCTCTTCCCAGCCCTACACCTACTAGGCCGAAACAACCCCGAGTTACATCCGCCTGGAGAGACAAGGCAATTAGCAGAAAGACGATCACCCAGAGGTTTTTGCTTGGTGATCAGATTGAACCTGACACCACCTGGTTGTATGAGTTGACCTGTATCGCAGCCAGTGACAGGTCCAGCACATTTTTGTTGTAAATTAGTAATTTATAAATTATTCCAAAGTCTCCCTGTACCCTGGACAATTAGGAACAGCGCCACAGTCTACTGTTTCCATCTGACTGCAGAATGTGACTCTTAAAGACCCACTACACCATCTGATATTTTAATTTGTGAGCTGTCAGTATCTTGAATCTGAGGAATTCCTCATTCTCCATTAACCTTCAGCATTCTAGCCCTCCTCAGCTCTCTGATGCTTTGTTTCTGGGATGTTATCGCGGTCAGTGAAATTAACTTGCCTCTCTCCTGCTGCTTTCAATCTTGCTTCTGTTCTGCGCCACGAGTCTGAGCCATTCATGAGGGTCCTAAATAGCACGAGAAACATCTGTCTCAATTTTCACCTTATTGCAATGATTAATATTACCCCCAGTCAGGGAAGTAGCTTACTTTGGGAGAAACAGTTTGCCCCATGTCAGTAGCAGCATATTCCCCTTCAAACTACAATAAATAAGTATACTGATGTCACACGTTCCTGATGGAATGCCATGAGTGGAAACACAATGAACCCAGGGAGTCAGTAACACCATGTGGTCAAGCAAACAGCTTCCTCACGTTGATTAGAAAACACAGCAAAATGTCAAAATCACCAAACCAGGTTTGTCACATTCCCAACAACAAATACATAACCCACCCAAGATCCTCCAATAGGTTCCAGTCTGTAGCCCGCTGCCAGGGATCCGTTATTCCATATATAAACTACTCTGAACCCCTCAATTCGATTCCAATCTGTAGCTCATTCTTGGGTGTCTCTGTTATTCTATTTATGGGAAATGCAGGATTACAGGAATAGGGTAGGGGGATGGGTCTGGTTGGGATGATCTTCGGAGGGTAGGTGTGGACTCAGTGGGCTGAATGACCTGCTTCCACACTACAGGGAATCTTTGATCCTATGATTCTATATAAACCATGTGAACCCCTCGAGTAGATTCCACTCTGTAACTCAGGTATCTGAGTGTTAACTCACCTAAGGTTGCATGTATTTTGAAAGCTGTAATGATGGGATTATATTGTTTCATGTGTAATTTTGTTTATCAACAACAATTGCAGAAGCTGTGCCTTTCATTTCCTGAGATAACAAGGTGTGGAGCTGGATGAACACAGCAGGCCAAGCAGCATCTCAGGAGCGCAATGATATGCGTGGACAGGTTGGTTGGAAATGTATGTGCCTGGTGTACTGGCCTTGCTGCTGCATGCTGAAGTTGCAATTAAATGAAGAATTCAGAGAGACACGATCTGTGCAAGATTTCTTCCATTATTCATTCCAACACTTGGATGGCTGTTGTGGAATAGCAAACAGTGTGGGTGCAAGAGGGCAGTGATAATAGATTACTGCACTGTGCTCTGGGACACAGGGCACTGCCATGCTTGGAGCTGCCAGGTTTTTATGCCATCTGCCTGTTCTCCCCAAGCTCAGAGCTAAACAGCAGCTCACCCACTGCTCTTTGTCACAAACACAATGCACAAACTCACTGCTCTCTCCGTCTCTGTGTACACCTCGGGTCTTCTATTTCCACTCCTCCCCCATTCTCCTCCTGTCTGATCCTCTTCCTCACTCTTTCTCTTCTACATTGTTTTGGCTGCTATTTCAGCAGCATCAGTTTGTCAGCATGGACCTTGCTTGGATATTCAACCAAGAGACTGCACACTCACGCAGACACACACAGACAGGCAGGTAAAGCACACACACTCATACACCACCCCCCCCACACACACACACACTCACACTCACACACCCATATACACACACTCATATACACACACACAGACACACTGACACACTCACACACACACCCCACACACACACACACCCTACACACACACACACACTCATACATGCACACATACTCACACATCCATACACACACATATACACGCACACACCCCCCCCACACACACTGACACACTGACACACTCACACACACACACACACACACACACACACACACACATACACACACACACTCACACGCCCATACAAACACTCGTACACACACACAACCCCCACACACACACACACCCCACACACACACATACACCCCACACACACACACACCCCATACACACACACACCCCACACATACACACATACTGACACACTCATACACACACACACACACACACACAGACACACACACCCCACACACATACACACACACACACACCCCACACATACACACACACACACACACACACACACACAGACACACTCACATTCACTCATACATACCCACCCCCCTCACACACACACACACACACCCACACACACCCACCCACCCCCCCCACACACACTCACACACTCATACACACACACACACAAACAGGCATATACACACACACGCGCATGCCCACAAACAAGCATACACACATACACACACACAGACACACACACACACACACACAAACAGGCATATACACACACGCGCGCATGCCCACAAACAAGCATACACACACACACACACACACACACACACACACACACACACACACACACACACACACACAGGCATATACACACACGCGCATGCCCACAAACAAGCATACACACACACACACGCGCATGCCCACAAACAAGCATACACACACACACACACACACACACACACACACACACACACAGACACACACACATACACACAGACACACACACACAGACACTCACACACACACACACACACACATACACACACACACACACACACACACACACACACACACACACACACACACACACACACACACACACACACACACAGAGGCACTCATTCCATTTCTAAAGGTGCAAAAGAAATGAGTGAGGGAGGGGTAATGTGGGAATGAGGGCTGCAGACAGAAACTGGGGGAAAATCAGGGGTTGAATGGGGAGTGAGGAGGATGAGGAAGGGGAAACAGGATTTTAGAGGATAGTGGGGGCAGTGGAGCAAGTTAAGGGGCTGAGAGGCGAGTGAGGGCAGAGTGATGAGAGAGGGAAGTGGGTGGTGAGGGCTGAGGACCCTGGCCCTGGAAAGTTGTGACTGGTACGCTGAAGGGATGAGTCAAAGAACAAAGTAAGAAAAGAGAAGTACAGCGTAGGAACAGGCCCTTCGGCTGTTCGTGCCTGTGCCTTCACTAAACTAAAAAACAAACCTTGTTCGGTTATTCAGTCCATATCCCTCTATTCCCTCCCCATTCATGTAAACACCCAGATGCCTCTTAAATGTTGCCAAAGAGCCTGCTCCCACCATCTCTTCTGTTCCAGGCTCTGACTGCTCGCTCCATGAAAAATTTCCCTCACACATCTCCCTTGAACTTTCCCGCTCTCACCTCAAACCTGTGACTCCTTGTAAATGAAACTTCAACCCTGGGAACAAGCCTCTGACTATCCAGCCTATCTATGCCTCTCATAATTTTGCAGACCTCTATCAGGTCTCATCTCAGCTGCTGCCTTCCCTGGGAAAACAATCCTAGTCTTTTTAACCTTTCCTCGGAGATCAGACAACATCCTGGTGAACCTTCTCAGCACTCCCCCCAAAGTTTCCACATCCTTCTGGTAATGTGGCAACCAAAACTGCACACAATACTCTAAGATAACAAAGTGTGAAGCTGGATGAACACAGCAGGCCAAGCAGTATCTCAGGAGCATACTCTAAAATGGGCTTCATACAGCTGCAACATGGTTTGCTAACTCTTGTACTCCATGCCCTGGCCGGTGAAGACAAGCATGCCCATATGCTTTCCTAATGACTTTGGCCACCTGTGTGCCACTTTTAGGGTACTGTGGACCTGCACACCCAGATCTATCTGTATGTTACAAAAACAAAGTTGCTGGAAAAGCTCGACAGGCCTGGCAGCATCTGTGAAGGAAAAAACAAGAGTTAACATTTTGGGCCCAGTGACCCTTCCCCAGAACAGTCTGTATGTTAGTGCCACACACAGTATTATTCACACTTAAATTTGATCCTCCAAAATGCATCACCTGGCACTCGTTGGGATTAAACTCCATCTGACATTTCTGTGCCCAAGTCGCCAATCTATCTATATCCTGTTGTATCCTTTCACAATCACTGGCACTATCAGCAACTCCATCAAGCTTTGTATTATCTGCAAACTTAGTAAACATACCACCTACAACTTCCTCCAGTTTATTTATATATACTACAAAACACAGAGGACTTAAGACTGATTTCTGTGGAATGCCACTACTTACCAGTCTCCATTCTGAAAAACACCTTTCCACTGCTTGCCTCTATGACCAATCCAGCCATGTAGCCAGCCCACCCTGAATCCCATGTGATTTTAGATTTTGCACCAATCTGCCATGTGGGACTTTATCCAATGCCTTACTAAAGTCCATATAAACTACATCCATAGCCCTTCCCTCATTAATTACCTTTGGCACATCTTCAAAACATTCAGTGAAGTTGTTGAGACATGACCTTCCCCACACAAAACCATGCTGCCTGCCACTAACTGGTCCATTTTCTTCCAAGTGCGCATATATCTTGTCCCTCAGTTTCTTCTCCAAGAGCTTCCCCACCATAGATGTCAGGCTCACCGGCTTATAATTTCCTGGATTATCCCTGCCTCCTTTCTTAAACAAGGGAGCAACATTGGCTAAACTCCAGTCCGCTGGAAGCTTGCCTGTGGTCAAAGAGGATGTGAAGATATCTGCTTGTGCCCCAGCTATTTCTTCCCTTGCCTCTCGTAGTTACCTGGGATAGACCCCATCTGGCCCTGGGGACTTGTCAATCTTAATGCAATTTAGGGTACCCAAAACTTCCTCCTTTAATACATTGACATTCTCCAGAGTATTCACACAATCAAACTGAAACATGTTAAATATGACCGGGATGGGTGGATATTTAAATTCCTTCCAATATATGGACTTTCCTACCAACTACCATGCACTCAAACAGGAACCAAGTTAGTAACATGTGGCGAATGGGATGTGGAACACAAGTGATGGCAACAGTTTGCAATAAAATTGGAGAAATAATTAAATTAGTGCTTCATTATTCTTTAGCAGTGTCACAGAAAAATAAAGAACACAGCAACAGTGAACAGATGTGGCCCTATTTTAATAATTACACAGATCCAGCTTTCTGCTCGACAGTGAAATAAATTTAAACTTCACGCTCTGGAATAAACTTGAACTCCTGTAGAAACCATTAACAAATAAACTAGCATCCGAGCTGCAGATTGAGACACAACACACACACATTCACCCCATGGCCAAGAAATTAGTACACACTCCCCATCCATTTAATCCTCTCCTCATCATTATCTCTCCCCACCCATTTAATCCTCTCCCCCATCACTGACTCTCCCCACACATTTAATCCTTTCCCCCATCACTGACTCTCCCCACCCATTTAATCCTCTCCCCATCACTGACACTCCCCACCCATTTAATCCTCTCCCCCATCACTGACTCCCCCCACCCATTTAATCCTCTCCCCCATCACTGACTCCCCCCACCCATTTAATCCTCTCCCCCATCACTGACTCTCCCCACACATTTAATCCTGATTGGTGCCAGTCTAAAGCCTCGAATGTCTTCTTTTGGACACACAACAACATCATGAACTCGCAGCACACTGACCCACACAGCACCACTTGCTGAACCAGTCAAGGACTTGCAAATAGTGTAGATAGAGTGAAACCCTGAGGTTTCAAATCTTCAATGAGAATGGCACCAGTAAGACAGAAAGAATGATCACCCAGAAAAGAAACATTGTTGGTACGGTGGCTCAGTGGCTAGCACTGCTGCCTGACAGCGCTAGGGACCCGGGTTCGATTCCAGCCTTGGGTAACTCGCTGCATGGAGTTTGCACATTCTCCCCGTCTCTGCGTGGGTTTCATCTGGGTGCTCCGGTTTCCTCCCACAGTCCAAAGATGTGCAGGTTAGGTGGACTGGCCATGGGAAACTGCCTGTAGGGATGTGTAGATGATGGGGATGGATCTGGGTGGGATGCTCTGAGGATTGGTGTGGGCTTGTTGGGCCGAAGGGCCTGTTCCCACACTGTAGGGAATGTATGATTCTATATCAGATAATAAGGCTGCTGCATTGGTGGTGGGTTTGGGCTCCTGGTGGAGTCTGCTTCCAGTGCAAACTCATGATGGAGGTGGCAAAGGGGAACATGGGCCCAGTAGTCTGCCAGCCATGTTGGTGAGGAGGGCACAGAGCAGGCTCTTGGCAGAGATGGAGTCGAGACATGCCAGTACGGGGCTGCACAGCACTGGTGGGTGGCGAGATGCTGATGGAGAATGGCATTGGGAATCATAGCTAGCTGCTGTAGGCCCATGGCTGAGCATTGAACAAGAAAAACTTGGCAAGTCGAATTCTTTTTCTCTATTATTCGGCCGTTACATTCTAATTTGCTTACTTTTCTGTATTTTATGATGGTGCCAGAGAGTGGCAACACTATATAACATTTTTCACTGTATTCTGTAACAAAATACATTTGACAATAAAACAAATCAAATCAAATCATATAACACTATATAACACTTACTATAGACATGTGGAGATGGTTTAAGGAACAGTTGTTGGGAGTGATGAGTAAATATGTCCCTCTGAGACAGGCAAGAAGGGGTAAGATTAAGGAACCTTGGATGACGAGAGCGGTGGAGCTTCTAGTGAAAAGGAAGAAGGTAGCTTACATAAGGTGGAGGAAGCTAGGGTCAAGTTCAGCTAGAGAGGATTACATGCAGGCAAGGAAGGAGCTCAAAAATGGTCTGAGGAGAGCCAGGAGGGGGCACGAGAAAGGCTTGGCAGAAGGAATCCGGGAAAACACAAAGGCATTTTACACTTACGTGAGGAATAAGAGAATGGTCAAAGAAAGAGTAGGGCCGATCAGGGATAGCATAGGGAACTTGTGTGTGGAGCCTGAGGAGGTAGGGGAAGCCCTAAATGAGTTTTTTGCTTCTGTCTTTACGAAAGAAACCAACTTTGTAGTGAATGAAACCTTTGAAGAGCAGGTGTGCATGCTGGAATGGATAGAGATAGAGGAAGCTGATGTGCTGAAAATTTTGTCAAACATTAAGATTGACAAGTCGCCAGGCCCGGATCAGATTTGTCCTCGGCTGCTTTGGGAAGCGAGAAATGCAATTGCTTCGCCACTTGCGAAGATCTTTGCATCCTCGCTCTCCACTGGAGTCGTACCTGAGGACTGGAGAGAGGCAAATGTAATTCCTCTCTTCAAGAAAGGAAATAGGGAAATCCCCGGCAATTATAGACCGGTAAGTCTCACGTCTGTCGTCTGCAAGGTGTTAGAAAGGATTCTGAGGGATAAGATTTATGACCATCTGGAAGAGCATGGCTTGATCAAATACAGTCAACACGGCTTTGTGAGGGGTAGGTCATGCCTTACAAACCTTATCGAGTTTTTTGAGGATGTGACTAGAAAGGTTGATGAGGGTCGAGCTGTGGATGTGGTGTATATGGACTTCAGAAAGGCATTTGATAAGGTTCCCCATGGAAGGCTCATTCAGAAGGTCAGGAGGAATGGGATACAGGGGAACTTAGCTGCTTGGATACAGAATTGGCTGGCCAACAGAAGACAGCGAGTGGTAGTAGAAGGAAAATATTCTGCCTGGAAGTCAGTGGTGAGTGGGGTTCCACAGGGCTCTGTCCTTGGGCCTCTACTGTTTGTAATTTTTATTAATGACTTGGACGAGGGAATTGAAGGATGGGTCAGCAAGTTTGCAGACGACACAAAGGTCGGAGGTGTCGTTGACAGTGTAGAGGGCTGTTGAAGGCTGCAGCAGGACATTGACAGGATGCAGAGATGGGCTGAGAGGTGGCAGATGGAGTTCAACCTGGATAAATGCGAGGTGATGCATTTTGGAAGGTCACATTTGAAAGCTGAGTACAGGATTAAGGATAGGATTCTTGGCAGCGTGGAGGAACAGAGGGATCTTGGTGTGCAGATACATAGATCCCTTAAAATGGCCACCCAAGTGGACAGGGTTGTTAAGAAAGCATATGGTGTTTTGGCTTTCATTAACAGGGGGATTGAGTTTAAGAGTCGTGAGATCTTGTTGCAGCTCTATAAAACTTTGGTTAGACCGCACTTGGAATACTGCGTCCAGTTCTGGGCGCCCTATTATAGGAAAGATGTGGATGCTTTGGAGAGGGTTCAGAGGAGGTTTACCAGGATGCTGCCTGGACTGGAGGGCTTATCTTATGAAGAGAGGTTGACTGAGCTCGGTCTCTTTTCATTGGAGAAAAGGAGGAGGAGAGGTGACCTAATTGAGGTATACAAGATAATGAGAGGCATGGATAGAGTTGATAGCCAGAGACTATTTCCCAGAGCAGAAATGGCTAGCACGAGGGGTCATAGTTTTAAGCTGGTTGGTGGAAAGTATAGAGGGGATGTCAGAGGCAGGTTCTTTACGCAGAGAGTTGTGAGAGCATGGAATGCGTTGCCAGCAGCAGTTGTGGAAGCAAGGTCATTGGGGTCATTTAAGAGACTGCTGGACATGCATATGGTCACAGAAATTTGAGGGTGCATACATGAGGATCAATGGTCGGCACAACATTGTGGGCTGAAGGGCCTGTTCTGTGCTGTACTGTTCTATGTTCTATGTTCTATGTTCTAACACCAAATGCAGGTATCTGTCTAAAAATGATGGGTGGTGTGCTGAGCAGGATCTCCGAAAAGCCACACACACAGCCCAGGTATTGAACTTCAGTAGTAACTGCCCCAGCACACACAAACGAAGCTGCTTGTGAACACTATTTAAAAAGGCAACAGCACACTGCAGCAACATGGAACTACACCAAGAGGAAGAAGAGGAATACCTCTTCCAAGTATTTAAGGATAATGGATGTCCAAATAACTGGGTCAGGAGATGCCTACAGGAACAGCATCCAGAAAGATTCAACACACCTGGACACTCATCACACTACCCTTCATTAAGAACATGTCAGAACTCGCCACAAGACTTCTACAACTGCTGGGCATCAGAGTGGCACACAAACCCACATCAACCCTATGACAACTGCTCACCCGAACTAAATACCCGCTCCCTGCCGTGGACAGGACCAGTGTCATCTACAAGATCCCCTGCAGAGACTGCGAGAAACAATATATCAGACAACAAGAAGGGAACTAACAACAAGAGTACATGAACACCAAATGGCTACAAAAAGACACGACCGATACTCCCTCATCTCAATCTACATGGACAAGGAGAACCACGACTTCGACTGGGACAACACCAAGATCCTGGGACAGGCTAGGCAGAGACAAGCATGAGAATTCCTGGAAGCATGGCACTCCATGAAGCAGGCTATTAATAAACACATTGAACTCAACCACATATACACTCCACTCTTAAGGAAAACTGGAAGTGAGGCAACCCATCGCAACGGATCCCAGAGTTTAAAAACCGGGTGGAAAACACACTGACGCTTCATCAGAGGCTGCACTGAGGATGTTACCAACCATGGTAATGAAACGTCTGCGGAACAACAAACCAGCTCAGCGAGCCAACCCTCAACACCCACAACCCCAGCTACAGCTGATCTACTCCAAAACCTTAGACACTGTGTCTCATTTATGTACATCTTCTGAAATGACTTACAGTTTTACAAAAAACAATACAGCACAGAACAGGCCCTTCTGCCCTCTAAGCCTGTGCTGCCACATTCTGCCCTTCCACACTAAAACTGTCTTCACTTACGGGATCCGTATTCCTCTATTTCCTTCCGATTCATGTATTCATCCAGGCGCTTCCTGAATGCTGCTGTCGTGCCTGCTTCACCCACCACCTCAGGTAACATGTTGCAGGTACTCACCATCCTTTGTGTGAAAAACATGCCTCACATATCTCTTTTAAACTCACCCCCTTGTACCTTGAACAGGTGTCGCCTAGTAATTGACTCCTCCACCCTGGGAAAAAAAGCGCTTTTACAAATATAAGATTCGTATTGCATGCCTGGGCATTACCTGTGTGACCTTTCTGTCCCTGAGCACTGATTCTTAACATCTGCCGCTCAGTTTAGTCTGTATTGGTTTGTTATATGTCTTTTGAGATTGTCATTATTCTTTATAAAGTGAAGAGACTCTGTTGCTTTTCTGAGGTAGGCTTATTCTTCTCCTAGCGGGATTTATTGAGAGTCTTTCAGGTTTCAGCATCCAGTGCAATCTGATTAGCTTTCTGTAAAGTTAAATCTTCCTTAGACTGTAAGAAATCTGACAAAGTTTCATTAATAATTCCTAAAACTATTCAAGCTACTACGAATTCAGATTTCAAAGCCATCACATTTACCCTGTCGAGGCCATTAACAAACGTGTCTTGGATTCCCATTTGTTAAAGCTTGCTTCTTTAAAAATTTTGTTTGTTCTCAGATTGAAATAATCACCAAGGGCTTTTAAAATATCTCCCGAAGTAACTAAACTTTTCTTTATATCTGGCAATTAGAAGCATCATTCCTGTAGGACCAAATGAATGTAACATTAACAGATTTACTGTTTAATTTTGAAGCAATTCTGTATGACTGTGATCTTGTGTTCCTTATGGTCCACCTCTGACATTAAATATTTGTGGATTTCCTTCAATTTCTTCTCAATGGAGTTATTAATTTTATTACTTTAAAACTGTTTTAAAATCTGTGTCCTTTCAATATTGCTTGTAACCTGCTGTTCTTTAGGCTTGTATTCTTGTATTTACTAATGCTGTTTTAAATTATAATTCGCAATGTAATTTGTTTACTCCTTAAACTCTATCACAACAAAACCATATCAAATTCTTCCAAAACAGGTTGTAATTTTATTAAGTGATTGTCCTGGAATGATTTACTGTTTTCAAGCTTTTAAATTCTGTTTCATTGCAATGTTGTTTGTGTGTGCTGCTTAGTGGGTATCCTGGCCCTGCATATAATAATTAAAACGGTGCCTTTCTCCATTTTAAAGAGATTTTCCTTTTGTTGCAGCCAAAGTGCAGTTTTCTTTCCCACTTCTTTCTTGTAAAATGGATGTATTCATAGCTTGTACATAAAGCACATCTGCTTGCATGATTTTTAAAATAATGTTTTGTGGTGGTGGCCTTTCTAAATCTTCTCACTAAAATTGTGGTTTAGTTTTAAATTTCCTTGACTTTGTACTTCTGCTCGACTGTTTCCCCAAGTCTCTCAGAATTTGTTCTTCTCTGCCTGAGATAAATTCTGAACCTTCCCCCATTGCAGCTCCTGGCATAACATCAATTTATTGTCCTTTCATTGTCCCTTGCACTGTGCCCTGCAGAACGCATCAACAAAAGTGATAAGATAGTAAGAACTGCCGATCTGGAAGATCTGAGATAACAAGGTGTGGAGCTGGATGAACACAGCAGACCAAGCAGCATCAGAGGAGCAGGAAGGCTGACGTTTTGGGTTGGGATTCTTCAAAAAATGAAGAATGGTCCAGACAAAAGTGATGATGCTTGTTTTGAGAGACAACAACTCTCACTTTTACTCATTTACGTTCTGCAGTGTTTGCAATGTTTCCAGAAAAGTTGCTTTCCCTCAGAAATATTTACTTATGGTATCTCCACTCTCTTGCTACAGAACAACGTGGCTGGCTTTTTCTATCTTTATAGCTCACACTGATCTGGTGCCTCTTACCAGCTTCTTGGTGAAGGTTTGTCTTTGGAGTGCTGAGCTCTCACAGTGGCTGTTGACTGTTCATAATCCCATTTTAGCCATAGGCTGTATCGTCGTTAAGTGATAAATTAAATAATTGATTCAAAGTACTTTTCTTCTTTCTTCAGAAGCAAATAAATTCTGTTTTCCCACTGTGGATCAATGTTGTATGTAGGTTTAGGAACCTCACTCACAGCAAAACATCATGAGATATAGGTGTAAACCTGGGCCATTTGGCCCGTTCAGTCTGCTCCACCTTCAATGATCTTCAGCTTCACTTTTCTGCCTTATCCCTATAATGTTTGATTCCGTTCCTGATTAAAAAGCTGTCTATCCCAGCCTAAAGCAGACCTACAGATCCAGCATCACATGTGGCTGCAGAAACCTTGCTCCTTGTATGTGAAGCTGAAGGATCCTCACTTTCCTCTCTGTGATGAGGCATATTGATGAGATTTTGTCCTGATTAGCAGAATTCTATGGATGTTCAATGGAATTACCTTCAAATCATGAAATGATTCCACACTTAATGTGAAACAAATGAATTGGACAGCAATGGGTTTGATCAGATCCCATCAGTTTTAACTCAGTTTCCAACTGTAATTCAATTGTTATTTCATTGCCTGTTCCATTGTTCAAAGTGAAATTAATTGCCATTGCTCCTTTTCTGATCTGCTGCTTCCTGTCCTCGATTTTCCCCGCTGTTTTTATTCTGATGAATTGCCAGTTTCATTGGTTTCCCTCCACAGAATGGGCGGGGCGGTAGGGTTTGTAAAGGAGTAACCCTCCTTCAGCCAGATAGCGCAGCAGGAGGCCTTTCAGCCCCTCATAGGACTAGACCATGGTTGACATGAACCTCAACTCCACTGGCCCACCATCCATCCATCTGCCTTGATCCCCCAACCAACAAAGGTCCAGCAGCTACTGGTTGGAAATTCTGACTCACTCCGCCTCCACAGCTGGTATTTTTTGTTGGGGGGTAACAGCATTCCTGATTTCATCCCCTTCCTGTGCATTGAAATGGCAGGGAAGGAAGGTTCCGGAATCCATTCTGGAGGTAGCCAATTTGAGTGAAGGCAACAACAGCCTTCAAACATTGCTGGCCTGATCAATTCAAAGTGATGCAGATGGTGGGGGTTCGGGGAGGTATGGATGGGGGGAAATGAGGGACTTGGACAGGGTGAGGGAGGAGGGAAAAGGAAAGTTTACACACTGAGCATCCTCTCGACTGTCAATATTGTGAGGAGGGAAATACTACAAAGTCCATGCCACATCGATCGACAGGAAACAATCTTCCAAAATAGCAGCAAATCCTCTCAAATTGGCTTCAAACTGAAAACAATTTCCTTTGGGAAATCCTCACCTCGCTTCCAATTCACTTATTTATTCCTCAACATTCAGTTGGAATACAAACTCCGTGGCAAAATCATTTTTAAGCCTATTTTATATTCACCTGGTTTTCAAACAACCTGTTTAAAGTCAGCTTCCTCCTTCACAAACAGAGCCAGAGAAGAACATTCACCAACAATTTCAAACTCTTTTGCAGAACAATGGCCTTGTTCAGTCTGACAACAGTGATAGACCATTGCATGGTATTCCAAAAGAGAATTCCCAGCTAGAAAATCCGAACACACGTTGCCAGAAATAGATTTCCAGTGTGGTATTATCAGTACAGTATTCCAGGCAGTACATCTGACAACATATTCCCAGCACAGTATTCCTGGTTGGATATTTCCAGTTCAAAATTTCCAATGGTATATTTCCAGTGCACTATTTCCAGTAGAATATTCCTGATAATGTATACCCAATGTAGTATTTTGGTAGTGTGCACAGTGTAGTATATTCCACTTTGGGATTTGATAGATTGATTTGATTTATTGTCATGTGTACCTGAGTACAAGTGAAAAGCTTTGTTTGTGAGGAGTACAGGCAGATCATATTAAGCAAGGTTATACAGATCATAGGGTGCTTAGGCAGGGTGAGGCTTGGAGAATACAGCTGCACAGGAGGTACACAAAGCAAGATAAACATTAACTAGGTCAACATTATTTGAAGTTAGAGAGTCCATTCATCAATCTAACAACAGCAGGGAAGAAACTGTTGGTGCGTGTGTTCAAGCTTCTGTATCTTCTGCCTGATGGAAGAGGTTGTAAAAGGGAATCACCAAGGTGAGAGGGGTCTTTGATGATGATTATATATTCCTTTTTATTTATTTCTTTTGCGGGATCGCTGCCTAGGCCCAGCATTTATTGCTCGTCTCTAGTTGCCCCTTGAGAAGGTGGGGGTGAGCTGCTTTCTTAAACTGCTGTAGTCCTCCTGCTGTGGGTTGATCCACAATGACCTTCGGGAGGGAATTCCAGGATTCTGACCCAGCGACAGTGAAGGAATGGGGATACATTTCCAAGTCAGGATGGTGGGTGGCTTGGAGGGGAACTTGCAGGGGGTGGTGTTCCCGTGTATCTGCTGCCCTTGTCCTTCTAGATGGAATGGTTGTGTGTTTGGAAGGTGCTGCCTGAGGATCTTTGGTGAATATCTGCAGTGCATCTTGCAGATGGTACACACTGCCCCTCCAAATAGCATTCCAACCAGACCCATTCCCTGTAACCTGGCATTTCCCATGTCTAATCCACCCAGCCAGCACATCTTTGAACTATGGGGGGGAAACCAGAGCACCCGGAGGAAACCCACGCAGACACGGGTGTGAAACTCCACACAGTCACCCAAAGGTGGAATTGAATGCAGGCCCCTGGAGCAGTGAGGCAGCGGTGCTAACCACTGAGCCACCGTGCCGCTCTATAACACTGTGATGGCCAGGAATCAAACATGGGTCAACTGCTTGGAAGGCAGTTAGGTTCACCACTACACACCATCACTGCGTGGTACATGGTGCTGAACAATGTAATCACTGGTGAACATCCCCACTCCTGACCTTACAATGGAGGGAAGGTCATTGATGAAGCAGCTGAAGATGGTTGGGCCTAGGACACTATCCTGAGGAACTCCTGCAGAGATGCCCTGGAGCTGAGATGACTGACCCCCCACAACCACATCCATCTTCCTATGTGTCAGGTATGACTCCAACCACCGGAGAGTTTGCCCCCGATACACATTGATTCCAGTTTTGCTAGAGCTCCTTGATGCCACACTCGGAAGAATGCTGCCTTGATATCAAGGGCTGTCACTCTCCCCTCACCTCCGGAATTCAGCTCTTGTGTCCATGTTTGAACCGAGGCTGTAATGAGATCAGGAGCTGAGTGGCCCTGGCGGAACCCAAACTGGGCGTCACTGAGCAGGTTATTGCTGAGCAGGTGCTGCTCGATAGCCCTGTTAGTGACACCTTCCATCACTTTACTGATGATCCAGAGGAGGCTGATGGGGACGGTATTTGGCCGGTTTGGGTTTATCCTGCATTTTGTGTACAGGACGTACCTGGGTAATTTTTCAACACTGTCAGGTAGACCCCAGTGTTGTTTCTGTGCTGGAACAGCTTGGCCCGGGGAGGCTTTCTGTAGCAGTGAGCCGTGTAAATAGAGTCCGTGGATGGAAGGTTGGCTTCTGTGATGGTCTGGGCGGTTCACACCACCTTCTGCAGTTTCTTACAGTCCTGGGCACAGCAGTTGCCGTACCAGGCCAAATGCACCTGGACAGAATGCTTTCAATGGGCATCTGTAGACATTGGTGGGGGACCTTCTGAACATACCAAATTTCCTGAGCTACTTGAGGTGTTGTGCCTTCTCGACTGTTGCATCTACGTGGGAAGTCCAGGACAGGTTGTTAGTTATCATCACGCCTAGGAACCTGATGCTGTTTACCCTCTCACCCTCAGCTCCATTGATGTAGATGGGGGTGTGTTCTCCTTTTTTTCTGAAGTCAACAATCAGTTCTTTAGTTTTACTGATGATGAGAAAAAGGTTGTTTTCATTGCAGCATGTCACCAAGCCCTCTATCTCCCTTCTGTATTTTGACTCATCATTGTTAGATATCCATCCCACTATGGTGCTGTCATCAGTGAACTTGTAGAGGGCATTCATTTGGCAACACAGTTGTAGGTGTACAGGGAGTACAGTAGGGGCTGAATACACATCCTTGTTTGGCTCCTGTGTTGAGGGTAATTGTGGAGGAGGTGCAGTTACCTATCCTCACTGATCGCGGTCTGTGGCTCAGAAAGCTGAGGATCCAGTTGCAGAAGGTGAAGCCAACCTCAAGGTCTGGGAGTTTTGAGATTAGTCTGGAGGGGATAATGGTGTTGAAAACAGCTGTAGTCAATGAGCAAGAGCCTGATGTTGGTGGCTTTGTTGTCAAGATGTTCCAGGGATAAGCGCAGGACTAGGGATATGGCATCCTCTGTGGACCTGTTATGTTGGTAGGCAAATTGTACGGGATTGAGGCAGGTTGGGAGACTGGAGTTGATGTGGGCCATGACCAGCATCTGGAAGCACTTCATGATATTGAGGTCACACAAATGGTAGTCATTAAAGCACATTGCATATATGGGGATGATGGTGGTCTCCTGGATGCAGGATGGGGACATTGAAGATGTCAGTGAATATCTCTGCCAGTGGTCCGCACAGGGTCTAAGTGTATGGTCAAGGGATCCAGCTGGGCCTGTTGTTTTCCTTGGGTTGATTTCCAGGAAGACTGATCTGACATCTGCAGCAGTGACAGAGAGAACATGCGAGTGCAGGGCAACTGGAGTGGAGGACATTGAGCCTCCAGCATTCTGCTTGAACCAAACATAGAAAGCATTGAGCACATCAGGGTGGAATGTGTCTTTCCAGGCTGGGCATAGCCAACATGGAATTCCCAGTCAGTGATTGTCAGCATGGTGTCTCCTTGTTTCAGGAAGCAGGCTTCAATGGGCTGAATGTTCTTTCTGAACCTGGATCTCTGGAGTCCTCAGGCCGCATTGGGAGTGAGGCAGAAGAAGTTGTGAGTTGTTGCTGTTAGTAGTCTGTCAGGGTTATGATTCAGGCTGCTCAGTGTGACAGACCACAGTTCCTCCCCTCACAGGGAAATACATTCACCTCTGGTTCCATTGTACAATATCGCGTGTTTCATATCTCACAATCCCAGCATACCTTGTCCCTGGTTAGCAAAAAGTGTTCAAACTGGCTTTCATTTCATTGTACAATATCTCTACACATCCTGAAGATGTGAGCTCTCACGTTCTCCTGTTCATTGGACACACTCCTCAGTCATGACCTTGTCATTAGCACTGTGCTCTGTAGGTTAACACTGGGCCAGCTCATGTTACTGAAGAATATCAGTTACACAGAGTTGTGAAGATCGGATGCCTGGCTGACAGTGTACACTCTCCAGCTTTTAGTGGATCTAAGTTAATGTGAGAGTCTTCACCCTAACCCTAAACTCAGACCTTAGAGTTGCGTGTGATATCAGCGAAACAATATGTTGCGCAGTTAGCTCAGACTCGCAAATTCAATGCACAGGAGTCTTAACTCAGAAATAGGCCACTCATCCTGCAAGCCTTTACTCTCCATCATATCAGTGTATAATCTTTGTCACATTTACTCATGATACTTCTTCAAATGTTGACATTTTTTCTGCTTCAGTCTGCAGCTCATTGCCATGGCATCTCAATTCTGAGTAAAAATGTTCCTCTTACTTTTATATTTTTGCATAAAAGGCCCTCTATTCTCAACCCTCCAATAATGAATGCAGTCTGTCTCTACCTCCCTCCCAAACTTTCAGGATTACAATCCTTCCCAGAGTTTCACAAGTCCCTCCGATCAGGCCTCGCCAACGTCTCAGACAGGAAGGGGTTGGAGGTAATCGCAGTATTGCAGGGACAGGTTACAGAGATGATACTGGACGTGAATCTCAGGAAAGTATGGCAGGCTCTGTCTCTTGTCCACCAAAAGCTCTGTTAGTGTGGATGCAGAATGTCTCTACTTGAGAGGTCCATTTGGAATCTCTTTCTCAAAAAGGAGTGGAGGCAGAGTCTTTGAATAGTTTTGAAGCAGAAGTGGGAAAAAGAGAAAGGAACTGCCTAATAGCTTAAGCACTTTACAGCATTCAGGACTCAACATTGAGTTCGACACCTCTCAGTTCAATAATCACTGTCCTCCATTTTGATTACAATGCCATTCCCCCAACTTCACTCCTATCCTGTTTGTGTCTTGTCGGCTTTGTTTGTAACAGAGTAGCAGTAGGAGCATTTTCTCCTTTTCACATCTATCATTAACATCTATATAACATCTCTACCACTCTTTTATCACCGTTTACATTCACTTTAGCTTTTGCTCTGTAAACATTCACCACCTGCTCCACTTCCCCTCCTCTGTCAACAGCATTAAAAAGATCATTTTCCAGGCCCTTTAGTTCTGAAGAAGTGACACTAGACTTTAAAAGTTAACTCTGTTTCTCTCTCCACACATGCTGCCAGAGCTGCTGAGCTTCTCCAGCACTTTGTGTGTTTGACACTGAAGATCTTTGTTCTGTTTTCACTCAACAACAGACATGTCTTGGCTTAAAATTTACATTAAAATGAAACTCCTTGCTTGACACACCGTCCTGCTGCGAGGTGCTGCCTCGGAGTGAATGAAGGGCTGTGCAGTAGTACACGTTGGACCGTTAGAGGGTTTGGAAATGGGGTAGGTAAAAGGCACAGAAGCGTTCAATCAGCCATGGTCACATTAGACAGCAGGTCAGGCTTGACTGGCTGAATGGCCTAATCCTTTCCTTATGTTCCCTAGAGACTTCCACTTGCATCCTCCTATTGGCTGGAAGCTGAGCTATATTGGAGTTGATACTGAGACTCACAGAGGCCTAGACATACCCAGAATGATTCAACTCACCTCCCTCCGCACCTTCTCACAATCTTTCCCTTTTACTCATTATTTACACAGTCCAATCCCACATTCTGCCCAATGTCTGACCAAAACGATTGACCCATGGCCTGTTCACAGCCTTGACCCCAACATTATGCCTGGAATTAATGGGGGGCTGGGAGGGAGGTGGGTTGCATTGGAATAGGGAGCAAATGGTTCCTCAGAATTGGCCATTTTAGAGTCCCAGCTTCTTCAGAGGAGGCTGTGAAATCTAGTTGAGATTGTCCAAACTGACTAAGCCCCTTGGATGGGCTGAGAAAGGTCACTGGTGATGACATGTGGCTTGAGGTCCAGAATTTACAGATCCAAGAGGTGAATGTCCAGTCGGAACACAGAGGGAACATTTTTGGATCTAAACACCGTCACCAAAGAGGCACACTGTTAGCACAGGACCAGATTTCTATTAAGAGAATCTCAAGGCTACTTTGAAGAGGAATTCACATGTTTGCAGAGATTATTCTGATCTTGGAATATATTAGAAATGAAACACTAAATCTCTGCCTGTTCATGTGAAGATCAAAGATAGAAAAACGAACAGAACATTCTCCTTTCAGAAAGAGTTCAAGGTTTACCTTCAAGATTTAACAAAGTTGATTTAATAGAGAAATTAATTAAGGAAAGACAAACTCCAAACTGATCTACGTCATCTCTGTGCTGCAGTCAGGTCTGTCTGTATCTCTTCTCCTAATTTCACTTGCTCATTTTCCCTTAGGATTTCAACCCTGTCAAACTCACCACCCTCCCCATCCACTCACAATCTAATCAACAGTTTCTCTCTCAACCTCAATTAATTTTGAGCTTTTTATAACCTTGCTGCTCTCCTGCATCTCAGCACTTCCCCAGTCTCCCTGCCCCTTGGGTGCCTTAGGCATGGTCTTCCTACTTCATGAGGTCTTGGGCCTTCCCCTGGTCTCCCCTTGAGGTAGAGGGCCTTTCCCTGCTTTTCCTATGGGGCCCGAGGCCTTCTCCTGGTTTTCCTACGGGGCCCCAGGCCTTCTCCTGGTCTTCCTATCGGGCCTCAGGCCTTTCTCCGGTTTTCGTATGGGGCCTCAGGCCTTCTCCTGGTTTTCCTATGGGGCCTCAGGCTTTTCCCTGGTTTTCCTATGGGGCCTCAGGCCTTTCCGGGGTTTTTCTATGGGGCCTCAGGCCTTCTCTCAGTTTTCCAATGGGGCCTCAGGCCTTCTCCTGATTTTCCTATGGGGCCTCAGGCCTTCTCCCGGTTTTCCTATGGGGCCTCAGGCCTTCTCCTGATTTTCCTATGGGGCCTCAGGCCTTCTCTTGGTTTTCCTATGGGGCCTCAGGCCTTCTCCTGGTTTTCCTATGGGGCCTCAGGCTGTTCTCTGGTACGTCTACTTTGTGGGCTCACTGTGTCTCTACTTGCTGTGATTCTCTGAGAAGCACAGGCCAGTGCTTGTTGACATTTCCTGGGACAATCATTTCCTGTGAAAATGCACATGAAGATGAACAACCAAAAAAGGCGTGGGGTCAGAGATGGAGACTGTGCTTCAATGGGCTTCAGCTTGTTGTGAGGGGAAGCTGTTCAATATCAGTTTTTGTCTGAGGGAGGCTCCCAATTACTCATGGGGGTTCCATGTTCCTCCATGATTATGGAATATGTATCTGTAACCAGCAGCATCACTGACAGCAGGACTCCAGAGCATTCCGACAAACTGAGTAGTCTGTGTAAACAATGGAGTGAAGTCACATCCATGTCCCAGTCAAAGTATTTTAGTGATCTCCAAAAAGGATTTTCCAACACTTCTCTGACACAATCCAATAACAATGTATCTTCTAATTCTGCTCTCTAATTACACCTGGGACCTGGATTTTCAATGATTAGCAAATTAGTGGCAGTAATGGCTTGGCTCACTAATGAATGCCACTCAACACCGATGTACCTTTCATGGAGAGGGGCCTCGTTATGCAATTTGCTTCTAAGAAAAACCAGGGAACCTTCCCATTCCCAAAGGGTAATTCATGGTGAGAGTAACAGTAGGGCTGCTTTGTCCTGGATGGTGTCAAGCTTCTTGAGTGTTGTTGGGGCTGCCCCCATCCAGGCAAGTGGGGAGTATCCCATCACACTCCTGACTTGTGCCTTGTAGCTGGTGGACAGGCTTTGGGGAGTCAGGAGGTGAGTTAATTGCTGCCGTGTTCCCAGCTTCTCATGTAGTCACTGTGTTGATGTGGCGGGTCCAGCTCACTTTCTGGTCAATGGTAACCCCCAGGATGTTGAGAGTGGGGGATTCAGTAACACCACTGAATGTCAAGGGGCGGTAGTTAGGTTGTCTCTTATTGAAGATAGTTGCGTTACTTGCTACTTGACAGCCCAAGCCTGGATATTGTTGCATTTAAACACAGACTGCTTCAGCATTTGAGGAGCCACAAATGAGGCTGAACATTGTGGAATCATCGGCGAACATCCCACTTCTGACTTTATGTTGGAGGGAAGGTCATTGATGAAGCAGCTGAAGATGGCGTGAATCTAAAGTGTGTGTGTGCCTGTTTCCGTTGCCTGGTTCCTTGTGTTTCGAGCTCACCCTGAGTTGAGCTCAGATGGAAGTTTCTTCTGGGCATTCGTTGGTTTGTACTTTACAGGCAGTTAACACACATTAGAATGATTTCAGTAAGTGTCCTGTAACATTCTCATCTTTGTCTGTCTCTGTTATTTCCATCAACTGCACAAAATCATCACATTTCCTGAACAGATGCTTAATCTCTCACTGATTCTGTGTCTCATGTGAAGATAACACAGACAGACCATTAAACATCTTGGCAAAGTGAGCTGCCTAATGACTGAAGGGAGAGGGCAGAAAGTTCAGACTTGGACATGGTACCGTGGAAGGGACCAGCGATGGAAGCAGCATACCTTAGGAAGAGAATGAAAAATTAATGGGTTGTGTTTTGTTCAACCAAAGTCCTTGGGGTTCTGAAATATTAATGACAGTAAGTATGTGGAGAGGCAGAAAGAGAAAGGGTAATCTTTAATGACAAGTGGGTCCAGCCCCTGTCAACAACAATGACCAAATAAGTAATAAACATTACAGAGCATCGGACAAAACGGGGATTAATATACAAAGTGATTAAAGAGCGACTAGTCTCCAGCGAGTTGAAAAAAACACAGTGTAGAAGAGGTTACAGGAGGTGCAGAGACCATGTAGACTTGAGTCCAGTCAGTAAAGCTGGTTAATGCTCAGGCTTTTGGCATTAACAATCAGTGAATACTCACATTTCCATAGCTAGCTCCACACAGAGCTACCGCCCATGTGCCTGATACCAGATCTCTCCCAGAGTAACTCAGACAGCTCAGAACTCAGGCACACTGAAGGTTCTGAAAAACCACACCAGATTTGTAACGTTAACTCTGTTTCACTTTCTAAGGAGGCTACTAGACCTGCTGACTTCCTCTGGCATTGTCTTTTGTTTCAGATTTCCAGCATTTTCAATATTTTGCTTTTATTTATCCAAGTAGTATCTTCTCATCTTCAATCAAGTCACTTCTGACTTTTCAAAACACCAAAGGAAACAAACCCAGTCTGTCCAATCCTTCCTCATTAAAGCTACCCATTCATTCCAGGTCAACCTGGTTATCCTGCTCTGAATAAGGGTGTGTTTCCATACTGTTTAACTCTATAACAGCCTCCACTCATATCTTTTCCAAAATAAGGATACTAAAACTACCTACAGTATTTGACATGATTTCATCAACACCCTGTACAACTGAAGCAAAATATGCTTAATTTTACGTTCAATTCCTCTTGTAATAAAGAACAGCATCCCATTATTCTCCTTAATTGTGAGCTGTACCTGCATATTAACCTTTTGTAATTCATCCTCCAAGATACTCAGATCCCTCTGGAATCTGCAATCATTCTCTGCTTTTCTTTATTTTTCCTGTAAAAGTGAACAAGCTCACATTCTCCCACACTATACCCCATCTGCCAAAGATACCAATCGATATCTGTCTGCAGATTCTGCATAAAACATTTCCCTATCTTTCTCAATGTCATGTATGAATTTAGCCACTGTACCTTCGTCCAAGTCATTGCTGCAAACTGTAAAAAGGTTATGCTGAAGAAATAGACAGGATTCCACATGTTACATCCTGCCAATCAGACAAAGGCTTGTTTATGCACTCTCTCAGTCTTATGCTGATCTTCAATCCAACCCAATAAGTTGCACCATGAACTTTTATCTAAAACTTCTGATGTGACACCTTATCAAATGCCTCCTGGAATCCAAGTACAGTACATCTACAGGCTGCCCTTTATCCACACCACACTACTCTTTCAAAGGACTCCAATAAATTGATTAAATATGATTTTCTTGAAAGAAAATGAGCTGTTTTCTTCCTCAATTATGTTCTAAGTGCACTGCTATAAGTTCTTTAATGAATGATTCTAAACTCTGCCCCACGATAGACATCAAGCTAACTGGTCTCCAGTTTCCTGTTGTTTGCCTCCCTCCCTCCTCAAATGGAAAGACGGAATTTGCTACTTTCGAGTCAAATGGAGTCTTTCCTGAATGAACAGAATTTTGGAAAATTGGTACTAACGAAACTAATTTCTCACCAGCAATCTCTTTTAAGATGAAGCCAGGCTGGGCCTGGAGACTTGTCACTCCCAGCTTTATCAGTTGCTTAGTACCATGTCTCTTGTGATTATAGGTTCACCAAGTTCCTCTCTCCCTTCCATCTTCAGACTTACAGACTATTACTGGAATGTTTTATTTATCCTTTTTATACAGAAGCAAAATATTTGCTCATTTCATTTTCCCTCTTATCTGGAGTGGAAATAGGCCATTCTTAATCCTGAGGGGAACCAGCCACAGAAGATTTAAGCATTCTCTCTTTCCCTCTGTCTCAACTCTTTCCTCCTTTTTTCTGTGTTTTTTTGCTGTCACCTGTTTCCCTTGTTCCCCTCAGACTACCACTACGTTGTTTTCACTGTGGGCCCACCAATAATTTCCTTGCCTTACACTTTGCCCACTTCTACATTTTTCCACTCAGTCTGTGACTCCCCAAAGGTCTATTTTACAGGGCTTCAGGGGAGTGGGACTGCTCTTCCAGAGGGACAGTTTGGCAATGATGGACTGAATGGCCTCCTTCTATGTTGTAGCCAGTCTATGATAACCTGTGAGTTACAGCAGTGCCCTGAGGAGGATGCTCAGTGATGATGAAGGTAGGAGACCGCAATCCCACTTGGCAGGGTGAGACGTTTAAGCTGAAAAGGCAATGATGTAAAATAATGGAGCCTTAGTTTGGGCCTCATTCATTAACGGGATTTTAACATTCAGGATATGATATCATTCCTTTTGTATCATATATTAAGTTGCTAAATTTCGTTTGCGTGAACTGCCGTGGATTCTGGTTAGATAGCACAGGGAGAGGGAACTGGTTCAGACTGATTGGGATCACCCTGTGCCATAATGCATGGGGAGGTTAGTGGGAGAATCCGGTGACACAGCAGAGGATATATGTCGGGCCAGATAACCAATCAGGACTTGTGCTGATGTACTTGAGGGGGTCATTAAATGGCAGGAAATTGGCTTTTACTTGATTGGCTCCTGGTTTGGTTTATTGGCTACTGAGGGGATTGGACCCCAGGTCTGAGCAGTTTCCCAGGAATAAACAAGGATTCTTTTTTCATTCAGTTTGGCCCGAGAGCACTCCTGTCCTGAGATAGTTACAATGGTAGCTCTCAGGAGATGGTACAGAGTCAACACAAAATACTGGCAGGAGGAAAGGCCGGTGTGAAGGTGAGTGGTATTTCTGCAATCTGACATTTCCAACAGGCACTCTGTATTCTCAGCGAGTGTGGGTTAGAATATCCTGATTCAGTAAATGCTGTGTCCTGAAGATTAATGAGTCCATCTCTCTCCTGTTGATTGGACCAGTTTGGAATTCAGTTCATGGGCTAAAGGTCAGGTACAGGGCGAAGGAGTCACCTGTATCTGTCCCCACTCAGCTCCAGCTTTCAGGTCTCGTTCCTGGTGAACCTCATACCCCTGGGCATGTTTTACTGACCTCTACACCCCTCCCTATCTCTGTAATGCCCTCCAGCCCCTTACACCCCCTCCCTATCTCTGTCACCCCCTCCAGCCCCTTACACCCCCTCCCTATCTCTGTAACGCTCTCCAGCCCCTTACATCCCATCCCTATCTCTGTAATCTGCTCCAGCCCTTTGTTTTTCAGACTGGAGGCCTGTGACCCGTGGTGTGCCGCAGTGATCAGTGCTGGGTCCACTGCTTTTTGTCATTATACAAAATGATTTGAATGTGAACACAGGAGGTATGGTTAGTAAGTTTGCAAATTACAGTAAAATTGGAGGTGTAGTGGACAGTGAGGAAGGTTTACCTGACAATACAATGGGACCTTGATCAGGTGGGCCAATGGGCCGAGGAGTGGCAGCTGGAGTTTAATTTAGATAAATGTGAAGTGCTGCATTTTGGAAAGGCAAATCAGGGCAGGAATTATACACTTAATGGTAAGGTCTGGGGAGTGTGGCTGAACAAAGAGACCTTGGAGTTCAGGTTCATCATTCCTAGAAAGTGGAGTCCTAGGTCACTAGGATAGTGAGGAAGGTGTTTGGTACGCTTGCCTTTATTGGTCAGTGTATTGAATATAGGAATTACGTTGCAGCTGTCAGGGCATTGGTTAGGCCACTTTTAGAATACTGCGTACAATTCCGGTCTCTCTGCTAGAGGAAGGATGTTGTTAAACTTGAAAGAGTTCATAAAAGATTTACAAAGATGTTGCTGGGGTTGGAAGGTTTGAGCTACAGGGAGAAGTGCAATAGGTTTATAAAATCATGAAGGAGATTGACAGGGTGAATAACCAAAGACTTTTTGCCCTGGATAGGGGAATCCAAAACTAGAGGGGCATAGGTTTAAGGTGAGAGGGGAAAAAATTAAAAGGGAATTGAGGAACAATGTTTTCATACAGAGGGTGGCACGTGTATGCAATGAGCTGCCAGAGGAGGTGGTGGAGGCTGGTGCAGTTACAACATTTAAAAGGCATCTGGATGGGGATGTGTATAGGAAGGCTTTAGAAGGATATGGGCCAAATACTGGCACATGGGATTAGGTCAGATTGGGACGTCAGGTCGTGTGGATGAGTTGGACAAAAGGGTCTGTTTCCATGCTGTGTGACTCTATGATTCCAAGTGAAAAAGGGGGGGTCTTTCAGAAACATTTCCACATAGTAAATAAGTTACGCCACCCTAGGCCCTGGTTTCCCATCAGAGAGAGAGAGACAAAGAAAATGTTTAATCTGAGAGTCATGGCGCCTCAAGTAAAATAAGACGTTCAGAAGGAGAGTTCTTCATGGTAACCTTAGCTGATGTGGGAATTGAATCCATGTTGTTGATGTTACTCCACGTCACTAAGCAACTGTCCAACCAACTGAGCTAACCAAGCAGGCAGTTAGTGCTGACATCACTGTGATGTGATGGGTAAAGATCAGGCCTATCAGAATTCCATACAAGGTGAGAAATAATGGTGTTTATTCCATGAATATTTTGTAGAGTACGTGGCCCAGGCAGAGATGTGATAAGGCAAAAGCAGGCTGTTTGGCTGTTCCACCCAACCATTTCATGCTAGCTCTGAAATAGGGACCTGAAACGTTCACTCTGTTTCTCTCTCCACAGAGGCTGCCAGACCTGCCGCGTTTCTCCAGCAATTTCTGGTTTTGCTTCAGATCTTCAGTATTCGCAGTTGTTTTATTTTACTCTGTGTGAGTGTTTGTATTCCCTGGTCTTCCAGGCTGTCATTCCATTCGCTTTATTTCTCAAGCACTCATAAAGTTTCCTTTCCTGCTTTTTAGTCCAAAACACATCCTATGGGAGTGAGTTCTACATTCTCCCTGGGGTGGGGGAGGAGACAGAGAGACAGAAGTGCCTTCCATGACATCTCAAAGCTCTTTGCAGCCTGTGATGTATTCTTGAAGTGCAGTCCCTGTTGTAAGCAAAGGAAACACAGCAGTAAAAGTGTGCACAGCAAGATCCCACTAAACAATGTGACAGTGGCTGATCGTTGCCTTTATGATGTTGATTGGAGGATAACTATTGGTTTGGTAGCAAGGAGAGCTCCACTGTGATTCAGTGGATTAGTGCCCTGGGATCCTGTACACAGTCCTGGGCAGGTAGACAGGGGTCTCAGTATAGTATCGCAGATGAAAAGCAGTCCCTGTGACAGTGCAGCAGTTTCAGGAGCCCAGAGGCGTTGAGACTAATTGGGTTTCCTGATCTCCTCCCTGTCTAGTTTTTAATGTCTGATTTTAAACCACTACTCAGTCTTCCACCAACTCCACTCCTGAAAGCTACACAAACATTGAACGACTTGTGAAAATTAAGATACCAGCAGAAATAAGCTGCTCTAAACTGCTTAAAAAATCACTTAAAAATCCAGCACAGTGCAGATTTAATGCCCAGAAAGTAGGAGCCTTAGAACTTCACACAATATTCAAATTGTGGCCTGACCAGAGACCTTTCAAAGGTTAAAACACCTGGTTATAACTCCTAACCTAATGTTGTTTAGACATTTGACACTCCTTGAGAAAGCAGAATGATACTAGATACTAGTTTGACAATTTAATCGAATGGCCAGTAACCACTTGCAGTATTCTTTATCCATTGTCAGCAAAGTGGCTCGAAGTTACCCAGAGTTGTGCAACATTTCCCCTGGTGACAGTGACTGAGCTGCTGCTTTGTGTTGTCTCTGTCTCTTGATGCATTGCAGCATTCAGCTTGACATTAAAATGTCAAACTAGACCTTTTGTGTCTTTTGGTATCTACAAATCTGTCTTAGTCTAAAGGATTTGAAGCACTCCTTGTTTTCACACAGAGACATAATTGAGTCATGGTTTGAAAAGCGTCTCATCTTCCCCAGTGCTGTAGCCTAAAGCCTTGAAGGTGATATCGAGCAGAGGAGAACAGAGTGCTGTAATGGTGGAGAGAGGTTAAGAGGAGTTCTATTTGAGTTTTCAAATTGCTCGAGGGGTTTTGATGAAGTAAATAGGGAGTGACTGCTCCCACTGACAGGGAGCTTGAGAAATAGAGGGACACAGATGGAGGGTGATTGACAGAAGAGCAGGAGGGGAGATGGGAATACATTTTTCTTCATCATTGAATGGTTCTGGTCTGAAGCATGCAGCTTGGAAGGGCAGTCATAGAGTTATGCAGAATGGAAACAGGCCCTTCTGTCCAACCAGTCTGTGCTGAACTTTATCCCAAACTAAACTAGTCCCACCTGCCTGCTCCTGGTCCATCTCCTTCCAAACCTTTCCCATTCATGTACTTATTCCAAATGTTTTTTAAATGTTGTAACTGTATCCACACCCACCACTTCCTCTGGAAGTTTATCCACATGTGAACCACCTGGTGTGTAAAATAAGAGTCTCTTATGTCCTTTTTAAAAATCTCTTTCCTCTCATTTTAAAAATGTGCCCCCTACTCTTGTTATGCCCAATCCTTGGGAAAATATAACTTCCATTAACCCTATCTATATCCCTCATGATGCTACAAGCTTCTATAAGGTCACATCGCAACCTCCCACACTTCAGTGAAAGACATTCCAGCCTTTTCAGCTTTTCTTTACAACTCAAACCTTCTATAACGAGTAACGTCCTGATAAATCATCGCTGAACCCCTTGCAACTTGATAATGTCCTTCCTATAACATGGCAAACAGAACTGGACACAGGACTCCACAAGAGGCCTCACCAATGTCCTGTACAACTTCCACATGACATCCCAACTCCTACACTGAAAGGATTGAGCGTTGAAGGCAACCATGCCGAACACCTTTCTAACCATCCTATCTATGTGTGACGCAATCATGGAGATTAAACAGGATTATTCACAAGGGAATCAGATACACACCTGAAAAGGGCTGTGAGAGAAGAGATAGCGAGTGGGAAAATCTTTCAAAGAGCCAGGGCAGTTGCAATGGGCCCAAAGGCCATCCCCATGTGGTTTCACAGCAGGACCCAGCCACTAATGACAACAAAAAAAGTAATTGATAATTGAAGAATTTTCCATATTTACTAACTCCCTGCTTCTATTTGATGGGTCCCCAATCTTTCCAATCAGATTCTGTCAAATAATGATGGAGAGAGTTGAATAACTCCTCAATCTCAACTCGATCACTTTTCCATGTGTCTGACTTTTCTGGATGATATTGGTAGGAAGACAGAGTGTAAAATAATAGATAAACAATCTTTTGTTGTGTGACAGAATCGCGCAGACACTCACTGCGTGGAATGTGGTGTTCATATATAAAGGCCCAAGTTCCTATGTTCAAGGTGAGCGTGAACAATCTGCACAGAGCAATCTTTGTTACATTGGTTTCCCAAAACGAGAGATGACCAATACGTAGATGTGCAGCATTGGAAATTACTAATTGATTTAATTGCTGTCCTGTAAGAACCAGGCTTGCATTTATGTGGCAACAGAATGCTATGGAGGGTTTCAGAGGTTAAACAAGTCATTTTGAAATGTTGTAATTGTTATACTCTGTCTTTCTCCTTTGCTCTCTAATTTCTCGCACACCTTGGAACCATCTCTCTCTCTCTGTCTCTCAGCTCTAAGATACAACAACTCCTCACACTTGAGCACTGAAGGCAGATAGAGTCGATATTCCTGTACCTCTCAATGGGGAGCTCAGCTGAGCAGAAAGAAGAGACCTTGTGATGATTCTAACCACCAATGCAGCTCAGAGACACCTACCAGAGGCAGGGGCGTGGGCTTGAGCAAGGACTTTTCAAGGAGGATGGGGATAGGTGGTGTAAAACCACAGAGATTTAGCATTAGAGATAATGGGAACTGCAGATGCTGGAGATTCCAAGATAATAAAATGTGAGGCTGGATGAACACAGCAGGCCAAGCAGCATCTCAGGAGCACAAAAGCTGACGTTTCGGGCCTAGACCCTTCATCAGAGAGGGGGATGGGGGGGAGGGAACTGGAATAAATAGGGAGAGAGGGGGAGGCGGACCAAAGATGGAGAGTAAAGAAGATAGGTGGAGAGGGTGTAGGTGGGGAGGTAGGGAGGGGATAGGTCAGTCCAGGGAAGACGGACAGGTCAAGGAGGTGGGATGAGGTTAGTAGGTAGCTGGGAGTGCGGCTTGGGGTGGGAGGAAGGGATGGGTGAGAGGAAGAACCGGTTAGGGAGGCAGAGACAGGTTGGACTGGTTTTGGGATGCAGTGGGTGGGGGGGAAGAGCTGGGCTGGTTGTGTGGTGCAGTGGGGGGAGGGGATGAACTGGGCTGGTTTAGGGATGCAGTAGGGGAAGGGGAGATTTTGAAACTGGTGAAGTCCACATTGATACCATATGGCTGCAGGGTTCCCAAGCGGAATATGAGTTGCTGTTCCTGCAACCTTCGGGTGGCATCATTGTGGCAGTGCAGGAGGCCCATGATGGACATGTCTTCTAGAGAATGGGAGGGGGAGTGGAAATGGTTTGCGACTGGGAGGTGCAGTTGTTTGTTGCGAACTGAGCGGAGGTGTTCTGCAAAGCGGTCCCCAAGCCTCCGCTTGGTTGATTTTATTTGGAGATTTAGCATTATTAACATTAACACTGTTAACCTTCATAGGAACAGGAAGAGATCCATCAACTCCTCCAGCCTGCTCTGGCTACTTTGTTAGACATTGGCTGATCACAACAACTGGTTTGAACAGATCCCATCAGTTTTAACTCAGTTTTCAACAATAATTCAATTATTATTTTGTTGCCTGCCACATTAACCAAAGTGAAATTAATTGCCGTCGCTCCTTTTCTGATCTGTTTCCTGATCAGTATCTGTTAGTTTCCAACATGATAGTCATGTTTTCATTGGTTTCCCTCCACTGAATTGGGGGTGGGGGGGGGGGAATTGTGAAGGAGTAACCCTCCTTCAGTCAGATAGCGCAGCAGGAGGCCTTTCAGCCCCTCATTGGTCTAGACCATGGTTGACATGAACCTCAACTCCACTGGTCCACCATCCATCCATCTGCTTTGATCCCCCAACCAACAAAGGTCCAGCAGCTACTGGTTGGAAATTTTGACTCACTCCGCCTCCACAGCTGGTATTTTTGGGGGGTGGGGGGGGGTGGGGGGGTAACAGCATTCCTGATTTCACTCCCATGTGTTTCCTGAAGTCACTCCTGTATGAACCAGCCCGAATTGGAAGGATATTTCCCCTTGTTCTGGACCTTTGTAAGGTCCTCTTAGACCTTTGTAAGGTTTTAACGCCTCAATTAGATCCTCCCCCAGAGTTCCAAACTCCAGGGAGTATGAACGAAGGGCTTGCAAACGCTTGAAACGTAAATCCCAAATACTACCCTGGGAGAGAGCCAGTGATGGCTTCTGGCAGAATTAGTGCAGCAGTGAACCAGACAAAACACCTGATTGTTGGAATTGAAATAAGGCCCCTCTTAGAGAATATATACAAGCAGTCAGGATCCCTCTGATACACTGTGACAGAGAGGGTCACCCTAATGCAGTGCCTGCAATCCCAGACAGAAGCTCCTCGTTTTAAACCGAATCCTGAGACTAGACCACCTCAGCTTGGCTGACGGAGCCGTGCAGTGTGAGGGAGTGCAGCACTGCTGGTAGATAGGCTCCTTCTCATTAACACCTCACCATGAGAATCTCTCAGACTCCAGAAAAAGGTGGGAAAATCCCACCACATTATTTGTAACTGAACAGGGAATTCCCTTACAGTCCCGTTCAATGTTCATCTTCAAACCAAAACAAAACCGATTTTACTCATCGCTTTCCATCAAATACAACAATGCAGCATCACAAAGGCTTAAAAAAAGGCTGTAAAAATAATAGCAAAGCTTTCATCTGTAACTAAACCAGTGCTGTCCCTGCCCTAGGAGTGTTTGATGGGGGACAATGTGGATAGAACATTATTCTGAATCTAACCCTGTGCTATCCCTGTCCTGGGAATGTTTGATACTCTGAGGAAATGTTTAAACATTTAAATGCTCCTGAATGTAGATCTAAATGGTGACCAACAATCTGTCCTGGTCTACCCACATCAACAGAATGGTCAAAAAAGCACAACAACACCTCTACCTCCTCTGGGGGCTAAGGAAATTTGGCACATCCACAAGGACTCTAACCAATTTTTAAAGATACACCATAGAAATCATCCTGTCTGGATGCATCAGAGATAATGGGAACTGCAGATGCTGGAGAATCCAAGATAACAAAGTGTGAAGCTGGATGAACACAGCAGGACAAGCAGCATCTCAGGAGCACAAAGGCTGATGTTTCGGGCCTAGACCCTTCATCAGCTCTGAGGGCTGTTCGGAAAGAATGGCAAACTATGGATGATTGGTTGGGTTACAGCGAACTTGCATTGAATGGATGGGCTGAATGGTTTGCTTCTGGGTTGTAATGACATCAGCTCTCTGGTGAAGGGTCTAGGCCCGAAATGTCAGCCTTCCTGTTCCTCTGCTGCTTGGCCTGCCGTGTTCATCCAGCTTCACACTTTGTTATCTCGGATGCATCACAGCGTGGGTTAGCAGCTGCAAGAAACTGCAGAGAGTGGTGAACACAGCCAGTCCATGCAGAAAACCATCCTCCCATCCATTGGCTCCATCTATCCTTCCCCCTCCCTCGGGAAAGCAACTGACATAACCAAAGACCCCTCCCACCCCAGTTATACTCTCTCCACCCGCTTCTGTCGGGCAGATGATATAGAAGTTTGAATATACATACAAACAGCTTCAAGGACAGCTTCTTCCCTGTTGTTATCAGAGTTTTGAACAGGGCTCTCAGATGTTAATTCAGATTTCTCTCTCTCTGTACCTCCTTGTAGCTGTAACACTGCATTCTGCGATCTGTTCTCCTCTGCTATCCTGGTGCGCTCTGTATGATACAATCTGCCTGTATAGCATGCGAAACAACACTTTTCACTCTATTTCAGCATGTGTGACAACAATAAATCAAACAATGCTCCATATTGTCACACAGACACCCTTCAACTTGTTGATCACAAATCATAGATCATAGAACATGACAGCACAGCACGGGCCCTTCAGCCCTCGATGTTGTGCCGACCTGTCATATCAATCTGAAGCGCATCTAACCTACACTATTCCACGTACGTCCATACGCTTGTCCAATGACGACTTAAATGTACCTAAATCTTTCAATAAATAAAAAATAATATTTCAAATTTTGTTACCAATGAAGATGTTGGATGTGGAAAATTTGAAAAGATTGAGGGCTGTTCGGAAAGAATGGCAAACTATGGATGATTGGTTGGGTTACAGCGAACTTGCATTGAATGGATGGGCTGAATGTCGTTACAACCCAGAAGCAAACCAATCAGTAGCTAGGACGAGAGTAGATACCCACAGGGGCTGGTATTAACCCGCCTTCAAATGTTGAGAGCTCTCTTTAATTAAAAGCTGAGCTGGTGCTAACGTGAGCCTTGGACAGGCTGAATGTTGGTGAATGAATTAGCTGCAGGAATGTAATATTTGCTGATCCTTCCTTGAGCATTAAAGTAAAGCTCCCATTTACATCTGTCATTTCAAGTGTCTGTATGGGATTGTTGTGGATTTCACAATGCGACGTTTTCTCAGCATAATTAATCCTATTCTATCTGCTGGAGATTCTTTCACCATTGGATAACAGTTGTTATTTTTAATGAAGTGTCAAATGTTACTACACAGATCAGAATCTTTGTGTATGTAGCAAAAACTTGGCAGTTTTCACACAGTAAGTTGGGTATTTGAGAGGGTCAGATTTTGTTAATGTAATTCTCCGAATCAAACACCAGATCATTGCAAGGGATTAATTCATAAAGATGAGCTATTCTTATCAGGGATCAAGGTCTGAGGTTTGTTTCATTCATTCTTCAGCACAATGTGACACTTTTTAAAGAACAGCCGCGCACATAAAGCACATCAGTTTACCCCAGTTTGTTCGGGCTGCTTTCTCTCAGAGGCGGGACTGGGGGAGAAGAGGTTGAATGGGGAAAGGTAGGGTTGGAGAGGAGCAGATGGGGGTCGGATGGGGAGATGGGGTTTGGCTAGTGGGGAGCAAGTTTTTCAAATACACAAACACTTGGGATTTGTTCGCATTTGCACTGTCCATTTTTCCAAAAAAAGAATTGAACAAAATAAGCATTTAAATCTGTTGCACGTTGGTTTGTTGGTTGACAATATTTATGAAGATGCTGATTTGAACAAGTAACTGTGAGTGAATTGTTGAAGAGACATAGTGCAGCTTTGGAGTAGGTTTGCCAGAAAGAGAAGCAAGTCCCTTTTTATGAATATTGCCTGTATTGCTATGTGCTAAGGCATGGCCAGGAAGATTTACAGTTTTCTACAAGTCAAAGAGGGAGCCAAACTTAGTAACAGCCATAACATCCAGGCTGTATTCCTGCTGTGATTCACTTGTTTTACTATCTAGTAAAGTTCAAAATTCCGTGTAGTTATCATGTCAGATAAAGTGATAAAATGAAATACTGAAATGAAGTGGAAAGTCTTTGTATCTGGGTGAGTCATTCAGCTCTCTCTGGGCCATACACACTCTCTGCCAAGCAGGACAAACTCTTCTGAAACTGACCATTCCGATACCACCTTCCTTGTTTTTATCCATTAGATGGCAGGGGGTTGGCATTTGCTAACAGTAACAGCTTTTGAGAAGTTGCTGATGAGTTGCCTTCTTGAGTGTCTTGCTCAGCCATTTCAGAGAGCAGTTGAGAATCAGCCACACCATGAATGTGGAGTCCCACATAGGCCAGGCGTGGGTAATGATGGCAGACTTCCTTCTCTGATGGAGACCAGGATAAATTTCTACTCGAATCCCATAGCTTTACGTTAACCTTTAATGATACAGGCTTTTTATTCCCAGTGTTTTTGATTCATTAAAACTTTCCAGATGCTGTGGTGGGAAATGGGCCCAAGGGCTGGATTTGATGGGACTCCATACCCCATTAAATATGGTGGACAGGATTCAAATCCGGGATTTGGGAATCCTAATTTTTCATAGCAAGCAGAGGAAGTGTTTAAGCTGCAATGGTCTCATTTTGGGGTCAAGCAACTTTTATTCCAGCACCCAATCCCACCCCACACCCCACACACACTTTCTGTGGAGTCACAGAATCCCTACAGTGTGGAGGCAGGCCATTCAGCCCATCGAGACCACACTGACCCTCCAAAGAGCATCCCACCCGGACCCAACACCTGTAAACCTGAATTTCCTGTGACTAATCCACCTAGCCTGCACATCTTTGGACTGTGGGAGGAAACCGGAGCACCCGGGGGAAACCCACGCAGACACGAGAAGAACGTGCAAACTCCACACAGACAGTCGCCGGAGGGTGGAATCGAACCCGGGTCCCTGGCGCAGTGAGGCTGCAGCACTAACCACTGAGCCACCGTGCCATCCATCTGGTCAAGTCCAGCTTGGCAAGGGGCCGAGATAATTGAGGGTCCAGAGTGCTGTCAGTGCGTTTGAAAAACAGAAGCACTCAAGGGAACACAGGGATTGGCTAACAACTTTCTTGGATTTATTTTTTCTCTTGCTCAATGTTTGTTAACACAAGTCTAGGGTTGTCAGGTTCTTGTTATTTCTGCAATTGGTACTTTGAAGGTCCAGGTGATTGAAACTTTAATAGGATTACAGTAACAGCAGGTCTTCAAAGGAAATTTTGAATAACTTTTTCTTAAAGCTTTTCCACGTATTCTATTGTCATTATAGAGCTCATGAGTTTTACAGAGTTTGTACTGGGCAAATGGAATGAAAGGTATGAGGTGAGGTGAGGTGATGCATTTTGGGAGGTTAGTATACTATGAATGGCAGGGCTCTCAGGAGCATTTACATACAGAGGGATCACGGGTTCCAAGTCCATAGCTCCCTGAAAATCGGCAGCACAAGTGGATAAGGTGGTAAAGCAGGCAAACGGCATACTTGTCTTCATCGGTCATGGCACTGAGCATAAAAGTTGGCACATCATGTAGCAGCTGTATAAAATTTCAGTCAGGCCACATTTGGAGTACAGTGTGTTGTTCTAGTTGCCACACTATAGGAAGAATGTGGAGAGGGTGCAGGAGGTTCCCAACCCGAAATCCTGACTTTCCTGCTCCTCTGATGCTGTCTGACCTGCTGTGTTCCTCCAGCTCTACATTGCTAATGCTGTGTAAAGTCAATACAATGAAGGAGATTGGACAAACTTGGGTTGTTTTTGTTAGAGCATCAGTGGCTGAGGAGAGACCTGGTAGAGATGTATAGGGTGGATAGTCAGAGTCCTTTTTGTAGGTTGAAAGTGTCAAATACTAGGGGGCATAGGTTTAAAGTGAACAGGGAAAGTTTAAAGGAGATGAATGTGAGGTAGATTTTGGAGGGTGGCAGGTGACTGGTACGTGCTGCAACGTGAGGTGATAGAAGCAGATATGATAGCAACATTTAAGAGGCATTTAGACAGACAGATGAACAGGCAGCAAATTTAGGGAAAGAGACCATGTGCAGACAGATAGGATTAGGTTAGTACGGTCAGCGCAGACACGGTCGGCCAAAGAGCCTGTTCCTGTGCTGTGCTGGTCTATGTTCCATGAGGGGCCTTTGGGGATGATTTGATTTGATGTATTGTTGTCACATGTACCTGAGTAGAGTGAAAAGTTTCCTTTGTGAGCAGTACAGGCAGATCATAACATACAAGGACATACAGATCAGAGGGTGCTTAGACAGAGCGAGGCAGACAGGGTTACAGCTGCATAGGAGGTGCACAAAGCAAGATCAACATTAAACTTGAAGTGAGAGAGCTCCGTTCAGCAGTGGGGAAGCTGTTCATAAACCTGTTGGTGCATGTGATCAAGCTTCTGTATCCTCTGCCTGATGGAAAGGGGGTTGGAAGAGAGTATTACGGATAAATGTGAGGTGATTCACTTTGGGAGGAATAATAGGAAGGCAGAATACCGGGTCAATGGAAAGATTCTTGGTAGTGTGGATGTGCAGAGAGATCTTGGTGTCCATGTACATAGATCCCTGAAAGTTGCCACCCAAGTTGATAGTGCTGTTAAGATGGCTTATGGTGTGTTAGGTTTTATTGGTAGAGGGATTGAGTTCCGGAGCCGTGATGTCATGCTGCAACTGTACAAAACACTAGTGCGGCCTCACTTGGAATATTACGTGCAGTTCTGGCCATCCCATTACAGGAAGGATGTGGAAGCATTGGAAAAGGTGCAGAGGAGATTTACCAGGATGTTGCCTGGTCTGGAGCGCATGGCCCTATGAAGGAAGGCTGAGGGACTTGGATCTGTACTCATTGGAGAGAAGGAGGCTAAGAGGGGATTTAATAGAGATGTACAAGATGATCAGAGGATTAGATAGGGTGGACAGTGAGAGTCTTTTTCCGAGGATGATGACTTCAGCTTGTACAAGGGGGCATAGCTACAAATTGAGGGGTGATAGAT
Source organism: Stegostoma tigrinum (assembly GCF_030684315.1). NCBI lineage: Eukaryota > Metazoa > Chordata > Chondrichthyes > Orectolobiformes > Stegostomatidae > Stegostoma > Stegostoma tigrinum. Next base: position 24,869,590 of record NC_081389.1, on the reverse strand, counting down.
TTAAGACAGATGTCAGAGGCAGGTTCTTTACTCAGAGAGTGGTAAGGGCGTGGAACGCCCTACCAGCCAATGTAGTTAACTCAGCCACATTAGGGGCATTTAAACAGTCCTTGGATAAGCATAGGGATAATGATGGGATAGTGTAGGGGGAGGGGCTTAGATTAGTTCACAGGTTGGCGCAACATCGAGGGCCGAAGGGCCTGTTCTGCACTGTACTGTTCTATGTTCTATTACCTGGGTGGACGGGGTCTTTGATGAGGTTGGCTGCCTTTCTGTGGCAGTGAGACATTTGATGGAAGGAATGTTGGCATCTGTGATGTTCTGGGCTGTCCAACCATCGTCTGTACGAACGGATGTGTGGAGGTGCATGAATTGGCATGGACAGGAATGGCACTAATAAACTGACTAAAACCAAGTCCCAGAGAGCAGAGGTGGGTGCATTAACCAGGCCAGCTTGGTGTATGGCAGCCCCTGTTGTCTGTATCTAGCAAACAAAGAAACCTACAGCACAGGAACAGGCCCTTCGGCCCTCCAAGCCTGCGCCGATCAAGATCCTCTGTCTAACCTGTCATCTATTTTCTAACGGTCTGTGTGTCCATTTGCTCCCTGCCCATCCATGTACCTGTCCAAATATATCTTAAAAGACACTAACGTGTCTGCGTCTACCACCTCCGCTGGCAACGCGTTCCAGGCACCCACCACCCTCTGTGTAAAGAACTTTCCACGCGTATTTCCCTTAAACTTTCCTCCTCTCACTTTGAACTCATGACCCCTAGTAATTGAGTTCCCCACTCTGGGGGAAAAAGCTTTTTGCTTTCCACCCTGTCTATACCCCTCATGATTTTGTAGACCTGTAGACCCGTACCCACCTCCAGCTCCCCTGGGCCAGCTGAGCTGAGCTGGAAAATTATCCCTTCCCACCTCTCCCGTGCAAATCCAGCCACAGGAGTCTGCAACATGGGCTTGGTCCTCTGGCTGATGGTCCAGTAACTGTCCCAGTGTGTTACTGTGGCCACTCGGACATCTACCAATGGTGTAGCTGCTGGAGACAGCCCGGGACAGGTTCCTTCTATTGCCGCCAATGGGGTGGGTGATGGTATTTGTTCATCCTCCTGCGTCTCCTTCACAGTTGGTTAATTTGAAACGACCAATCAGAAATGAAGTGTGTTCTGCCGTTATAGCAGGCTGTCAGCTCACAACCTTAACACAGCGATATGATCTATCAAGGGGAGCTTTGCCTGTGGTCTGTGGTCAGGACTGCCTTGTGCAGCCTAAGGTTACTGTTCTGAAACAGCTCTCAGTGAGATTTTCATATAACTGACAAGGCATGAAATCATCAGAATTCATTGTTAATGTTCAGGCTCTATGCTGCAAATGATTCACCACAAACCACTCCAAACTCTCGCCACAGGAGCCTGCCCTCGGGGAGGTGACTGGCTGGGACTGAGGTTGAGGGCTCTCGCCACAGGAGCCTGCCCTCGGGGAGGTGACTGGCTGGGACTGAGGTTGAGGGCTCTCGCCACAGGAGCCTGCCCTCGGGGAGGTGACTGGCTGGGACTGAGGTTGAGGGCTCTCGCCACAGGAGCCTGCCCTCGGGGAGGTGACTGGCTGGGACTGAGGTTGAGGAAATGAACCTGGTGGCTGAGCAGGGTGGGGCTGCGTGTGACGAGGAGTGATTGGGAAGCTAATAGCCCATGAGTGGGTAGATCCTATAACTGTTACTGGGTACCTTCTGTGTCCATGTGTGTACACATACATGGTCTGTATGAGTGAGCACAGTATGTGTACTTGTGTGCACGGGTATGTACAGTGTAGTTACAAGGTGTATACACATGTGTACATGAGCATAACGTATGCAGATGTACATGTTGTGTATTTTCATGGCACGTGTGGGCAGCTGTAAGTATTTTCATTACATTCCCGATGTTTCTAAGAAAACTTGTGCATTCACTTGTGTCTGATTAATCAGGTAGCGATGGGTAATAAGTTAGTCCCTGACCCAGTTTGATTGCTACAGTGTTTCCAGTTTGCGTATATTCGAGGTAAGCTGGCGAACATTGGCTGAGACAGAGACAGAGACAGAGACAGAGACAGAGACATTCTCAGTCTGTGGTCATTGGGCTTTGTGCCAGAGAGAGAAGAAATTAACCAGGGTCCTTTTTGGGATAACTGGTCAATGACTCACTGATATTGAGGGTGGTGGGGACATTCTCTTTGTTAAAACAGGCTCAGTTTTAACTAGAGTGAGCATTTAGCAGGGACACTCAATAGCAGCAAGATGTACCATTTCAAACATAAAACAAAGAACTGTACATGCTGGAAATATGAAAGAAGAAGAGAAAGTTTTGGAGAAACTCGGCAGGTCTGCCAACATCTGTCGAGAGAGAAACAGAGTTAATGTTTCGAGTCCAGTGTGACACTTCTTCAGAAAACTTAATATCAGTTCTGACAAATAGTCAGTGGACTTGGACGTGAACATAGGAGGGATGGTTAGTTAGTTTGTAGATGACACAAAAGTCAGAGGTGAAGTGGACAGCGAAGAAGGTTACCTGAGAGTACAACAGGACCTTGATCAGATGGGCCAATGGGCTGAGGGGAGGCAGATGGAGTTAAATTTGTGAGGTGTTGCATTTTGGAAAGGCAAATCAGTGCAGGATTTATACACTTAATGGTAAAGATCCTGGGGAGTGTGGCTGAACAAAGAGACCTTGGAGTACAGGCTCATAGTTCCTTAAAAGTGGAGTCCCAGGTAGATAGGATAGTGAGGAAGGTGTTTGGTATGCTTGCCTTTATTGGCCAGTGAGTTAAGAGATCATATCACTGCTGTTCAGGACATTGGTTAGGGCCATTTTTGGAATACTGCGGGCAATTCTGGTCTCTGTGCTACAGGAAGGATTTTGTGAAACTTGAAAGGGTTCGGGAAAGATTTACAAAGATGTCGCCAGGGTTGGAGGGTTTGAGCTACAGGGAGAGGCTGAATTGGCTGTGGCTGTTTTCCCTGGAACATAGTAGGTTTATAAAAGTCTTAGAGAGGTTTATAAAATCATGAGAAGTATGGATGGGGTGAATAGCCAAGGTCTTTTTCGTGGGTGGGGGAGTCCAAAACTAGAGGGGCATAGGTTTATGGTGAGAGGGTAAAGATTTAAAAGGGACCTAAGGGGCAACATTTCACACAGAGGGTGGTGCATTTATGGAAGGAGCTGCCAGAGGAAGTGGTGGAAGCTGGTACAGTTACAGCATTTAAAAGGCATCTGGATGGGTACAGGAATACAAAGGGTTTGGGGGATATGGGCCAAATGCTGGCAAACAGGACTAGATTTATTTAGGACATCTGGTCAGCATCAAGTTGGAACAAATGGTCTGTTTCTATGCTTTACATTGCTATGACTCTGACTTGAAATGTTAACTCTTTCTCTCTCCACAGAGTTGCCAAACCTGGGGAGTTTCTCCCGCACTTTGCTATCCTATTATTTATAAGATGCACTGTTGTAACTCCCCAAGGTTCGTTCAACAGTTCCTTTCAAACCCACAACTGAAGCTTTTAGAAGGAGAAGGGCAGCAGGTACGTGGGAATACCATCCCCTGCAAGCTCCTCTTCAAGCGACCCACCATCCTGACTTGCAAACATATCTCTGTTCTTTCTGTGTCACTGGGTCCAAATCTTGGAATTCTGTCCCTAAAGGCATTGTGGGTTTGCTTACAGCACAGGGACTGCAGTGATTTCTGGAACTCACCACCCACAGCCACAAGTGGGGAAGGTGGTGGGCTAGTGGTAATGCTATTGGGCTAGTCATCAACAGACCTTGGCTAATGTTCTGGGGGGCATGGGTTCAAATCCGACCCCACCAGCTGGTGCAATTTAAATTCACTTAACAAATCTGGATTTAAAAGCTAGCCTCAGTGATCATAAAATTATCATCAATTGTTATAAAAGTCTATCTGGTTCACTCATGTCCTTAAGTGAAGGAAGAGGCAAGTCTGCTGTACTTATCCTGAGTGTGACTCCCTACCAATGGGGTTGACTGTTGGCTGTCCTCTGAAATGGTCCAGCCAACCATTCAGTTCACAAGCAATTTTTGGTGGCCAGCAAATGAAAGGTGCATGATTAGTATACTGCTATCATTTTTAGAGTTTAGATTTCAAAATAGTAGTTTATGGGTACAGTTAATTTTGTAAAAGGCTATTTTTAAAGCAAAGCTAGGTCGGACAGTTCTTCCGAAATAGTGATATAACTGTGTCATAAAGCAGGCAACACCTGAAATATTATTGAAAAATTGATTATACTGGGGTGATTTGTGGTAGGTGGAGCAAATATTGAAGGTCATTTCCTTGTCTGCTGTTTAGAATACTTGGGTTTGTTTTTTGGTTTATAAAATCCAGCAATTGAAGATTTTTAGGGGAATTCAGATGAGCTCTAATTAGGACCAAGAACAGAAAATCCTGGAGAAACTCAACACCTCTGGCAGCATCTGCGGAGAGTGAAACCGGGTTAACGTTCTGGGTGCAGAGGCCCTTCTTCAGATACTTCATGCTGTCAGACCTGAATTTATCCAGAACTTTCTGTTCTTGTTTCAGATTTTCAGAATCCACAATATTTTTTTAATTTTGGAAACCTAACTAAGGTCGGGAGCAGAGTATAGTCTATCTTAGAAGCTTTTTTATCTGAAGAGTTAAAAGGATAAGTTACCCCAGAACAAATAAAATGGTTTGTGTAACTTGCAGGCCGGGAATATTTGGTTAGAAATGTTCAGGTTATTAGAAGCTGAGAAAGTCTAAGCTGTCAGCCCTGTCAGTGTATTCATGAAAAGAGACTCCACAGTTCTCAGGACAGAAATTGTAGAGAATCAGTCATGTTAAACTTACAGATCTGCCATAGAGACATAGTCATAGAGTCGTGGTACAGCATGGAAAGAGACCCTTTGGTCCGCTTATCCATGCCGAACAGAGAGCCTAAATAAATCCAGTCCCATTCACCAGCATTTGGCCCATTTCAGACTAAACCATTGCTTTTTATATACCCATCCAGATGCCCTTGTTGCCCCTTAGGTCCCTTTTAAATCTTTTCCCTCTCACTTTAAACCCTACGCTCCCCAGTTTTGGACTCTCCTATCCTGGAGAAAAGATCTTGACAATTCACCGGATCCATGATTTAATGAAACTAGAAGGTCACTCCTCAGCCTCTGACGCTCCAGGGAAAATAGCCCCAGCCTATTCAGCCTCTCCCTGTAGCTCGAACCCTCCAACCCCGGTAACCCTTGTAAATATTTTATGCACCTTTCAAGTTTAACGATATCTTTCCAATAGCAGGGAGACTGGAATTGTACGCAGTATTCTAGAAGTGGCCTAACCAAAATCCTGTACAGCAGAAACATGACCCTCCCAACGCCTACACTCAATGCACTGACCAATAAAGGCAAGCATACCAAACACCTTCTTCCTTATCCTGTCTACCTGTGACTCTGCTTTCAAGGAAATATGAACCTGCACTCCAGGTCTCTTTGTCCAGCCTCACTCCCCAGGACCTTACCATTAAGTGAATAAGTCCTGCCCTCATTGGCCGTTCCAAAATGCAGCACCTCACATTTATCTAAATTAAACTCCATCTGCCACTCCTCGGCCCATTGGCCCATCTGATCGAGACCATGTTGTACTGTAAGGTAACCTTCTTCGCTGTCCACTACACCTCCATTTTTAGTGTCATCTGCAAACTTACTAACGTTATCTCCTATGTTGTCATCCAAATCATTTTATATAAATGATGATAAGCATTGGACCCAGCATTGATTCCTGTGGCACACTGCTGGTCACAAGCTCCCAGTCTGAAAAGCAGTCCTTCATCAGCACCCTCTGTCTCCTACCCTTGAGCCAGTTCTGTATCCAAATGCTTACTTCTCCCTGTATTCCATGTGATCTAACCTGGCTAGCCAGCCTACCATAAGAAACCCTGTCGAATGCCTTTCTGAAGTCCACATAGACCATGTCCACTGCTCTGCCCCCATCAACCCTCCTTGTCACTTCTTCAAAAAACTCCGTCAGGTTAGTGAGACATGACTCCCCGCGCACAAAGCCACATTCCCTATCCCTAATCAATCCTTGCCTTTCCAAATGCATGTAAATCCTGTTCCTCAGGATTTCCCCCAACAACTTGCCCACCACCGATGTCAGACTCACTGGTCTATAATTCCCTGGCTTTTCCTTACCACCTTTCTTAAATAGTAGCACCACATTAGCCAATCTCCAGTCTTCCGGCACCTCACCTGTGGCTGTTGATGATATACCTGATCACCTCCCAGGGATTTATCTACCTTCATACATTTTAAGATGTCCAACATCTCCTCCGCTGTAATATGGACACTTTTCAAGATGTCACTGTTTATTTCACCCCATTCTGTATCTTCCATATCCTTCTCCACAGTAAACGCTGATGCAAAATACTCGTTTGATATCTGTCCCATCTCCTGCAGTTCCACACATAGGTGGCCTTGCTGATACTTAAGGGACTATTTTCTCCTCAGTTACCTTTTTTGCCCTTAATGTATTCATAGAATCTCTTTGGAAGCTTCTTAACCCTTTAAAGTTTTTGAGAAGATTTGTAGTGTGGGTTTGGAGCCAGTGGGTTTGGTTATAAATGTTTTGTCACCCTGCTAGGTAACATGGTCAGTGCATCTAACGATGTTAACAGCAGGGTGACGAAACATTTACAACCAAACCCACTGACTCAGCAAACAAGTCTACAACCTCATCTTTAACCGTATTTGCCAAAGCTATCTCATGTGCCCTTTTTGCCCTCCTAATTTCCATCTGGAGTGTACTTCTAATGCTCTTATACTCCTCAAGGGATTCCCTTGATCCCAGCTGTCTGGAGTTATAATTTCTCTGGATTTGAATCACTGTAAAGTGATGATATTGAGGAACACGTTGAAATTTTGCTTTGCTGTGTGTGTTAGGATTTTTTCTAGCTCTGTTCTGTGTTTGATTTGCTGTTGATTTGATTTATTACTGTCGCATGTACCGAGATACAGTGAAAAATATTGTTTTGCATGCTAGCCAGATAAATCACACTTTACATAAGTACATTACAGTTGTAGATCAAAATGCCGAATATAATGTCTCAGCTACAGAGAAGGTGCAGAGAAAGATCAACTTTCACACGAGTGATGCGTTAATTCTGATAGCTGTGGGGAAGAAGCTGTACACAGGTAATAGGACAGGAGTCAGCCCCTCATGCCTGCTCCACCATTTAATACTTGTCTCTGGCTCAACCCCACTTCCTACCCAATCTCCATAACTTTTCAATCCATAGCTTATCCTTAAATTTACTCAGTGTCCCAACATCCACTACACTCTGAATTCCACAGACTCACAATCCTTTGGGGTGAGGAGTTGCAGTTACACAAGAGATGAGTTCAACCAGCTCTGGGCACTGCATTTTAAAAAGGATGTGAACACAAGTGCAGAAGAGGTTACGAGAATGTTCTAAGATCAGAAACTCCTGTTCTGGGAACAAATTGAGAAAGTTTGGGACTGTTTTTCTTGCAGGAGAGAAGGCTGAGATGAGATCTCATGGAATTTTTCAAGATCCTGAAGGGTGTGAACAGAAGAATTACAGAGAAACTGTTTCCACAGGCGAAAGAATCAAGATCTTGAGAGCACAGATCGACAGTAATGAGTAAGAGCAGCAGAAATGATGTGAGGAAGGTCTTTTTCACACAGTGACTGTCTGGAGCACTTCTGGAGCTGTTGGTGCAGGCAGCTTCAATTGAGACATTAAGGTATTTATTTAAGAAGGAAGAAAGTGCAGCATTACAGGGAGAAGATGGAGTGACACTAGTGAGGTGTTCATCAGGACTGCTAGCACTAGCAAGGGTAGAATGGCTTCCTGTCTGTGCTGTGATAAGTCTGTAATTACTGACACAGTTAACGGAGATACTCAGGAGAAATTAGCTGCAGAATACCTCTCACCCTTCCAACTTGATATTCTACCCCTCTCCCTCTCAGGCTTATCCAGATTTCCCTGAAACACATTCTTCCTGTGACAGAGACGGAGAGAGAGTGAGTCTTTATTGCACAAATGGAGAAGGCTATTCTCTGGGAGAAGGCACATTTATTGAATTAGAATTTCACTCCGTGTCATGGTGTGACTTGAACCTACATTGCCAGAACATTTGCCTGAGATCCTGGATTACCAGCTCAGTGACAGAGAAAACTGCCAATCCAGCAGTGGGCACTTTGGATCGCACTGTGTGGTATCAGGAAATAGTAACCGGAAGGACAGAAGGAGAGGGATCAAGACAGAAATAAGGAGAATGAGGAAGAGTGAATGAGAAGAGTGATAGTGATGGGAGAGTGAGAGAGGGTTAGCAAGCGAAGGACCAATGTGAATGGAAGATGGAGACACATGAGGATGGAGAGTGAGGAAGGCAGCAGAGTGAAGAATGAACAGTGAAATGGAAGGAGTTGTAGTTCAGCAGGGAATGTTAACAATTAGAGACAGGAATATCCAAGAGTATAGGAGGGGTGAATGGCAGCTAGCTGTTGTGTAAGGGCTTCAGGACCCTGGAGAAATGTTACAATGATGTCACAGTGTTGTACATCACTGAGTACAAATAACCAGCGTAGGGCACGGCAAGGGTTAGATACGCTGGAGTGGGGCCCTGGCAGAGGGCATGGGGACCTGGCGGAAGGCATGGTGAGGGGGGTGGGGCCCCGGCGGAGGGCATGGTGAGGGTTGGAAAGGAAAGTTGGATTCCCTCAAGTTATTATTTATTTCTTATCTTTGTTCTCAGTGAATGTGAATGGTGCTGCGTACATTCGGTGAAGGTTCACACTGTATTTTCTCATTGAATAGACACGTCATCAATGATTCAATCAACACAGATTGGGCAAGTTAGAACGTACACCATTGCACCAAGCCAGGCCAGAATGAGAGACAGCTTTGAGAAGATGAAAATGATACAATATGTAAGGACGAAACAAACTACAGATCAGAACCACGTACAGCAGCTCAGTGTGAACCTGTAATAAACCAAGTTACTTAGGAATCTAGGTCTGAAGATTCTCCTTGACTTTGTCTTCACCTTGACCAGTTTGTAAAGAACATAAACTCAGTGTGGATGCTGAAAGAAAAGCCTCCCTTCTCACTGGGGCTAGTGATGATCTGAAAGGTACTCTCACTTACTCCTGACAAGTCCCTTCACCTGCCAAAGCTGAATGTAATTCTCTCTCGATGTTTTCTCCTTGTCAGCTGGGATCTCCCTGAGTCTCGGGATTCAAATGCATAGTGACAGTATCTGTTCACACTGGCACAACAGGGAAAGCAGGAAAGCAATGGCCAACTTCAAACACCAAAACAGCGTGAAATTACCCAGGGACGGGTGGAATTGGACTGAAGCCACACTTAAGGGGCTGATGCGTTTGTGATGAGGTGAGAGGGAGATGTCTTTCAGTTCTCAAGCATGTTTTCAAATCCGAATCCAATTGATCGACCTCCCGTGCCGCAGAAAAATCAGCAGCTGGTATCTCCAACCGAACACCACAACAACCGTAAACATCACCAGGAACAAGCTCAAACAGAGGATTACAGGTCAATCCAGAACCCATCGCCATGACAACCTAACACAACATTAACCAGGGGAGGCTTGGGGTGGGGGAGACAGTGATGGAATGGAGGCATAGGGAGGGTGAAGGATGGGGGAGTGGGTGGGTGAGGGAGACAGAAGGCGGTCAGGGTGGCAGAGTGAGGAGGGAGTGGGTCCAAGGGACTGGGACAGGGTGGGGATGGGGGATTGAGGATGAGGTGGGGGCGAAGGAGTGGGGGTGAAAAATTGCGGAGAGGGTAGGAGTGAAGGACTGAGGAATAGGTGAGTGTGAGGCAGTGAGGAGGGGTTGGGTTGGGGTGAAGGGTTGTGGAGGGGGGATGAGGGTGTGGGGAGGGGTGTGTATGAGGGATTGGGGATGGGATTGATGGAGGTGAGGGAATGGGATATAGGATGAGGGAGTGAGGTGGTAGTGAGGGAGGGAGGAAATGGGGAGCAGTGGGGGGTGAGGGAGTGAGGATGGGATGGGGTTGGCAGAGTGAGCAGGGGATGGATCCATTTGGGACTGGGACAGATAGGGATAGGGGAGTGAGGAGGGGTTAGGTGCAAGGGATTGGGACAGGGTGGGGGTGGGGGGGGGCGGGAGAGGGTAGGAGTGAGGGAGTGGGGATGGAGTGGGGGCAAAAGACTGTGGAGGGGGTAGGAGTGAGGGAGTGAGGAAAAAGTGGGTGGGAGGGGATGGCTTGGGGGTGAGGGAGTGAGGTGGCAGTGAAGGAGTGAGGAAATGGGGAGCAATGAGGGTGAGGGAGTAGGGAGAGGGAATTGGGAGAGAGAGTTGGGAGCAGTGGGGAGGGTGAGGGAGTGGGGTCATGGTGGGGGGGCGAGGGAGTGAGGAAGGGGTTGGGAATGGGTTGGGTACAGGTTGGGGTGAGGGGGGGGGAGGAGGGGTGCTTGAATGAGGTGAGGGTGGTGGAGTGAGGAGAAGGTTGGGACCAAGGAGTAGGGAGGTGCTCAGGGAGTGAGGAGAAGGTCAGGGAGTTGGGGGGTGTGGGAATGAGAAAGGAGGTGGAGGTGAGGGAGTGAGAAGGGGGTGGGAGGGTGACGATGGGGTGCTGCAGTGAGGAGGAGGTGTGTGTGACTGAGAGATGAGGCTGTGGGATTAGGGAGTGGGGTGAGGGAGTGTGTATGAGGGTGGGGGTGAGGCATTGAGGAGGTGGGGGTGAGAGCATGGGGTGGTGCGTGAGAGGGTGGGGGTGTGGGTGAGGGGGTGGGTGTGGGAGAGGGAGTATGGGTGTGTGGGGGTGGGGTGGGTGTGAGAGTGGGTGAGGGTGGGGGTGTGGGTGAGGGGCTGTGGTTGAGGGGTGTGGGTGTGGGTTAGGGTGTGGGTCTGTGGTTGGGGGTGAGGGGGTATTGATGAGGGTGTGGGGCTGCGGTGGGGTGTGGGTAATGGTGAAGGGGTGTGGCGTTGTGTGTGGGTGTGGGGGTGACAGGACGTGGGTTTGGCTGAGTGTGTGGGTGTGTGGGAGTGGATGACTGGGGTGGGGTTGTGTGGATGAGTGGGATGGGGGGGTGGGTGGGTGGGGTGGGGGTGTGGGTGGGTGGGGTGGGGGTGTGGATGAGTGGGGTGGGGGTGTGTGGGGTGGGAGGGCGGGGGGTGTAGGGGTTGTGGGTGTTGGTGGGCACGTGGGGTGTGGATGAGTGCGGTGGGGGGGTGGGGGATGTAGGGGGGTGTGGGGGGTGTGGGTGTTGGTGGGCACGTGGGGTGTGGATGAGTGCGGTGGGGACGTGGGGTTTTGGGTGTGTGGATGAGTGGGGTGGGGGTCAGGGTGTGGATGAGTAGGGTGGCTGCGTGGGGGTGTGGACAAGAAGGGTGGGGTGTGGTGGTGTGGACGGGTGGTGGGTGTGGAGGGTGGGCGTGGGGGTGTGGGGGGTTGGGGGTGTAGGTGGGCGTGTGGGGTTGTTTGTGGACGTGTGGGGGTGTTAGTGGACATGTGGGTGTAGATGAGTGCAGTGGGGGTGGGGTGGGAGTGTGTGTGTGTGTGGATGAGTGGGGTGGGGGTGTGGTGGTGTGGATGAGTGGGGTGGAGGTGTGTGTAAGGGTGGGGGTGTGGGTGAGAGCATGTGGGTGTGAGTTAGGGTGGGGACCTGTGGGTGGGAGGGTATGGGTATGGGTGGGGGGCATGGCACTGTGGGTGGGGCGTGAGTGAGTGGTGTGGGGGTGTGTACGAGGGGGGTGTGTACGAGTGGGGCGGGGGAGTGGGGGTGTGGATGAGTGGAGTGTGGGTGTTGGGGGTGGGCTTGTGGGGTGTGGATGAGTGTGGTGGGGGTGTGGGGGGTGGGGTTGTGGGTGTGTGGATGAGTGGGTGGAGTTGTGGGTGTGGGGTGGTGTAGGGGGGCGGGGAGGTGTTGGTGGGCTTGTGGGGTGTGGATGAGTGCAGTCGGGGTGGGTGTGTAGGGGATGCGGTTGTGGGTGTGTGGATAAGTGGGGTGGGGGGGTTGGGGTGTGGATGAGTGAGGTGGGGGTGTGTGGATGAGTGGGGTGGGGGTGTAGGTGGGCATGTGGGGGTGTGTGGGGTGGGGTTGCTGGCGGGCATGTGGGGTGTGGATGAGTGCAGTGGGGGTGGGGTTGTGGGTGTGTGGATGAGTGGAGTGTGGGTGTGGATGAGTCGGTGGGGTTGTGGGTGTGGGACAGTGTAGGTGGGCGTGTGGGTGTTTGGGGGGGTTGAGGATGAGTGGGGTGGGGTTGTGTGTGGCTGTGGGTCGTGGGGGGGGGTGTGTGTGGCTGTGGGTCGTGGGGGGGGGTGTGTGTGGCTGTGGGTCGTGGGGGGGGTGTGTGTGGCTGTGGGTCGTGGGGGGGGTGTGTGTGGCTGTGGGTCGTGGGGGGGGGTGTGTGTGGCTGTGGGTCGTTGGGGGGGGGTGTGTGTGGCTGTGGGTCGTGGGGGGGGGTGTGTGGCTGTGGGTCGTGGGGGGGGGGTGTGTGTGGCTGTGGGTCGTGGGGGGGGGTGTGTGTGGCTGTGGGTCGTTGGGGGGGGTGTGTGTGGCTGTGGGTCGTTGGGGGGGGTGTGTGTGGCTGTGGGTCGTGGGGGGGGGGTGTGTGTGGCTGTGGGTCGTGGGGGGGGGGTGTGTGTGGCTGTGGGTCGTGGGGGGGGGGTGTGTGTGGCTGTGGGTCGTGGGGGGGGGTGTGTGTGGCTGTGGGTCGTGGGGGGGGGGTGTGTGTGGCTGTGGGTCGTGGGGGGGTTGTGTGTGGCTGTGGGTCGTGGGGGGGGGGTGTGTGTGGCTGTGGGTCGTGTGTGTGTGTGGGTGAGGGTGGGTGTGTGGGGGTCTCTCAATGCGCTCCTGTTAGAGTCTGTACCTCGGGCCGTGTGGCCGGGTCTGGTATCTCCTTTCCAACACTCTCACTGCTGAAAGCACAATTCTGCTGCTTTTACAAAATTGTAAACTCACTCTGATCGAGCTGCAGAGTATTTAGCACACGTCAGACTGGTCAGAAATCAACCGGCTAGGCTCAGTGCACAAGTTTTCCAATCGGAATGAAATATGGATCAGTGCTGAGTATCACAGGCTAAGCTGTGGAAGGGTAAGGATGTCTGATCAAACTCTGCAACACAGCTCAGTTCAAATTCTCCCTCTGCTTCTTATCCTGTGATCCATTTAATATCTTCACCTGAGCCTGTCTTCTATTTCCTGATGGTGACAACCTCACACAGCTTGGCACCATACTGCTCTGTCCACAGTGGAACTCCAGTGTCCAGTGCGGCATTGGGCAGTGTTGTGTGATGATTGGTTTCAGTGCAACCAAGCTGCATATGACGACAATACAGTATTGACCCAATAGTTACTGCTCTGGGCTCACATTCAGACAATTCACTAATTCAAGAACAATTCCAGACACCTCAACAAAATAACTACACACCCTCTAGTGCAGCGCTGAGGGCGCGCCGCGCTGTCGGAGGGTCAGCGCTGAGGGCGCGCCGCGCTCTTCAATACTATTGCTGGAATGTTGTCAGGGCCCAAAGCCTTTGCAATATGCATTGTGTCGACCCATACCCTGAGCTCAGGTTGTGTGAGTTGAATTGGCTGAAGATCAGTATCAGTGAGGCTTGGTGTGGGAGAGTGGAATTCATACAAATCAGTGAAGTAACCAATGGCATGATTGACATCCGTGAGCTAGAAGACACCAGTTTAAAATGAATGAGTGAAGAGCCTGGTGTTCGGCACTAGACTGGAGAGAAGTATTTCAGAACAACCCAATTTCAGATGTAAACCCAGAGCATTTATGGGAGCTGAAGAGCCTTATTTTGTGGTCAGGAACTGTCAGCCTCAGCGACAGTACATATCCAGCCAGCCCGAGTCAGCGCCACTCTGGTAGCTCAATGTGCACAGTCAGTATTGGTGTAAATCTCTAGATAAAGCACTAGAGGAGCAGGAGATGGATCATCCTCTCAGCTCTTCTGGCTGAAGATTGCTGCAAATGCTTCAGCCTTATCTTCTACTCTGATGCGCTGGGCTCTTCCACCACCAGTGAGGTTAGAGATACTTGTGGAGCCTCCTCCTCCAGTGAGTTGTTTAATTGTCCACCACCATTCACAACTGGATGTGGCAGGACTGCAGAGATTAGATCTGAACCTTTGGTAATGGGATTACTTAGCTGTGTCTATCACTTGCTGCTTTCGCTGTTTGGTGGCTTCACCAGTTTGATACCTCATCCTCAGGTGTGCCTGGTGCTGCTCCTGGCACACCCTCCTGCACTCTTCATTAACCAGGGTTGATCCCCTGGCTTGATGGTAATGGTTGAGTGGGGTTTATGCCGGGCCATGAGGTTACAGATTGTGCTGGAGTACAATTCTGCTGCTGTTGATGGCCCACAGCGCCTCATGGATGCCCAGGTTTGAGTAGCTAGACCTGTGCAAAGTCTGTCCCATTTAGCCCGGTGATAGTGCCACAGAACAGAATTGTAAGTTCGTATCAATGGATGCACATCCACATAGAGCCAGATACTACACTACACCACACACACACACACACACACACACACACACACACACACACACACACACACACACACACACACACACACACACACACACACACACACACACACACACACAAAACCATACAGTGATCAATACAATCAGAACCATACACAGACACACATAGCCCTTCAGGCACACGCTTGCATATACATACACTCTGTGAGACACAAACAGATGCACAGCCAGACACACACACATATACACAAATGGGTGCACACACACACCTACACATAAACACACACACACACAAACACACATACAGAGAAACACAGTTAGACAGATGCACAAGCACACACACACAGAGATATACACACATACACATAGATACACAAACGTGCACACATACACTCACTCACAGAAAAACACAATTAGACAGACAGATACTTGCACATAAATATACACGCAGACTCAGGCCAACAGATACGGACTGATATCCAGTCCCACACAGGCTCAGGTATGTATACACACACAGACACACACAGAGCCAGTTGACAGTGAAATTAATTCTGTCTGCCCCTACCCTACTCCACTAGCCAGCTCTCTCTCTCACATACACACCGCCAGTCCGACATTTACAAATCCTGCGTTTTTTTTCTGCAGCCGCGCAACACAATAGCCCAACTGCATAAAGACACCGATTCAAGGCAACGATATGTGACAAGAATATTAAAGCTTTCATTTCAGTCAGATCTGCCAGCCCCAGGATTTTCGAACGATTTACCAGGGAGCAGCTTGAGAGACGGGAGGCAGCTCTGATTGAGAGAGAGCCTGGATTCAGACAATAATTGCACTCCCGGAATCCCAGCCCAGAGGGAATGCACAGTACCCCCTCCCAGCGAGAGAGAGAGAGAGAGAGAGAGGGCACAGACCCCCCCCGCCCCCCCCGACACACTGCCAGGGAGGTACACTGCTGCTGCTGGCCCCACTGCATTAGCACTTACCAGGGACGTGGAAGGTATTCAATCCTGGTCTCCTCTCCCAGTGCAAACCTGCATCAGCCCCGAGCACACAGACAGCACTGAAGCTGCTCCGCTCCTGTCCGCTTTACCTCCCGGTTGCTAGGCATCACAGAGCAGCTCCTGATCAATCCTGGAATGAGGAGACACAGCAAGCTGCAGGGAAGGTCCGGCCTGATTGAGGACGGGTTTTTTGGGGGGTGGGGGAAAGACACACACTCAGGGAGGGAGAGAGAGAGAGGAGAGCCAGCACCCAGACCGCTCAGATCCCACATTTCATCAGGGCGGGATCAGGGAGGGCTGATGCAGATAACTCCGATACAAAACCAAATTAAATCCACGCACAGGAAGTGAACCCACTATTAACTCTGTCATAGCCAGGCATCTCTGAGAGACCTGACAGCGCCCGAGGGTGCTCCCCCCACCCTACAACTGCTCCCTGAGACAGAGAGGGGGGAACTGAAAGACACCAGGCAGTGTATAGGTATCTCCCTGAGAGAGATGGAGAGAGAGAGTAGGGACTGAGAGACACCAGTCAGTGTACAGATATCTCCCTGAGAGAGAGAGAGGGGGGACTGAGAGACACCAGTCAGTGAACAGATATCTCCCTGAGAGAGAGGGGGGGGGGACTGAGAGACACCAGTCAGTGTACAATATCTCCCTGAGAGAGAGAGGGGGCACTGAGAGACACCAGTCAGTGTACAGATATCTCCCTGAGAGAGAGAGAGGGGGGGGACTGAGAGACACCAGTCAGTGTACAGATATCTCCCTGAGAGAGAGAGGGGGGACTGAGAGACACCAGTCAGTGTACAGATATCTCCCTGAGAGAGAGAGTAGGGACTGAGAGACACCAGTCAGTGTACAGATATCTCCCTGAGAGAGAGAGAGGGGGGACTGAGAGACGCCAGTCAGTGTACAGATATCTCCCTGAGAGAGAGGGGGGGGGGACTGAGAGACACCAGTCAGTGTACAGATATCTCCCTGAGAGAGAGAGAGGGGGGACTGAGAGACGCCAGTCAGTGTACAGATATCTCCCTGAGAGAGAGGGGGGGGGGGGGACTGAGAGACACCAGTCAGTGTACAGACATATCCTTGAGAGAGAGG
Source organism: Stegostoma tigrinum (assembly GCF_030684315.1). NCBI lineage: Eukaryota > Metazoa > Chordata > Chondrichthyes > Orectolobiformes > Stegostomatidae > Stegostoma > Stegostoma tigrinum. The sequence goes on along the minus strand of NC_081389.1, from coordinate 24,852,961 downwards.
GGACTGAGAGACACCAGTCAGTGAACAGATATCTCCCTGAGAGAGAGAGGGGACTGAGAGACACCAGTCAGTGTACAGATATCTCCCTGATAGAGAGAGAGAGGGGGGACTGAGAGACACCAGTCAGTGTACAGATATCTCCCTGAGAGAGAGAGAGGGGACTGAGAGACACCAGTCAGTGTACAGATATCTCCCTGAGAGAGAGAGAGGGGGGACTGAGAGACACCAGTCAGTGTACAGATATCTCCCTGAGAGAGAGAGAGGGGACTGAGAGACACCAGTCAGTGTACAGATATCTCCCTGAGAGAGAGGCGGGGTGGGGGGTGGGGGTTACTGAGAGACACCAGTCAGTGTACAGATAGCTCCCTGAGAGAAAAGGGACTGAGAGACACCAGTCAATGGTTATCTACCTGAGAGAGAGACTGAGACCACATTAGTCAGTGTACAGATTTCACAGGCAGACAGGGGCGGTTAAAAAGGTGCTTAGGATGCGTGTCATCGTTCAGACCTTTGAGTATGGGAGTTGGGATGTCACGTTGAGGTTGTGCAGGAAATTGGTGAGACTTCTTCTGGAGTATTGTGCCCAGTTTTGGTCACCCTGTTATAGGAAGGACATTATAAACTGGAGAGGGTTAGAAGTGATTTTCCGGGATGTGCTGGAATTAGAAGGTTTCAGTTATGGAGCGTAGGAGGCTGAGGGGTGACCTTATAGAAGTTTATAAAATCATGAAGAATATAGATAAACTGAATGGCAGGTGTCTTTTCCCTAGGGTGGGGGATTTCAAAAGTAGGGGGCACGTTGTTAAGGTGACAGGAGAGAGGTTTAAAAAAGACACGAGGAGACCCTTTTACACAGAGAGTGGTTTGTGTGCGGAATGAGCTGCCAGAGGAAGTGATAGAGGTGGTTACAATTTCAAGATTTAAAAGACATTTGGATAGGTTCATGGACAGGAAAGATTTAGAGAAAGATGGACCAAATGTCAGCAAATGGGCCTGGCTCAGTTCAGCATGGACGAGTGAGCTGAAGGGTCTGTTTCCACGCTGTGGGAATCCTTGACTTTGACAGTCTGTTCGATTTTGGAAGATGATCAGCAAAGTAAGAAATAATTTCAGGGCCACTTCCTTTAGAGTCCTGGGAACGAGGATTATTAGGCTCTGCTGAATCATCAGCCTTTAACCCCACTCATTTCGCCAGCAGTGTTTTCTCACTAATACTGAACACCTTCAGTTTCCACCCTGCCATTTGATCCTTGGTTCCTTGACATTTCTAGAAGGTTATTTGTGCAGATTGTTAGGAAGGTTAGGAAATTGACCCATCTGGTATTGTTGGAGCAGAATTCAGACATTGTTATTTTGCTGATCTACAAGGACAGTTTCGCAACTTGAAAATCCACGACTACATATTTTCAGCTGTTGAAGACTTTTGGAGCCATGCAATTATTACCCACTTTGAGAATGAGGGCCCCAGGAATCTTTGAGTTAAAGAAAACTGCTTCTACACTCCTGGAGGATCAATCACACATCCTCGGAGGGTCAATATTGAGGGAGCACCAGAAATGTGGCTGGAGTTTGTTTCTCTGTTCTTTCAATGTTAACAATGATGAGACAATGGTTCAGAATGATGACTAATCTTCAACTCAGCAGCTGATTGAATGGATCTAGGTCTTTTCTCACATTAGAGATTTTTCCTTAGAGTGTCTAAATTTTTTGTTATCATTCTTGGAGAGCGTGAGACTCTGACTACACTGCATTGTGTAGCTGGACCAATCCAAAGGCTGTCATTAGTCAGTTTCTCCTTAACTCAAGGAATCCAGGTACTACTCTGTTTCTCTTAAAGTATTGACCTCTCGGCTCTGAAAATTAATATTGGCTTGTTTGGCTAAAGTATATACCACACAATCCTGTTCGATCAAGTTACATTGAGAAAAAAAAAGCCCCCTGGTACTTCTCAGCTAGATAGCAGTGTCCAACTTCTGCTTTCTAATTTATAGACCAAAAGTTAAAACAATATATTCTTTCCACACTTCCACCCTTGAAGAGATGAAATGCTACTTTTCAATGTGCTTTGTCACTGGATAAACATGATATATGCGCAAACAAAATACAAGAAAACTACACTCATTCACTCTCACCCATTCTTTATGCAGGATGTGTATAATTTCTTGTTATCTTTCCTTCCAAACTCTTAAACTATTTCAACATAATCCCATTCTGGACAATGCTTCTGCAGTTGTATTATGTTTTTCAACAATGTGAACAATTTCTCTGTTAAATGGTTGAATCTGTAAGCTCCATTGAAACAACTTCAAATTTTAAACATTTCAACAAATGGAATTACAATCAGTGTACATTATTGTTTCTTTGTAACCATGACTGACATTGACTTCCAAATATTGAAGTACCAGTAAGAACCCGACTGTCTCCTTTCCCACTCTGTAGTGCTTTCTCTGATATCGGTTTAGTTTCTGAGAGACATCCCTCACTGGTTTCTCTATTCCTGATTCATCATCCTGTAACAAGACAACACTCACCTTCAGGTCACTGGTATTAACTGCCATTTTAAACGGTTTATACATTTTTATAAGGATTATCTTCAGGTTCTGCTGACCAGACCACACCGTTGTGTACCACAAACCTCTGCAGATTCCTTGAATTTCCGAAGTAATTCCCGGATCTTCATATTGTGCTTCCATTAAGTACAAGAATACAGTAATAATAGCCAAAAGAACAGCAGATGCTGTAAATCAGAAAAAAATCAGAGTCAGCATTTCGGGTCAAGTGACCCTTCCTCAGTTCTGATACTGCCAGACCAGCTGAGCTTTTCCAGCAATTTCTGATTTTGTCAGGAGAATGTGCTGCCTGACTCTCGGGCTAATTGTATGATGTTCTCTCTGAGAACTCTCCTGCTTTCTTTTCACCTTACTCTGCCTGTCCCTGTTACCCTCCACTATTCTTCACACACTTATTCGTATCTTCCTCTCTCTGATGATATCACTTTAAGTTTTGAAAGTAACATAACCTGTTCTCCTTTCTGCAATCTGGACCATCTACCAGATAGTTTCTACCTCTGTTCCGTTACCTTTTGCTTTTGTTCAGTTCACTAATCTTCCAAACCATTATGCATGGACCATTGAAGCTGACTTGCAGAGATTTACATTGCGAAGGTAATAATACTAACACTTTGTCTCCTGTTTGAAATCTTCTAGTTGCAGCATTGTTTAGCTGCCTATTCTTTCATCTTTGCCTGTGAAGTTTTTAATTACTCCTGTGCAACACTGCACTCTCCTGAGAGTCTGTCTGGAAACACGGACGCATAATCCAACATTGAGGGTTCCTCAATTTGCCTTAAAAATATTTCCTTCATAAATTTTAATAAACTCCTTATCTCATGACCATAAATCAATTTAAATGGACCAAATCCAGTAGATCATTTGGGGAAATCTCTGGCAGCAAGTAGCAAAATATCTCATCCTTTGTCCCAATCCTTTGGGTATTCATGACAATCTGCTCTTATCATTTTGAGAGTCTGGTGGTACATCTCCAAAGCTCTTTGTCTTCGCTGATAATATGCACTTGATTTCAATTGTTTTATACCCAAACTGCTGCCGATGTGCTGGAAAACATTAGACATAAAGTTAGAACCTTGATGTGAATATGTTTCATTTGGTGGTTCATAACGAGTGAAAAAACTGAGTTAATTTTCCATCACTACCTTCACTGTAATTGTCCTGAAAGAGTATCTTGTGGATATTGTCATATCTGTAATTATGAGGATAAACTCCTGTTTGCCTTTGTTTTCGATAATGGTCCGAAACAACCTTCTAACACTTGGTGATATGTTGGCCCAGTGGTTAGCAGTGGAGCCTCACAGTGCGAGACCTGCGTTCGATTCCAGCCTCAGGGAACTGGCTATGTGGAGTTTGCACATTCTGCGGGTGTTGACTTGCACGCTGAGCTCATTAGCAACCCGAGTGACAAATCTCAAAAAGCTTTGCATGTTCTCTTTGTGAGTTTTCTCCGGGTGCTCCGGTTTCCTCCCACAGTCCAAAGATATGCAGGCTGGGTGGGTTGTCCACGGGAAATGGAGGGTGACAGAGATAGGGTAGAGAGGCTGTGTCTGAGTGGGATGCTCTTCAGATGATTGGTGTGGATTCAATGGACAAAATGACCTCCTTCCACACTGTAAGGATTTTATGATTCTGCGAATGGTTGTCCAAGAGTTGGTCTAGATATTACATGTTGAGGTTTTCCTACTGCCTGACAGACATAGCATGTTTTACAGATTTCACTACATCTTTAGGAAGTCTTGCCTGGGTAAAATACCTGTTTATTGATGTTCCCATTTTCCATATTCCTATATGGCTTGCAACAGGATGGTAATATGGTACTTGCAAATTTCTTTATAATATCTTACCCATGATGTGGATATAACAGTGTTGGACTGGGGTAGACAAGATCAAACATCTCACAACAGCAGGTTATAGTCCAACAGGTTTATTTGAAAACATAGGTTTCTGGACTTCAGCTCCTTCCTCAGGCATAATCTATAGGTATTCTATAGGCATTTAAGGAATAAAAGAATGACGAAAGTAAGATTAGGCCCAATCAAGGATAGTAGTGGGAAGTTGTGTGTAGAGTCAGATGAGATAGGGGAAGCACTAAATGAATATTTTTCAACAGTATTCACTCTAGAAAACGACTCTGTTGTCAATGAGAATAATGAGATACAGGCTACTAGACTAGGTGGGATTGAGGTTCACAAGGAAGAGGTATTAGAAATCCTTCAGAAGGTGAAGATAGATAAGTCCCCTGGGCTGGATGGGATTTATCCTAGGATCCTCTGGGAAGCCAGGGAGGAGATTGCCGAGCCTTTGGCATTGATCTTTAACTCGTCATTGTCTACAGGAATAGTGCCAGACGACTGGAGGATGGCAAATGTGGTTCCCTTGTTCAAGAAGGAGAGTAGAGGCAACCCTGGTAATTATAGACCAGTGAGCCTTACCTCAGTTGTTGGTAAAGTGTTGGAAAAGGTTATAAGGGATAGGATTTATAATCATCTAGAAAAGAATAAATTGATTAGAGATAGTCAACACGGCTTTGTGAAGGGAAGGTCGTGCCTCACAAATTTTATTGAGTTCTTTGAGAAGGTGACCAAACAGGTAGATGAGAGTAAACCGGTTGATGTGGTGTACATGGATTTCAGCAAGGCGTTCGATAAGGTTCCCCACAATAGGCTATTGTACAAAATGCGGAGGAATGGAATTGTGGGAGATATAGCAGTTTGGATCTGAAATTGGCTTGCTGAAAGAAGACAGAGGGTGGTAGTTGATGGGAAATGTTCATCCTGGAGACCAGTTACTAGTGGTGTACCGCAAGGGTCGGTGTTGGGTCCACTGCTGTTTGTCATTTTTATAAATGACCTGGATGAGAGCGTAGAAGGATGGGTTAGTAAATTTGCAGACGACACTAAGGTCGGTGGAGTTGTGGAGAGTGACGAAGGATGCTGTAGGTTGCAGAGAGACATAGATAAGCTGCAGAGCTGGGCTGAGAGGTGGCAAATGGAGTTTAATGCAGACAAGTGTAGGGTGATGCACTTTGGTAGGAGTAACCTGAAGGAAAAGTACAGGGCTAATGGTAAGATTCTTAGAAGTGTAGATGAGCAGAGAGATCTCGGTGTCCATGTACACAGATCCTTGAAAGTTGCCACCCAGGTTGACAGGGCTGTTAAGAAGGCATACAGTGTTTTAGCTTCTATTAATAGAGGGATCGAGTTCCGGAACCAAGAGGTTATGGTGAAGCTGTACAAAACTCTGGTGCAGCCACACTTGGAGTATTGTGTACAGTTCTGGTCACCGCATTATAAGAAGGATGTGGAAGCTTTGGAAAGGGTGCAGAGGAGATTTACTGGGATGTTGCCTGGTATGGAGGGAAGGTCTTACGAGGAAAGGCTGAGGGACTTGAGGCTGTTTTCATTAGGGAGAAGGTTGAGAGGTGACTTAATTGAAACATATAAAATAATCAGAGGGTTAGATAGGGTGGATAGGGAGAGCCTTTTTCCTAGCATGGTGACGGTGAGCACGAGGGGGCATAGCTTTAAATTGAGGAGTGAAAGATATAGGACAGATGTCAGAGGTAGTTTCTTTACTCAGAGAGTAGTAAGGGAATGGAACGCTTTGCCTGCAACAGTAGTAGATTCACCAACTTTAGGTACATTTAAGTCGTCATTGGATAAGCATATGGACGTACATGGAATAGTGTAGGTTAGATGGGCTTGAGATCAGTATGACAGGTCGGCACAACATGGAGGGCCGAAGGGCCTGTACTGTGCTGTAATGTTCTGTGTTCTATGTTCTCTATGTTCTATAATATCTCAGTGGTACCACCATCTGATTCACAACAGCCCATTCCTCCTTCACAGGTCTGTGAGAATTTCTCCACTTCCTGATAAGAACTCTGTCTCTAGTATGAAAACTCTCCAGACTCCATCACTCGCTTCTACAGTCTCAGTTGGGAATTAATTCACTTCCTGCTTCCTGGGCCTCACATAACAAACACATGCCAGTCAGTTCTGATTCATTCCCATCCTTAAAAATAATCGCAGCCTCCCTAATATCTGCTTGTCACATTTTGTGACCCTTGAGCTGACTTTGTTAATCGATAACATACAACAGAAAAATATGCGGAACTTGTTCCTGTAACCATTCCATCTCTTTAACCTCACACAGACCTCCTGTGATTGTAGGCAAAGCAGTAACTTTCATTACTGAGGAATAAATCAACTCTGTGCCCAGGTAATTTCTGAACAACTCCCATTTCACTGTATCAGGCAGCATGACACACTCTGACTACTTTGTACAAAGAAACCAGGATACACTGTCTGCTTGACTCATTGATAACATTTTGGCTTTTATCGTTCTCTATAGAGGAAAAACCGTGTCTTCCACCAGCACAAGTGTGGCTTTCGCATCCTTTCCTATAGTTATGGGGTGAGCTATAATATCCGCAGCAAAAGATACTGTCTTTCCCTTTCAACAAACTTCCTCATAGCTCTTATTGACCGTATTCACTGCTCCTACATTCTCAGCAATGTTTATCTCCGGCTCTCCTGGCTGTTGTTAAAGCTACGTTTCGATCTGTGGAATCTTCCTCCTGAGTTCCAACACTTTTCCCTGTGTTTCGTAACAAGATACATGTGCCGATAAATAAATACATTTTATTGGATTTATTGTTCCGAATTCCATTAAGTCCCCTGGGCTTCCCGCACAATGGTGGCAATCTGAATGAAGGTGATCCACATGATCACAATGGAAACACAGGGTCTTTGGTTTTCAGTCAAAGTCACATGACACCAGGTTATAGTCCAACAGGTTTATTTGAAAACATGAGCTTTCGGAGCACCGTCCCTTCGCCAGGTGCAGTGAGAGAGAAGAGCACACAGACCCAGAGAGATCAAGGGCAGAGAGGTCAAAAGACTATAACACCTGGCATGAGTGGAGCATCACATAGTAAGTCTCTGCAGATGACCAAGTGTGTTAGATGGTGCGTGAAGTGTCAACAGCTGAATAACCAGTGAATGGATGACCTATAATTTGATTAAATGAGGCAGAGACGTAATTTCAAACAAATTAAAAATAAGGTGGTGCTGGAGACAAACTAAGTGACTGGAATAACATGATCTGTATAAGACTTGCATGCCGAGGGTCTATCCAAAGTAATGAGTAATTCAAAACTGTGCTCTGACTAAGGTAGAGAGATCATAACAATTTATTGAGGTGACGCTCCGGGAATTCTTCCACAAACCACAAGATGTCAGCAGCGAGCCCAATGAGACAACTGCAGCCACCAAAGAAGAAGGTGTTGAACTGGACTCCTCCAGAAGGCCACCCCCCAACCCCACCCCCACCCCCACCTCGACATGTCTGCTCAAGCTGCCAGGGGATGCGTGAATGTTAGGCTAATTAGCCGCGCTCACAAGGCAGTGCAAAACGTCACCCAGGCACATTGCCATTCACATTCTCACACCAGTCGCAACATTGCCATCAAACCAGCAGAGAAAGCAGGAGATATTGTCATACAGAATAGGACAGACTACTGCAGGAAGTGTACCAACATCTGAACAGCCAGGAATACTACAGACACCAAGATAATAAAGTGTGGAGCTGGATGAACACGGCAGGTCCAGCAGCATCTCAGGAGCACAAAAGCTGAGGTTTTGAAAGCTCTCTGATGAAGGGTCTAGGCCCGAAACGTCAGCTTTTGTGCTCCTGAGATGCTGCTTGGCCTGCTGTGTTCATCCAGCTCCACACTTTGTTATCTTGGATTCTCCAGCATCTGCAGTTCCTATTATCTCTGATACTACAGACACCTACCAGCTGGGCTGACAAAAAAACACACCCATCAACTGAACAGACTGATCAAGACTTTTGATCCAGTCCTTCAGAGTATCCTGTGCATTCTTACCCTATGGACTTCTTGTCTAGGAGACGTCTGCTGCCTTCCGAAGATACACAAAGCCAACACACCTGGGCATCCCACCACACCAGCCAATGGGACCCTGTGTGAGAACCTCTGTGGCTACACTGAGGGCATCTTGAAACCCATTGTAAAGGGAATGCCCAGCTTCCGTTGTGAAAATGGTGCTCAACTCAGCAATCGCCAGTTCTGGCATGCCACAGTGAAAAACGGCAACTCCTCCTCAGAAGATAGACATGGGATATGTCCGATAGAGTGCCCTTTGCCATCCAGTACATCTCAGGCATGGAGAAATTACGCCATGCTTATCACAGCCTCCAACATGTCGTTGATGACAATGAACATCTTGCCGAGACCATCCCCACGCCACCACTACTTGCCTTCAAACAACCTCCACACCTTGAACAGACCATTGTTCGCAGCAAACTACCCAGCCTTCAGGACAACGCTGACCACAATACTATACAAACCTACCATGGCAGCCTCTGCAAGACATGTCAAAGCTCTGATATGGACACTAGCATCACACATGGGAACACCACCCAGCACGTACACGGCAGATACATGTGACTTGGCCAATGTTATCTATCTCATATGCTGCAGGCAAGGACTCCCTGAGGCACGATATAGTGGTGAAACCATGCATACATTATGACAATGGATGAATGGATACTCCGCAACAATTGCCAGACAGGAATGTTCTTTCCCTCTCAGGGAACACTTCAGTGGTCAAAGACATTTGGCCTCGGATCTTTGGGTAAATGTCCTCTAAGGTGGACTTTGGGATATACAACAACACAGAGTTGCCAAGCAGAGGCTGATAGCCAAGTTCGGTACCCATGACGACAGCCTCAACTGGGATGGTGGGTTCATGTCGAATGTCAGGTGACCCCCCCCCGACACTGTTCTGTATTTGTAAAACCTTCCTCACTGCCCTGTTCCGACACCATCACCCGGATAAATTGTTATGATCTCTCGACATAAATTACTTTGTACAGTTTTGAATTTCTTATCACTTTCGTTAGACCCACGTCACGCGACTCTTATAGCTGTCATGTTATTCCAGGCGTTTAGTTTGTCTCCAACAACACCTTATTGTAAATTTTTTGTAATTATCTCTTTGCCTCATATAATCAGATTATAGGTCATCCCTTCACAGTTTAACTAGCTGTTGGCACTTTACACACCATCTAACATGAGCAGTTGCTACCAGAAACAAAAAAATACAGATTGTCGGAAAAGACCAGCAGGTCTGGCAGCATTTGAGGAGAGAAATTTCAGTTCTGAGGAAGGGTCAAATCAATCCAAAACATTAACTCTGATTTCTCTCCACGGATGCTTCAGGGTGGCACGGTGGCTCAGTGATTAGCACTGCTGCCTCACAACACCAGGGAGCCGGGCGACTGTCTGTGTGGAGTTTGCACGTTCTCCCCATGTCTGCGTGGGTTTCCTCCCACAGTCCAAAGATGTGCAGGTTAGGGTGGGTTGGCCGTGCTAAATTGCCCCGTGGTGTTCAGGGATGTGTAGCTTAGGTGGGTTATAGGGGACGGGTCTTGATAGGATGTACCAAGGGTCAGTGTGGATGAGTTGGGCCGAAGGGCCTGTTTCCACACTGTGGGGATTCTATCATGCTGCCAGACCTGCTGAGCTTTGCCAGCAAATATGTATTTTTGTTTCTGATTTACTGCATCCACAGCTCTTTTGGTTTTTATTGAACAGTTTCTACCTGGTCTTCAACATGGGCTCCAATTCCTAAAAGCTGTGAATTTTTAAATATTGTCCAGGAGAATTATTTCCCCGAAAGGTTCATCCTTGCTACTTGCTCCTCATGCCCCAATTCACCTTCAACTTTACTTCATTCAGCCTTTCTAATTCAGGTTGAAGTTGCCCAGGCTAAAACTTTGAAACTTTGCCTGTATGCTTCAGGAACTGTTACATGCCCTGAGAAGATCCTTTACAATGTTATAATCCATAAAAACCTCCTCTGAGAGAGCTACACAGATTTCATTTGCTCTACCTGTCAACATGCCTAGCATAGGCAAAGCCCAATCTAATTTCGGCCACTTCATTTGTTTCACTATTTTCCCAAATAAAAATGACTCCATATATTCTTCCATAACTTTGGTAAGTCCAATGCAAATTCCAACATTCCCTGACTGATTTTGACTAGGATTTTCGTTATTTATACTCCTTTACATTTCAGGCTGCCTGAACTGTAAATCTCTGAATCACAGATTCAGTTATGGTTCAGAAGGAGGCCATTCAGCCCACAGTCACTACACTGGCTCTCCAACACCGACCCTTTACCCCTAACCCTGCACATTGGATGATTATTTAAACAGAAACAATGTCCTTTCAAGTGACTCAGTTTAACCTGATCCTGCCAAACTTTCAGGTAGTCCATTCCAGACCTCTGATTGATTCCTGCCTCTGCTGCTGCTCATGTGGCAAATGACATTGGGCAGGCCTTCCAGATCTGGAATTGCTTCCTGGTCAATATGCAAGATGGCATCCTCTGATAGTTCCTAGACCTTCCTGAAAACCTTCCAGGTATTTAATTAGGACTTCACTCAAGCAGCCATGTTCTAATCAAAAATGTTGAGCCAATCTAAGTGAATCTTTCTCAGCCAATTTCACTTCAAAAACCTTGGGCCTGAGCCTTTTACTACACTCGGTGGTAACTGAACTAGCTGCTTTCCATAAGAGACCAAAACCAAAGTTGTTCCCTTAATCTGTAAAGGTTCCCCAGTATGGGTTCTTGGCCTAGCTGAGGTTTAGCACAAACCTCAGTGAACTTTATTGAAGATTAATGGTTGTGCCATCACTGAAATGGCAGCACCAGTATCAACCTCCATTAGAACCCCCTGACAATGTGACCAGGCATTTATTTTGATTGGCTCTGATTTGGATGTTGCTAAGGAATTTAACTGCTCCAAGCCAGATGCAGGTGGACTTTCTAGGGTGTACAGTCTCCTGGATACCCGCCTATGAATTCTCTTGCTCAGTTTAGGTCCAGTCAGACTGTTTTGCCGTCTCGGGTCTGCATACCAGCAGCAACTACAATGGCTTGCTGAGCCGGATCCTGAATAAAATTTTAACTGTTTGGCGGAGGCTTGGCTTTGTTTTGGGGTTTTGCTGTTGACTGACCTACAGTCTCTCCATTCAGGATTTGTCCCCCTTTCTACAATTGTTTTAGTCACTTTCTGATTCTGTTCTTTCTCAGTTGTGTCACGGAACACTCAAGTGGTGTTCCCCAAGCCCTGTCAGACTGGTAAGGGTGTCCGCTTCCGTCAGAATACACTGCAACTCATATGGTCAACTTGCTGCATTTTCCAATGATAAAACCAGCTGTGTTGCCTGTTTGAAGTCCAGTTGGGGTTCAGCTAGTAGGCACTTTTGCATGGTCACATCACTAATCCGCACACCAAACGGTGTCTCAGCATTTCACTTAAGGTCTCTGCCAGTCATCATAACCTAGTCAAAAATCCCAATATAGACTCCCCAAGTACTCAAATTGTCAAGTAAAACTGATAGTGTTTCAGAATTTGAGGAAGATTGAGGCCATAATATTCCTGAACTACATCCACCAACTATTGAAAGGTTTTAGTACTTGCTGCCTCAGGGAAAGTTAGGTTCCTAGTAACTGAAAATGCTGCGGTTCCACAAGCTGTGAGGAGAATTATTTGCTGCTTTTCATTTGGCCCAATGTCATTTGCCTGGAAAAATGAACAGGTCCCATATATTGGGTCCAGTATTCGATGGCAGGATTGAATGAGTCAAGGCTTCTCTAATAACAGTCTGATGCAAGAAATACTTACTCCAAATCAGAGATGACTGTTGTGAGTAAATTCTTTCAGGAACGTGCTTTTCTATCATTGCCACTGAAATAACTCCACTGAGGCCTGTATCCCATCACTAAATCACCCTTTATTTATATCTGGAGAGTCCTTGACACTGATCCAGCTCCCTCAGAGCCAGCTCTCAGAGTGAACAGAACCCCTAACATTGCTGCTCCTATCTGTAAGCCAGGGCTCCCTGATTGGATCAGATTAACAGCCCCAACTCCTATTCTATGATGTTTATATGGTTGACCTTGTTACAGTCACCTCAAGTTCGTTCTGTTGAACAGTCCCTGGACTTGAAACATTAACTTTGTTTCTCTCTCTCTCTTCACAGAGGCTGCCAGACCTGCAGAGTTTCTCCAGCACTTTCTGTGTTTGCTTCAGATTTCCAACCTCTGCAGTTCTTTGTTTTTAATCACAAAATCAGATCACCTCACAATGAGCCCATGTGTGTAAGTTGGCTGCCACATGTCATATATTTGCAGAGTGATGATGGTATCGTGGGCTTGTGGCTAGATTAAGAATCCAATGCTCCAGGTGCAATTCTGGTTACACTGTTCAAAATTCTTTGAGGCAGGCAGTGGAATTTAAATTAAAAAACTAAATCTGGAATTAAAAATCTAACAATGACCATGATGCCAATATCATAAAAACCTATTTCACTCACTAATGCACTTCAGGGGAGAAAATCTGCCATCCTCACCTGGTCTGGCCTACATGTAACTCCAGACCCACAGCAATGTGGCTAACTGTCATCTGAAATGATTGAGCCTGTAACAATTTCTACATCGTCTCAGAAAGGAATAAAATTCATAGGGCCACTTGGCATAGACTCAGGCACCAGAAAAAAGCAATGGCAGAAACAGCCCTGTCAACCCTGCAAAGTCCTCCTCACTAATATCTGGGGGCTAGCTCCAAAGTTGGGAGAGCTGTCTCATAGACTAGTAAAGCAACAGCCTGACATAGTCATATTCACAGAATCATACCTTAATGTCCCAGACATCATCATCCTCACCCCTTGATATGTCCAGTCCCACCAGCAGTGCAGACCCAGTAGAGGTGATGACACAGTGGTATAGATTCGGCAGGGAGTCGCTCTGGGAGACCTCAATAGAGACTCCGGACCCCATGAAGTCTCATGACTTCAGGTTAAACATGGGCAAGGAAACCTCCTGCTGATTACCACACATCATCCTTCCTGACCTGATGAATTAGTACTCTTCCATGTTGAATAACACTTGGAGGAAGCACTGAGGGTGGCAAGGGCACAAGTTGTACAATGGGTGGGGGATTTCAGTGTCCACCACTAAGAGTGGCTCGGCAGCAGTACTACTGATTGAGCTGTTCAGGTCCTAAAGGTCTGCGGCAGGTGGTGGAGGAATCAACAAGAAGGAAAAACATACTTGACCTCATCCTTACCTATCTGCGAGATCCAATTGTGTCTGTCCACGACAGTACCAGAAAGAGTGACCATCGCACAGTCCTTGTGGAGACCAAGTCCCACCTTCACACTGAAAACAACTTCCAGGATGCCTAACCTGAAGAAGTTACCCTCCTCCCTCCGGAACAAACTCAGAGGATCTCTCTCCCACTGCAACCCTCTTGTCATCACTTCGGCCAAGCTTTTCTGATGAAGGGTCGAGGCCCGAAACATCAGCTTTTGTGCTCCTAAGATGCTGCTTGGCCTGTGTTCATCCAGCTCCACACTTTGTTATCTCACAACTTCCATTGTGTTGTGTGGCACTATCATACTAAATGGGACAGGCTTTGAACATATCTAGCAACTCAAGACTGGGCATCCATGAGGTGCTGTGGGCTGATAACAGTAGAATTATACTCCAGCATAATCTGTAACCTCATGGTTTGGTATATGCCCCACTCAAAAATTACCATCAAGACAGGGGATCAAGCCTGGTTCAATGAGGGGTGCAGGAGAGCATGCCACGAGCAGCACCAGGCATACCTGAAGATGAGGTGTCAATGTGGTGAAACCACCAAACAGGACTACTTGCACACCAAACAGCAACAGCAGCAAGTGATCGATAGAGCTAAGCGATCCCACAACCAACGGATCAAATCTAAGCTCTGCAGTCCTGCCACATCGAGTCACAAATGGTAGCGGACAATTGAACAACTCACTGGAGGAAGAAGCTCCACAAACATTCTTATCTTATCTTCACTTGATTGGCACCACATCCACAAGCATCCACCACCGACACTCAGTAGCAGCAGTGCGTACTATCTACAAGATGCACCGCAGAAAGTCACCAAAGTTCCTCAGGCAGCACCTTCCAAACACACAACCACCTCCATCCAGAAGGACAAGGGCAGCAGATATATGGGAACACCACCCCCTGCAAGCTCCCCTCTAAGCCACTCACCATCCTGACATGGAAATATATCGCTATTCCCTCACTGTCCCTGGGTCAGAATCCTGGAATTCCCTCCCTAAGGGCATTGTGGGTCAACCCACAGCACATGAACTGCAGCAGTTCAAGAAGGCAGCTCACCCCCACCTTCTCAAGGGGCAACTAGGGATGGGCAAGGAATGCTGGGCAGTCGGTAATGCCCATGTCCCATGAACGAATAAAACATTACAACATAGGAACATAGAAACACAGAAGATAGGGGCAGGAGGAGGGCATTCGGCCCTTGGAGCCTGCTCCACCATTCATCACAATGATGGCTTATTGTCCAACTCAATAGCCTAAACCTGCTTTCTCTTCATACCGTTTGATCCCATTTGCCCCAAGTGCTATATTTAGCTGCCTCTTGAATACATTCAATGTTTTGACATCAACTGCTTCCTGTGGGAATGAATCCCACAGCCTCACCACTCTTTGGGTGGAGAAATGTCTCCTTATCTCTGTCCTAAATGGTCTACCCCAAATCCTCAGACTGTGACCCCTGGTTCTGGACACACCCACCATCAGGAACATCCTCCCTGCATCTACCCTGTCTAGTCCTGTTAGAATTTTATAAGTTTCTATGAGATCCCCCTCATTCGTCTGAACTCCAGTGCAAACAATCCTAACCTAGTCAATCTCTCCTCATACATCAGACCTGCCGTCCCTGGAATCAGCCTGGTAAACCTTTGCTGTACTCCCTCGAGAGCAAGAGCATCCTTCCTCAGGAAAGGAGACTAAAACTGCACACAATATTCCAGATGTGGTCTCACCAAGGCCCCGTGTAACAGCAACAACACACCCCTGCTCCTGCGCTCAAAACATCTCACAGTGAAGGCCATATACCATCTGCCTTCTTTACTCCCTGCTCACCTACATGCTCACCACAAGGACACCCAGGTCCCACTGCACACTCCCTTCTCCCAATTTACAGCCATTCGGGTGGTAATCTGCTGCCTTGTTTTTGCATCCAAAGTGAATAACCTCACATTTATCCATATTATACTGCACCTGCCATGGATTTGCCCCCTCAACCAACCTGTCCAGTTCATGCTGTAGGATCTTTGCATCCTCATTACAGTTCATGCTCTCACCCAACTTGGTATCGTCTGCACACTTTGAGATGTTACAATTTGTTTCCCCATTCAAATAATTTATATTGTGAATAGCTGGGTCCCAGCACTGATCACTGCAGCACCCCACAACTGCATCCCAACGTGAAAAGGACCCATTAATTCCTGCTGTTTGTTTCCTTTCTGCCAACCAGCTTTCTATCCGTCTCAGGACATTTACCCCAATCCCATGCACTTTAATCTTGCACAATAACCTCTTATGTGGAACTTTGTCAAATGCTTTCTGAAAGTCTGAATAAACTGCATCGCTGGCTCCCCCTTGTCAACTCTACTAGTTACATCTTCATAGAATTCCAACAGATTTGTCAAGCATGACTTCC
Organism: Stegostoma tigrinum; assembly: GCF_030684315.1. Classification (NCBI taxonomy): domain Eukaryota; kingdom Metazoa; phylum Chordata; class Chondrichthyes; order Orectolobiformes; family Stegostomatidae; genus Stegostoma; species Stegostoma tigrinum. The sequence continues at coordinate 24,836,789 of NC_081389.1, read as the reverse complement.
TCTTCATAAATCCATCCTGATTCTGTCTGATGCTGTCGTTGTTTTCTAATGCTTTGCTGTCAAATCCTTGATAATGGATTCGAGGATTTTCCCCACTACCAATGTTAGGCTTACTGATCTATAATTCCCTGTTCTCTCTCAACCTCCCTTTTTAAATATTGGAGTGACATTAGCCACCCTCTAATCTGCAGGGACCATTCCAGGGTCTGTAGAATCCTGGAAGATGACCACCAATGCATCCACTATTTCTACAGCCATTTCCTTAAGTACTCTGGGATGTAGATTTACAATCCTGGGGATTTATCTGCCTTCAATCCCGTTAATTTTCCCAGCACCATTTCTCTACTGACATTGATCTTCCTCAATTCTTCCCTCTCACTAAATCATACATCCTCCAACGATCCTGGTATCTGATTTGTGTCCTGTTCTGTGAAGACAGAACCAAAGTATATGTTCAGTTGCTCAGCCATTTCTTTGTCCCGTTTTATACATTTCCCTGTTTCTGTCTGTAGGGGACCTACATATGTCTTTTCCAACAATTCCCACTGTTCAAAAATTGACTGGAAAGAGCAAGGTGCTGATTCTGAGGATGCTGTGTAAATACAGGAGTTTTCTGCTGACATGCAGTGAAGCTTTGTGGTCACTTGCCCTTTGATTTAAGTTAGAAGCCATGAGGCTGGCCCACAGGAGTTTTCCATATCAGTGTGAAGCCAGCTGTCTGTCCTGGGGCAGGAGGGAGGGGGCTTCACTTTGGTTCAACAGGCTGCCCTTTGATACTGACTTTCATAATCGAAGGTTCCCCTCTGGTGGCAGAAGCTGATAAGTACAGGTGGAATCTCCTGTATCTCCAGCTCCGAGAACAAAGGGTTTGGGGAACAGAAAGGAAAGGTGCTGGAGAAACTCAGCAAGTCTGGCAGCGTGTGAGAGCTTCTCTGTGAATGGCCCCTGCACTTGAAATGCTAACCGTCTCCAGGTGAATATTGCGGTGTTCTTCTGGTACTGTTTACTTCAGTCACTGGTGGGGATCAATGCTGGAAATTCGAAAACGGAGATGGATAGGTTTTCCTTGTAAGTGACACGTTACACAGTCACAGACATAGAACAGGCCTTTCGGTCCATCGAGTCTGTGCTGACCCAACTACACACATCCCACTTTCCCGCACTAGGCCCATAGCCTTTAATGTTATAACATTTCAAGTTCTCATCCAAATATTTTTAAAGGGTGTGAGGTTCTGACCCTCAACTACCCTCCCATGGAAGTGCATCCTAGACCCCAGCACCCCCCGGGTGCGAATAATTTCCTCAATTCCCCTCTAAACCTCTTACCTCCTGCTGTGGGCTGCACGGTGGCTCAGTGGTTCGCACTGCTGCCTCTCAGCACCAGGGACCCGGGTTCGATTCCACCCTCGGGCGACTATCTGTGTGCAGTTTGCATGTTCTCCCTGTGTCTGTGTGGGGTTTCCCCTGGGTGCTCCGGTGTCCTCCCACAGACCAAAGATGTGCGGGTGAACGTGGATTGGCCGTGGGAAATAGCCCGTAGTGTTCAGGGTGGGAAATGCATAGATAGGGTAGGGGGTGGGATGGTCTTCAGAGAGTCAGGGTGGACTGAATTAGCTGAGTGGCCTGCTTCCACTGTAGGGATTCTCACCTTAAACTGAACCTTGTTGTTGGCCCTTTGACAAAGGGGAACAGCTGCTTTCTATCCCCCCTGTCCATGCCCCTCATCATCTTATTCAGCTCGCGCTCCGCCCTCTAAGCCCACCCCCTCAAACCTTCTCTGCTCCACAGAACAACACCACGAGCTTATCCAGCCTCCCTCCATCACTTCACTGTTGTCAGATTTCCAGTGATGCCTTGGACTGTCCAGGAATGTTTCTGGAAACATTCCGAGGAAGTATTGAGGCCAAATCCCTCCCAGTGGTCATCTCGGGCAGCTCCTAATTCTCAGATACATGGGGGAATTTTGTTGATCACATGCCTGTGGTAGATTCATCCGCCAACACATCAAAAAGGACTCAACGTTTATATTTAATCAACATCTGTGTTTGTAAATCAGGCTTCATTTCACCAGGAAGGGGTGATTGCTGATAGTCACACCATAGCCCTGTTACCTCCTCACGTTACAGTCCTGTCTGTCCGAGCACAACACATGGGGAACAGGCCAGGCCTCCCCCTGTATCTGGGCACTCTCAAAGCTTCACCCTCGCCTGTAACACCAACCGTGGTCTCGATAGCACCTTTAACACAGTGAACAATTCTAAGGAAGGTCACAGGAGTGAGAATTTAACCCTGAGCCACCTCGAGAGGCACTAGGGGCAGGAAATCTAAACCTCACTCTAGAGGGGGGAGAGGGAGGGTGTGTTAGAGAGGGAGAGAGGGAGGGGGAGAGGGAGAGCGTGTAAGAGAGGGAGGGGGTAGAGGGGAAATGTGTGAGAGAGGGAGGGGGGAGGTGGGAAAGGGAGAGTGTGTGAGAGCGGGGGGGGGGGTAGAGGGGGAATGTGTAAGAGAGGGAGCGAGGGAGCTGGGAGAGGGAGAGTGTGTAAGAGAGGGAGGGGGGAGAGGGAGAGTGTGTGAGAGAAGGAGGGGGTAGAGGGGGAATGTGTAAGAGAGGGAGCGAGGGAGCTGGGAGAGGGAGAGTGTGTAAGAGAGGGAGGGGGAGAGGGAGAGTGTGTGAGAGGAGAGTGTGTAAGAGAGGGAGTGAGGGAGAGTGTGTAAGAGAGGGAGGGGGGAAGGGGTAGAGGGAGAGTGTGTGAGGGAAGGAGAGAGACGGAGAGAGATGTGAGGGAGAGTGTATGAGAGAAGGAGGGAGCGAGGGGGAAGACAGGGAGAGTGAGGGGGGAGAGGGAGAGTGTGTGAGAGAAGGAGACTGTGTAAGAGAGGGAGTGCGTGTAAGAGATGGAGGGGGTAGAGGGGGAATGTGTGACAGAGGGACGGAGGGAGGTGGGAGTAGGAGAGTGTGTGAGAGAGGGAAAGAGGGAGGGGGAGAGGGAGAGTATGTAAGAGAGGGAGAGAGGAAGGGGTAGAGGGAGAGTGTGTGAGGGAAGGAGAGAGACGGAGAGAGATGTGAGGGAGAGTGTATGAGAGAAGGAGGGAGCGAGGGGGAAGACAGGGAGAGTGAGGGGGGAGATGGGAGAGTGAGGGGGAGGAAGAGAGATAGGAGAGAGAGGGGTGGAGAGGGAGAGTGAGATGGGAGAGAGACAGAGAGTGAGAGAAAGGGAGAGAGAGATGGAGAGAGAGAGAAGGAATGAGGTGTGGGGGTTCCGTACGGGAATTCCCCACTTGGTGTCCTGGTAGCTGAAGTGGTGGAGCAGTTAAAATTGGGAATGCACAAGGGACAAGCCAGGAGCATGATGGTTGGGGCAGCCCCAGCAGCACTCAAGAAGCTTAATACCATCCAGGACAAAGCAGGTCCCGCTATATTGACACCACATCAACAAACATCCCCTCCCCCCACCGTCTTCGCTCAGTCACAGCAGTGCGTACCATCTACAAGATACACTGCAGAAATTCACCAAAGATCCCGATGGTCTGTCTCGCTCAGTGTTATTTTAACAAGCTTAGACAATCAATAGGAGGTTTCACTGCACTGCCTCAAACCAGCATTTTTATCTGGATCAGATTATTGATTTGCATTCTTTATTCTGTTTAATGGTGTCAGTGGAGTTAACACCTGCAAATTCACTGGCTGTGAGCGGGAGAAGGAATTCACGCAGTAACTCAGATTTCTGCTGCACCAGCAGCTTCAGGGATGATTGTGGGAGCCTAGGGTCTGCTTTTAGACATCTCCAGGTCACTCACTTCGTGGCCACTCAGTTAGTTGGTGACATGATGCAGAATAACTCAAACATTGTCCCTTAAGGAGGTGGGGGTCAGCTGCCTTCTTGAACTGCTGCAGACCATGTGTTACGGGTTGATCCACAATGCCGTTAGGGAGGGAATTCCAGGATTTTGATGCAGTGGCTCTGAAAGAGTGACGATGTATTTGCAAGTCAGGATGGGGAGTGGCTTGGAGGGGAGCTTGCAGGGGACGGTGTTTCCAAGTATCTACTGCCCTTATCCTTTGTGGGTTTGGAAGTTGAAGTATGTTGCAGATGAGTTCAAAATTATCTGGTTTGTTTTAAAGATTCACTGGACAAACCCATAAGTGGCTCGATCAGGGTATTATCTGACATTGAGCACTATAAATGTACAACAGTGCTGACCGAGGTATGTAGGGGCTGGTGGTATTGTTGCTGCATTAGTAATCCCAAAACCTAGGCTCATGTTCTGGGCACCTGGGTTCAAATCCCACCAAAGGCAGACAGTGGAATCTGCATTCAACAAAAACCTGGAGTTATGAAGCAGTAACTACATCGACAGCTGCAATGTACGTATCTAAATGCCTTTTAAATGTTGGATTTGTCCCCCGTCCACCGCTTCCTCAGAAAGTTCATTCTGCACACAAACCATCCTCTGTGCAGTAACTTGCCTCTCGTGTACTTCTAAAATCTTTTTCCTCTCATCTTAAAAATGTGTCTTCTAGTCTTGAAATCCCCCAGCCTAGGGAAAAGACACCCGCCATTCAACTTAGCTTTTCCCTCATGATTTTATAAATATCTATAAAGTCACCCTCAACCTCCGAGACTCCAGTGAAAAAGGTCCCAGCCTATTCCTATGACTTAAACCTTCCATAGCCAGCAACACCACGGTAAATCTCTTCTGAGCCCTCTCCAGCTTGGTCACGTCCTTCCTACAACTGGGTGACCAGAACTGGACACAGTATTCCAGAAGATTCCTGGGCTGTGGGAGGAAACCCACACACACTTGGGGAGAATGTGCAAACTCCACACAGACAGAGAGTGGAATTGAGCCTGGGTCCCATTGTGCAGTGCGAACCACTGAGCCCCTGTGCTGCCCTCGATACGCTGTGACAGTTTTTCTCGGTGCTAGTTTTCCAGTAACCTTCTAAAGGGAGAGGAAGATGGCAGGTCCTAGGTCTACCTCAACCCAAACCTGCTTTAGCCTGCTCTGTTGCTGTCAACACTGACTTGCCCCAATAGAGCGAACCTGCCTTCTGTAAAGAGGAATTAAGAGGGCTAAAAGGGGTCATGAAATATCTTTAGCAAACAGGGTTAAGGAAAATCCCAAAGCTTTTTATTCATACACAAGGAGCAAGAAGGTAACTCGAGAAAGTGGTGGCCCACTCAAGGACAAAGGAGGGACGTTATGCGAGGGGTCAGAGAAAATGAATGAGATTCTTAATGAGTACTTTGCATCGGTATTCACCGAGGAGAGGGACATGATGGATGTTGAGGTTAGGGATTGATGTTTGATTACTCTAGGTAAAGTCAGCATAAGGAGCGGGGTAAGTGCTGGGTATTCTAAAAGGCATTAGGGTGGATAAGTCCCCAGGTCCGGATGGGATCTATCCCACGTTACTGTGGGAAGTGAGAGAGGAAATAGCTGGGGCCTTAATCGATATCTTCGCAGCATCCTTGAGCATGGGTGAGGTCCCGGAGGACTGGAGACTTGCTAATGTTGTCCCCTTGTTTAAAAAGGGTAGCAGGGATAATCCAGGTAATTATTGATCAGTGAGCCTAATGTCAGTGGTAGGGAAGCTGCTGGAGAAGATACTGAGGGATAGGATCTATTCCCATTTGGAAGAAAATGGGCTTATCAGTGATAGGCAGCATGGTTTTGTGCAGGGAAGGTCATGTCTTACCAATTTGCTAGAATTCTTTGAGGAAATGACAAAGTTGATACACGCACACACACACACACACACACACACACACACACACACACACACACACACACACACACACACACACAGAGACACACACACACACACTCACGGACACACACGGACACACACAAACACACACACTCCCTCACACACACACTCATGCACACACACATGTGCACGCACACACACACACTCTCACACACACACACACACTCTCTCTCTCTCACACACACACTCTCTCACACACATTCACACGTACTCACACACACACACACTCTTACACGCACACTCTCACACACACACACACTCTGTCACACACACCCTTGCACTCACACACACTCACACTCTCTCACACTCACACACACTCTCTCTCTCACACACACACTCTCACACACGCACACACTCTCACACACACACACACGCAGGCATACACACCCACACACACACACTCACTCACACACACAGGCACACACATGCACACACAAATACATACTCACGCTCTCACGCCCAGAGAGGGTTTTTCTCTATTATTTACACAGGCGAGGGGGCAATCCTGAACCGACATTGTGGTGTGGGTCCCTTTCCTGGTGTTGATTGAAGGGTACATGTTGGCCAGGACCTCCTGTGTTTAGTGGAGTTGCCTGCGAAGTGGAGCTGAGCTGACCAGCTGAGAGTAAGGTGCAGAGACAGCAGCCTGTCTGAGGTAGGTCAATGGATAGGGATCAGAATGAAGCGGGAGGCAGGCTTTGTGCAGTCAGGCCTGATACTCTCTACTTCCACAAACTCCCAGAGTAATTTCTGGGATCTTACTCAGCTGTTGAGCTCATTAGGCAATCAGATGGCACAGGGATGGAGTTTTAATCTTTGAAGCAAATGTTGTTTGCTGAAATAGTTTGATGTTATTTCTGGTCCAGTAAAGGGAGGTCTGTCGGCGAGCAGCAGTGAGTGTGAGGTGTGGCCTTTGTCCGTCTGTTTATTGCCTGTCACCAATCGGGGCAGTGAACCATTTCCCGGGGGGTCTCAGAGAAATTGCCAGTCTAACATATCCAGTGAGTGCATTGGTTTGTCATCAGCTCATTACCCGGTCATTCAGCCCTGTCTACACCAGGCACATCTATTCTCAACACCCTCAGGCCTTCACTACATTCATTAGACTCCCCTTACTGCTCCCTAACCAGCCAGTGATTTTATCTCCAATTTGACACACGTTTGAGTTATTAACTCATGTGTGGCACAGTGTTGGCAGCTCAGAGCGGGACGTGTGGTTTCTCAAAGAAAGGCCAGAGATGGACAGCGACTGAGGTCATCAAACTGACCACAGGCTGGATCGGAGTGAGGGGAGAGGAGCTCTGTCCCTGGGGCAGGGCACTGGCCAGACACACATCAAGCTAAAAACTGCATCACAGGCAAATTTAACAGGCAGGAAACTTACTGACAATCTCACTCACTCAAACTAACTCTCACTGCATTGAACGCGAAAGGGGAGAGGGTGTTTTTCCTCTGCTTTTAACCTGTGCTGTCCCTGCCATAGAGTCATAGAGCCATACAGCACAGAAACAGACCCGTTGGCCCAACTCTTCCATGCTGACCAGGTTTTCCAAACTAATCCAGCCCCAGTTGTCAGCACTTGGCCCATATCCCTCTAAACCCTTCCTATTCATGTACCCATCCAGATGCCTTTTAAATGTTGTAACTGTACCAGCCTCCACCACTTCCTCTGGCAGTCATTCTGCACCCGCACCACCCTCTGTGTGAAAAAGTTACCCCTTAGATCTCTTTTATATCTTTCTCCTGTCACCTTAAACCTATGCCCCTCTAATTTTGGATTCTTGTACCCTGAGGAAAAGACCTTGGGTATTCACCATCTCCATGCCGCTCGTGATTTTAAAAACCTCTATAAGATCACCGTTCAGCCTCCGATGCTCTTGGGAAAAAAAAGTCCTCCCCTCTCCAATGCAACTTTTATTCATTTTTGTGGGATATGGACATTGCTGACTGCCCAGCATTTCTGACCCATCCTTGGCTGCCCCTTGAGAAGGTGGGGGTGGGCTGCCTTCTTGAACTGCTGCTGTCCATGTGCTATTGATACACCCTCAATGCCCTTAGGGAGGGAATTCCAGGATTTTGACCAAGCAACAGTTAAGGAATGGTGGTATATTTCCAAGTCAGGATAGTGAGTGACTTGGAGGGGAACTGGGAGGTGGTGGTGTTCCCATGTATCTGCTGCCTTTGTCCTTCTAGATGGAAGTGGTCATGGGTTTGGAATGTGCTGTCTGAGGAACTTTGGTGAATCTCTGCAGTGCATCTTGTAGATAGTAGACACTGCTGCTACTGAGCATCGGTGGGGGAGGGAGTGGGATGTTTGTGGATGTGATGCCAGTCAAGCGGCTGCTTTGTCCTGGATGGTGTTAAGCTTCTTGAGTGTTGTCGGGGCTGCCCCCATCCAGGCAAGTGGGGAGTATTCCATCACACTCCTGACTTGTGCCTTGTAGATGGTGGGCAGGCTGTGGGGAGTCAGGAGGTGAGTTACTCAACACAGGATTCCCAGCTTCTGGTCTGTTCATGTAGGGCCTGCAATTATGTGAGAAGCCCAGGCCATTTCTGGTCAATGGTAACCCCCAGGACGTTGATAGTGAGGGATTCATAGAATGTCAAGGGTCAATGGTTAGATTGCCTCTTGTTGGTGATGGGCATAGCCTGGCATTTGTGTGGCACAAATGTCACTTGCCACTCGTCAGCCCAATCCTGGATATTGTCCAGATCTTGTTGCGTGTGAACACGGACTGCTTCAGTATCTGAGGATCGCGAATGGTGCTGAACATCGTGCAAGCATCGGCGAACATCCCCAATTATGATGGAGGGAAGATCATTGATAAAGCAGCTGAAGATGGTTGGGCCTAGGACACTACCCTGAGGAACTCCTGCAGAGATGCCCTGGAGCTGAGATGACTGACCTCCCACAACCACATCCATCTTCCTATGTGTCAGGTATGACTCCAACCACCGGAGAGTTTGCCCCCGATACACATTGATTCCAGTTTTGCCAGGGATCCTTGATGCCACACTCAGTCGAATGCGACATTGAGGGCCATCACTCTCAACCCACCGCTGGAATTCAGGTCTTGTGTCCATGTTTGAACCGAGGCTGTAATGAGATCAGGAGCTGAGTGGCCCTGGCGGAACCCAAACTGGGCGTCACTGAGCAGGTTATTGCTGAGCAGGTGCTGCTTGATCGTGCTGTTACAGTGACACCTTCCATCACTTTACTGATGATCGAGAGGAGGCTGATGGGGCAGTATTCGGTCGGGTTGGATTTGTCCTGCTTTTTGTGTACAGGACGTACCTGGGTAATTTTCCACATTGTCGGGTAAATACCCGTGTTGTAACTGTGTAACAGCTTGGCCCGGGGAGCGATGAGTCCTGGAGCACAAGTCCTCAGTACCACTACCAGAATGTTGCCAGGGCCCATAGGCTTTGCAGTGTCCAGTGTCTCCAACCGTTTGTTGAAGTCACGTGGAGTGAATCAAATTGGCTGAAGACTGGTATCTGTGACGCTGGGGAGCACTGAAGGAGGCCGAGATGGATTATCCACTCGGCACTTCTGGCTGAAGATTGCCGTGAAAGCTTCAGCCTTAGCTCACGTTATAACTCAAATCCTCCAGTCTCAGTAACATTTTTTTCTGCACCATTTCCAATTTAATAATTTCCTTCCTTTAGCACCATTACCAGAATTTAATGCAATACTTCAAATGTAGCCTTACCGAGGTTCTGTTCAGCTGTAACCTGATCTCTCAGCTCCAGTACTCAGCGGTCTGACTGATGAAAGCAATTATGTCCTGGGAGGGTTTCATGGGGGACAATGTAGAGGGAGCTTTACTCTGCACCTAACCCCATGCTGTCCCTGTCCTGGAAGTGTTTGATGGGGGGGCAGTGTAGAGGCAGCTTTACTCCGTAACTAACCCCATGCTGTTTCTGCCCTGGGAGTGTTTGATGGGGGACAGTGTAGTGGGAGCTTTACTCTATAACTAACCCCATGCTGTTTCTGCCTTTAAACATTGCTCAATTTTGGTCCAGTCCTAAAGACAGTAACAATTTGAAATGGGTCTTGAGGTGTGGTCAGTGTGTGAACCCTGACCTCCTGAGGAGATGTTAACCCGAGGGTCAGGCTATCCCTGTGAAGGCAAGAGGGTGGATCTCCCCTGTGTTCAGGGCAATATTTAACCCACCCCCTATAGCTGAAACCAGACTGTCAGCTGAGTCTGACCCTGGCCCTGTTGCTTGGTGTTGACAAGAAAACAATGTCTGAATTAGGAGTAGGCTATTCGGCCCCTCATCAATAAGATCATGGCTGATTGGATTGTAGTCTCAGCTCCAGTTCCCTTGTTACCCTCAAGATCCTCATCATCAGAACGCTGTCTGTTTCGCTCTAGAGTACCCTCAGAGCTCACATCGTCCGCTCCCCCGGGGAACAAAATTTACATCAATTAGGAATTCAACCCCATTGGGCTGTTCACCACAAATCGAATGACTACTCTACTGCAGCAGCATCACTATCCTGTACCTCACTTTGTCTTTTCTCTTGTGGCCCAGGAAAAGCTGAGTGAAGACTGGAGCAGAGGCAATGATCAGATTCCCTGAGTGCTGGGGCAATGGGAACATCCTCCTGGAGCTGTAAAGCCCATAATTCGAAGGATGGCATTCTGCTCTCCTGCCAAGTGAGCAATACCACCAGCAGCTGGGCAGATGGAGAATATCCACTTTCTAATCTTCCAGAGAGTCAAAGAGGGATCCTGCAAGCATTTAGTGGGGATGGCTGCCTTCTCTTCTGCAGAGGCTTAACTTGGAAACACTCTCCTATATCTCTGACTACAATACACACTGCATCAATTCACCATGGCTCCCAGGGCAAGCACCTGAGCTCCACATTGCTCTCTCTCTCTCTCTGATTTGTATTCCTTGACATGCTCCCTACCTGTGAGGAAAGCCACCTCCTTTCACATAGACCCTTCAACAGCTTCAACAGGAGAGAAAGAGAGAGCGAGAGAGAGAGAGGAGAAGCTGGATCAGACAAGAAAACGAGAGTTGGGAGGGAGAAACCAGAGTGTTCAGAGAAAGGAGGGAGGAGTGGGGGAAGAGAAAAAGAGAGAGAGAGAGAGAGAGAGAGAGAGAGAGATTGGGGGTGGATTCAGAGAAGGAGGGGTTGAGAGAGACAGCTTAGAATGTTTGGGGAAGAGAGAGAGAGATAGAGAGATATCTGGGACTGAGTGAGGGCCAGAGGGGAGTGAGGAGAGGGAGAGGAGGGAATGAGGGTGAAGTTATTGGGAGAGATGGTAACATTTATGGTGAGAAAGAGCATTGAGAGCAGCTTTTGGGAAATGCTTATCATCTGGGACACTTTCAAACATTTCACCTTGTTGCTGGCTCTGTAAGAATGAGCCTGCCATCAGTGATCAGTTGATACACTCTGCTCACATCAGCATCCATGTCAACACATCTCACACAGCATTTCTCCAGGAAATCTCTCTGCTTCCAGGGCTAACAGAGACCATTCAGGAGCTGTGTTTCTGGCTATCCCACAGTCACAAGCCTAAGGCGTTGCTCTGTGATGAGGGTATCACAGTGATGCCCAATGAGACGATCGAGATTGCCAGCTGGGCTCTGTGAGGAGAATTCAATCAGCTCGACCCCATTGAGCACCTTACAGCAGGAACATCAGTTGGATACCAGTCTGCAGTGAGGGGGGAGTGACAGCGCGTGACAAGGGCGCTCAAGGGATGGGGGTCACCTTTCTCATGGAAATCAGTGAAAAGTAACTAAAACAGAATCCAAGAGAAACAAGGGGGACAAATCATTGGAATAATTAATCAAATGAGACAAGAACACTGGAAACTGTTCTTGTGGGAGACTGACGCTGTGAGAGCTTGGGGCTTTGACACTGTGGCTGCTCATTCTTCCCATCTGGCCTGGTGCATGGCTTTGCCAGTTTGTACATTGCCCTGAACACGCCAATTACATAATCAGCATATAGCACGTACAGACATCAGCTCTGTCCATCAGGAATTGAGCTACTGGACCACTGTGTATACTGTTCATCATCTCACTGGGATACCTCCTACAACCTGTCCCACCTCATCCCTGAAACTCTTTACTGAAGGCACCCTTTAAGGAGTTATAAACGTGACCCACAAACTGCGATCAGTGAAGATAGGCAACAGCGCCTCCTCCATGATAATCCTCAACCCTATTACCCCACAATGCTGCGTACTCAGCCCCTTACTCTACTCCCTGTGCACTCACAACAGTGTGGCCAAATTCATGTAAGCTCTATCTACAAGTAGTGTCTTTAGCTGGATCTCAAATGGTGACAAGACAGAACACAGGAAGGAGAGAATGTTTGGTGACATGGTGTAAAGATAACTATCTCTCCCTCAGCATCAGCAGAACCAAAGAGCTGATCAACGACTTCAGGAAACAAGGTGGAGAACTTGCCCCTATTTAAACCAATGGGGCTGACGTGGAGATGATTGAGAGCATCAAGTCCCTGGGAGTGACAATTACCAACAATATGTCCTGGGCCACACACACAGCAACACCTCTCCTTCCTCAGGAGGCTGAGGAAATGTCCATAAGGACCCTCACCAATCTTTACAGATGCACCGTTCTATCTGGATGCATCACAGCCTGGTTCGGCACCTGCCCTGCCCAGGACTGTAAGAAACTACAGAAAGCCGTGAATACAGCCCATAGCATCATGTGAACCGACCTTCCATCCACCGACTGCATCTACGCTTCTCGTTTAACACAGGAAGGAGGCTAACATCATCAAAACCAACACCCCCCGACCCCCAACCCCGGTTGGAATCTCTTCCAATCTCTTCTGTTACGCAGATGATATAAAATCTTAAACACACGCACCAACAGTTTCAAGAACAGCTTCTTCCCCAGTTATTAGACTTCTAAATGGACCTCTCAAATTTCAAATCTAATGGTAATCTCACTCTTTGTGCACCTTCTCTGCAGCTATGACTTAATATTCCTCACTCTGTTCTATCACCCTAATGCCCTTTGTATGGTGTGGTCTGCCTGTAGTGCACACAAAACAAAACTTTTTACTGTACCATTGTTCACTGATGACAATAAACCAAATCAAACTGGTACAGAAACAGAAGTTGCTGGGAAAGCTCAGCAGGTCTGGCAGCATCTGTGAAGACAAAATCAGACGTAACGTTTCAGGTCCAGTGACCCTTCCCCAGAACCACACCCAAAACATTAACTCTGATTTCTTTTCTTCACAAATGACCTGCTGAGCTTTTCCAGCAACTTCTGTTTTTGTTCCTGATTTACAGCATCTGCAGTTGTTTTGGTCTTTATTAAATCAAATTGGCATCTCAGCACGAACTCAACTAACACTTGGGGCCAGAACCAGAAAAGTGAGCAATAGTGAAAGGCCAATGTAAATGAGAGAGACAGTCCCTGCCCCCTGCTGGAGGTAAATGAACCCCGGAGAACCGACCACCTTGTTCCACACCAATGAAAGAGATGATCTGGCCATAATCACTGAGCTGTATGTGGGATCATGCTGTGCACCACTTGCCTGCCACATCTCCATATTACAGTGGGACTGCACTTTCTTTGGGACTGTGTCCTCGAGACTGTGAGAACGGTTACAGAAATGCAAATGGTCCCTTCAGGTCCAAAACAAAATTAAGAGCGGCCTTTGTGTTGAGAATGGAACTCCCTTTGGTACCACAACCAGAGCAGATCCCAGGGGGGATCCCAGGGCAGATCCTAGGGCCGGCAATCTAGAATCTTGCGCCACACCTGGGTTTTTACTGAACCTGAAACATACTGAGTGGTGGGGGAGGTTCTGGATGGCTGGTTTGCAATGCAGCGTGATGCTAATAGCATGAGCCCAATCACGAATTGACAGGGCTCACTACAAAGGCCCTGCCTCCTCAACCTTGCTTCTCATGGGGTGACCCTCAAGTTAATCCAACCCTGAACCATCTCCCTCTCCCCCTGTCCCCCTCTCAGTCTCTGTGACCCCCATGATCCTCTGGAACTATGGTGATGTGGCCTTTCATAGGTGAGCAGCACTCTGTCAGAAACTGCACAGTTAGGATTTAAAAATACCCTCCCAATGCTCTGACATCCTCCTGCTGTCCCTCCCCACCACCTCCCGCACTTTCTGGGGCTCCACACAATAGTCCTGGGATAGCCTCCCAGTATTCGTGGTTCATTAATTCAACAGAAACTGGGGCTGGGTCACAAAATCTCGACTTGTCAGGGCCCACTTCCCTGGGACAGCAGGATCCCCCAGGGTGGAGGGGAGTGTGACGTGTAGACAAACGCAATGGATAACCCCTGGCCATGGTGGGCACACACTGTTGTGACCAGTGTTCATTCTCCCAAATATCCACCTGATCCCCTGAGAGAAGTGATTATAAAAGATCACACCTGGCTAATTGGTTAAAAGCTGTGAAATCTGCTCCAATACCATGAGGTGATCAAAACATGTTAAAAAAATCACTAATGGTCTCATTATTATTGTTCTTTTGGTGTAGGAAATATAATCATACCACACCAAGCCTCCAAACAGTATCGAACCCCAGACCAGACTCACCCTATCACTGTAACTCTGCATTTCCCCTGGCTAATCCACCTAACCTACACATCCCTCAACACTATGGGCAACTCAACCCGACCCACTGAGCCTGCATATCATTGCACTGTGGGAGGAAATTAGAGCGTCGGAGGAAACCCACGCGGACACGGGGAGAACGTGCAAACTCCACACAGACAGTTGCCCGAGTCTGGAATTGAAGCCGGGTCCCTGGCGCAGTGAGGCTGCAGTGCGAACCACTGAGCCACCGTGCCACCCCATAATTAGCATGAACATTGAACTGAAAATAAATAGGCAATTGCATCTGTTGGGAGATGATTGCAGAGAATGGGTGTCCTCTCTGATGGCCAAACAGATACAGCCACGGCCTCATGTGTCACACCAGCTCCAGATTACAACATTTGCAACAGCCACACAGGGGGCACGGGGTGGGGAGGGGCTCATAGTCACACTAATCATGTACCTTTACTCTTGCAAATTTGGGTAGAGTACTTGTGGATTGGAAGCCAGGAAGCTAGAATTTGGTGTTTGTAAAATGCTAGGGGGAAAGCATTACATGTTCCCTTTAAAAGATGATGTGCTTTTTCTGTGCTTAGAGATTTAAACACTATGCCTGTGGGCAGCAGAACATGGGCTTGCAGGTGCTCAGGGAGCACTTGAGTTGAACTATTCGTATCAAAAAGCCGTACCATCAGCAGGCCAGGCTGTAGTTTGGTTTTGTAACCAAGACAACAAGTTTTGATTTTAACCAAACAATTCGAATCACGCACTTAGGGTCTAAAAATAAATTAAGTTTATTTAAATTTGACAACATGGGACCAATCCTATTGTAAGAAATTGATACGTCATCAAGAGTATAAAAGAAGAGAGCAGTTGCAAAATCAGGAGAACGAACTGCCATCTGCGAGAATTAATAGCTCTCAGCTCAGAAGAGAGAATTGCTGGCTCTCACAGTTTTTTCTAAGTTTTAGAGGAAGCACCATCTAAATCAAAAGCATCTAAGACTTAACTAGTTAAGGGTCTAGGCCCGAAATGTCAGCTTTTGTGCTCCTGAGATGCTGCTTGGCCTGCTGTGTTCATCCAGCCTCACATTTTATTATCTTAATATTCTTGACAGATGGCTTGACAAAGAAGGTATTCCTGACAGAACATTTGACAGAAAAGGCACACAACACTCTAGAAGACACATAACCTTACTGTAATTTTGAGAGACTGAAGTTTATGGTATGCTTTTTAAAAAATATTTTATACAAGTGGGACATGTACTTATTGGAACAGCATACCATTAGAATCGTGTTTTATTCAGGAACAGTTAGTAGTTAGAAGGGGTTTATTTGCTTTATTAATAGTTTAGTTAATTTGTTCATTGTTGGAGTTAGAAAAATAAATTATAATTTGTTGATTATAGAGTGAGTGTCAGGGATGTCATCTAGTTGACCACTAGAAGTTACCGAAAGGCAGGTTACACCACTTTTCACAATCTTTTCACAGATTATAGAATGAGATGCTCATTGTTGGGTGTTTTGGTTTTCATTCTCAGAGGTGGCATCAACCTCTGCTTTATAACATTTATATTCTGGGGTACAGACATCGCTAAGGCTGCCTGGGCTGAAGTCTACCACATTGAAGGGCTTTGTGTGAAAATGGATTTGACGAGGCTGGTCCTCGTGAGCAGGCTTCCCCACAGCTGAATGGAATTGAATGACCCAGCACACAAAGCCATAGCAGGTTTGAGGGGCTGGAAAACATTGTCTGTTAATAGACAACACAGATGATGCAGAATCAACAGAGAGAGAGAGAGAGAGAGAGAGAGCAGAGGCCTGGTTTCCATCTGTTCAATCGTGTAGCCACTAGCCTGCAGTATGTAGATACAATGAGTGAGTGAGTAGAGACGGAATGTACAGGAATGACGCTGCATGCAGGCTGGGTACATAGAGGCAAGCTGCCAAGATGGCTTTAATGGACTCAACGATGGCACCCGTATCTATGACACACAGCAATATTTTGTACCTGTTTTCAAACTGCTACAATTCAATTGAAAATTGAACACATCAAATTTCAAATGAAAGATGGGCTTCAGGGCGTTAATACGAACTAGGTGGGGTTGGTTGACTTTATGCAGGCCAAAGGTGTTGTACTATACAGCTGTGAGGTCATTAGCTGCCACCTGAGCATCGGACACTGTGGATTTAATTGAGTATTAACATTGTAAAGTCTGGACACCAAGTTTCCTGGCCTGGAATTTGTAATTAGTGAGAAAGTGACAAAATTCAGCACTGTCCACAAAATCA
Organism: Stegostoma tigrinum; assembly: GCF_030684315.1. Classification (NCBI taxonomy): domain Eukaryota; kingdom Metazoa; phylum Chordata; class Chondrichthyes; order Orectolobiformes; family Stegostomatidae; genus Stegostoma; species Stegostoma tigrinum. Next base: position 24,820,150 of record NC_081389.1, on the reverse strand, counting down.
GGAAATCTGCTGTTAGTCCTTCTTCCAATGTCCATTAGAGTCTGGCACCAACTCGAGGGGATCACTGTGTGTACAACAACAGGGACATGATCAATCAGTCTGAGCAGCCAATCACCCTGAAGTATACAGATACGAAGGCTGGAAGTGAAATGCATCAAACTCACTTTCAAATGAAACTTTACGGAGTGAAATAAAGTTTTAGAGAGCAGATTTGGGTTTAAAACAGATATCACATACTACCTTTGGAAAAAAAATTAAATAATGTGGATAGATTGAATCTTTCACTTTGCTTGGCTAAGCCTGAGTAGTGTTGGGTTTTGTGGAGGGATTCCTGCTGTGAGGTGTAACGAGTTGTGTTTTATATCTTATCGTCTGGCCCCATGTTACCACAAACCCAGGAAACTCGCCACTCAGCTGATATCTGCCAAGAAACCAGCATGTCCTGCATCTGTGCCACTGTGTACCCAGAAGGGCACTGGCATCCAGACGCTGCCTGCATAGTCAAGGACAAATTGTGAGGAAATGCCTGCAGGGAGGTGGAGGGCCTGGTCAAGGGAGTGATCTAGAGGAGAGGAGTTGGCTAAGAGAGTGTGGGAGTATGAGCTGCTGAGTACCTCATTGAGACAGGTCCACGGCCAGCCGAGAGAGAGATGGCCTAGGCTGAGCGCACTCACACACCTCTCAGTGCCCAGGTACCAGCTCAGGTTCAGGCAAGAGAGGAGCCTAGTGTGTTAGCAATCAGGGTCAGGGAGGGGCCTTTGGGGACAGGCAGGACCCGAGGCTACAGCAGTGCAGTGTCCCACAACCTCTGATCTGTAACCTGTGACCTGCATCAAGCTGGATCTCAGCAAAAAGCCCTGCTGAGTTCTACATAGACAACACAGAATGCATCACCTTCATCAAAACTCCTGGTTACCTCAAATAACTCGATTAAATTTGTCAAACACCTTATCCCCTTAAATAAACCACACTGACTGCCCCCAATTAATCTCTCTCTCTCCAAGTGCAGAAATATCCAATGCCTCAGAATTCTTTCTAATAACTTCTCCACATTGAGATTGGTCTGACTGGCCTGTAGTTCTCTGGTCTGTCACTTCCTCCCATTTTTAATGATGGGACAATTTGAACAGTCCTCCAGCCTTCTGGCTCCTCACTGTGGCCAGAGAGAGGATTTGAAAATTGCAACCGAAGCCCCTGAAACCTCCTCACTCACCTCCTTCAAAAACCTGGGATACATCTCATCCAACACTGCGGGTTTATACACTTTTAAGGCTGCTAATCCTGCTAGAACCTTCTCTCTGTGTGGGATGTTCTCTAATGTCTCAGTCCTCCACCCTGTTGCCTATATCAATGTTTGTCCTTTTCCATTGTGAAGGCCTACACATTGAGGACCAGGCTCCCATCTTCAGGTGTAAGAACAGTTTACCCCTACAGTCTCTAATGGCTCCTACTATTTTCTTGCTCTTTGAGTTTATATCAATAAATATTTTAGATTCTCCTTTATCCAGACACCAATGCTTTCTCAAGCATACATAGCTTCACAATTTCCTTTACAAATACCCCACTGTATTTTATATATCTTTAGGCCAGTGGTTCTCAACCTTTTTAACAATGTGCTACACTTCAACGAGACAAACAATTCCACAATACACCAAACCTTTTTCAGCTGAATTGAATGTTGATAAATGGCACATTATTTATATTTTTGATTGTTATAGCCTTACTGGAGAGATTTGCAAATTAATGTATACAACAAGCTAAAAAAGAATCAAAAGCACTGGGAAAAAACACCTTTGTCTGTAAGCCCTGACACATTGTCAACAACTGCTCAACTCAACTATTTTAACTGTTTTCAGACCCTAATCTCTTCCTTGCTTGGCAGTGAGTTCAGAGGTTGAAATTTTATGGTGACATTTCATATTTGTAACAATATTTTACAAGAATAATTTTTATGATGTAATTGAACCAATATGTAATTAAGATTCAATGGGTCACAGAGAAACACAAAGTGCAGTAAACTGCAATTTATCGGGTTTTCCTGTTCCTCAGGATTTCCCCCAACAACTTGCCCACCACTGATGTCAGACTCACTGGTCTATAATTCCCTGGCTTTTCCTTACCACCTTTCTTAAATAGTAGCACCACATTAGCCAATCTCCAGTCTTCCGGCACCTCACCTGTGGCTATTGATGATACACCTGATCACCTCCCAGGGATTTATCTACCTTCATACATTTTAAGATGTCCAACATCTCCTCCGCTGTAATATGGACACTTTTCAAGATGTCACTGTTTATTTCACCCCATTCTGTATCTTCCGTATCCTTCTCCACAGTAAACGCTGATGCAAAATACTCGTTTGATATCTGTCCCATCTCCTGCAGTTCCACACATAGGTGGCCTTGCTGATATTTAAGGGGTCCTATTTTCCCCCTAGTTACTCCTTTGTCCTTAATGTACTTGTAGAATATCCTTTGGATTCTCCTTAACTCTATTTGCCAAAGCTATCTCAGGTCCCCATTTTGCCCTTCTGATTCCCTCTTAAGTATACTTTTAAGGATTTACTTGATATAGAATCATAGAATCCCTACAGCGTGGAAGCAGGCCACTTGGACTATCAAATCCACACCAACCCTCCTGAGAGAATCCCAGTCAGACCCAATCCCCATCCCTGTAACTCTGCATTTTTCCAACGGCCAATTCACTTAGCCTACACATCCCTGAACACTAGGAGGCAATTTAGCATGGCCAATCCACCCGAACCTGCACATCTTTGGACTGTGGGAGGAAACCAGAGCACCCGGAGGAAACCCACGCAGACACGGGGAGAATGTGCAAACTCCACACTGACAGTGACCTGAGGGTGGAATCATACCTGGGTCCCTGATGCTATGAGGCAGCAGTGATAACCACTGAGCCAATTTGACCAGCTCATCCCCAACTTTCTAAATTCAAGCAAAAACAGACCTACTTTGTATAGTGTCTCACAATAACTTAATCCCTGCGTGCCAGGTAACATTCCTGTAAACCTGCATTGCCCTCCATCCCAGACCATTCTCTCCTTCCTAATGTGTGCTGCCCAGATCTGTGCTCAGTGCTCCATGTAGGGTATTGTATAATTGCAGCGTAAGGTCTGCATACTCCAGTCCCCTAGATATTATAAAGACCAGGTGATGGGCAGAATCATCTCATTCCTCACCTATACTTTAGTATTCAGCTTGTTCAAGGGCTGAACATGTCTATGAGAGATGCCAGTGTAGCCCAGCAGTAATCATCAGACGGTAACTCCTTATAATGCAGTTCATTTGTTGAAAACTCGGCCAGTTCTCTCTGGAATTCATAAACACAGGGGAGAACTTTCTTGTGAGAAACATCACAGAAATCTCTGATGCTCAACTCCACCTCTGCTCACAAAACATTGAGCAAACACAGCTTTAATAGCTGTGATTTGATGTCATTCATGACTTTCATACTTTGGTCTAATTCTGCAGCTAATTCTGGTCACATTGTTAACCCGACAAGACCCTCATGGAGGAGAATGGTCTGAGCGGCAGACTTCCACTCTCTCACCTGACTGACAAATCCTTTGACACTCACCGCCCAGGCTCTGCTCCATCGATACTGACCCTCAAACACATGGGCCAGGAAAGTTTGTTTGCCCAGAGGAGGAGTTGCTCCTGAATAGAGTTCCCATCAACATACTGACTGTTGGCCAGCAGCTGGCACACTTCCTCCATGTCAGCTGACCATTCAGAGTTTAACTGGATTATCAGAGAATGGAATTCTGTTGATACCCTACATTGTGGAAAGAGGCCATTTGGCCCATCGAAAACAGTGGACCCTCCAAAGAACATTCCACCCAGACCCCCACGCTATCCTTCCAACCCTGCATTTTTGCCATGGCTAACCCACCCAGCCCACACATTACGGGCAATTACCCACGGCCTAGCCACTCTAACCTGCACATCTTTGGACTGTGGGTGGAAACTGGAGCACCCGGAGGGAACCCGCACAGATACGGGGACAACATGCAGACTGCACACAGTTGCCTGAGGGTGGAATCGAACCCAGGCCCTGGCCCTGTGAGGCAGTGGTGCTAACCACTGAGCCACCATGTCACCCATCACAGTGAGGTTTTGTTTCAGCTTTTGGCAGTGGGATGTGGCTGTTTTGATTTTGCTACAGGCTCAGCTGCTGGGCATGTTACCTTTTGAGTTTTATCTAATCGCCTCAAACACTCCACCAGGGGTTATATCTGATGTCTTCTTCTTTCAAACTTTCGAAGAACTGAATGTGTTGGCTCATGAAGGGTGGATGTTTCATTTGTGAATGGCGTCTTAACTCTATGTGTGTGTGTGTGTGTGTGTGTGTGTGTGTGTGTGTGTGTGTGTGTGTGTGTGTGTGTGTGTGTGTGTGTGTGTGTGAGAGAGAGAATGTGTGTGCGTATGTGTGAGAGAGAATGTGTTTGTGTGTGTGAGAATGTGTTTTTGTGTGTGAGAGAGAGTGAGAGCACGTGTGTGATAGAGAGCACAAGTGTGAGACAGAGAGTGTGTGTGTGTGTGTGTGTGTGTGTGTGTGTGTGTTATTTAAGCGAGAGAATGTGTGTGTGAGAGAGAGATAGAGAGTGTGTATGTGTCTTTTTTTTCTATTCACTTGTGGGATGTGGTGTTGCTGCCTGGGCACAGCACTTCTTGCCCATCCCTAGTTGCCCCTTGAGAAAGTGGGAGTGTGCTGCCATCTTAAACTGCTGCATTCCTCCTGCTGTGGGTTGTCCCACAATGCCCTTAGGGAGGGAATTCCAGGATTCTGACCCAGTGACAGTGAAGGAATGGCAATATATTTCCATGTCAGGATGGTGACTGACCCAGAGGGGATCTTGCAGGGGATGGTGTTCCCATGTATCTGCTGCCCTTGTCCTTCTGGATGGAAGTGGTTGTGTGTTTGGAAGGTATTGCCAGAGGATCTTTGGTGAATTCCTGCAGTGCATCTTGTAGATAGTACGCACTGCTGCTACCGAGCGTCGGTGGTGGATGCTTGTGGATGTGGTGCTAATCCAGTTGCTGCTTTGTCCTGGATGGTGTCAAGCTTTTTGAGTGTTGTTGGGGCTGCCCCCATCCAGGCAAGTGGGGAGTATTCCATCACACTCCTGACTTGTGCCTTGTAGCTGGTGGACAGGCTTTGGGGAGTCAGGAGGTGAGTTACTCAACGCAGTATTCCCAGCTTCTGGCCAGCTCTTGCAGCCACTGTGTTAATGTGGTGAATCCAGTTGAGTTTCTGGTCAATGGCAACCCCAGGATGTTGATACTGGGGGATTCAGTGTGGTAACACAGTTGCATGTCAAGGAGCGGTGGTTAGATTGTCTCTTGTTGGTGATGGTCATAGCCTGGCATTTGTGTGGCACAAATGTCACTTGCTACTTGTCAGCCCAATCCTGGATATTGTCCAGAACTTGTTGCGTGTGAACACGGACTGCTTCAGTATCTGAGGATCGCGAATGGTGCTGAACATCGTGCAAGCATCGGCGAACATGCCCAATTATGATGGAGGGAAGATCATTGATGAAGCAGCTGAAGATGGTTGGGACTAGGACATTACACTGAGGAATTCCTGCAGAGATGCCCTGGAGCTGAGATAACTAATCTCCCACAACCACGACCATCTTCCTGTGTGTCAGGTATGACTCCAACCTCCGGAGCATTTGCTCCCAATACCCATTGATTCCAGTTTTGCCAGGGCTCTTGGATGCCACACTCGGTCGAATGCAGCTTTGTCATCAAGGGCTGTCACTCTCCCCTCACCGCTGGAATTCAGCTCTTTAATCCATGTTTGAACCGAGGCTGTAATGAGATCAGGAGCTGAGTGGCCCTGGCGGAACCCAAACTGGGCGTCACTGAGCAGGTTATTGTGAGCAGGTGCTGCTCGATAGCCCTGTTACTGACACCTTCCATCACTTTGTAATGAGTGAGAGGAGGCTGATGGGGTGGTAATTGGGTTGGAGTTGTCCTGCTTTTTGTGTACAGGACGTACCTGGGTAATTTTCCACATTGTCGGGTAGATGCCAGTGTTGTAACTGTGTAACAGCTTGGCCCGGGGAGCGGCAGGTTCTGGAGCACAAGTCCTCAGTACCATTGTGGGAATGTTGTCAGGGCCCATAGCCTTTGCAGTATCCAGTGTCTCCAGCTGTTTGTTGATATCACTGGAAGTGAATCATATGTGTGTGTGTGTGTGTGTGTGTGTGTGTGTGTGTGTGTGTCTTTGCACGTGGGTGTGGTATTGGAAGCACAGAGACTGCGACAACACTTAGGTACAGCAACTTCCCAAGAATCTCATTGCACACTTGTCACAGCACACCCTGGTCTTGAGATTACACTTTAGACAGTGCTCAGTATCTGCCATTAGTTTCCTTTTTTGTCTTAATCCTAACCTTTATTTTGTTGACATCCAGGGCTTCCTGTCTTGGTCTCAAACTTTGTCTTTAAGAGAACGGAGGCATTCTGTACCCTCACTGTTTCGTCCCACAGTGCTGACTCTGTCTTATCTGCACACAACTGCTTCAAATCGCATTTTCCCCAGTTCAGAATTTTTATTCCTAGCCCATCCTCATCCTTTTCTGGAACTGCCATAAATATAACTGAGTTATGGTTACTATCTCCAAACTATTCCCCTGCTTCTCTTCCACTGCCAGGGCCCACTCCTCAATATTGGGTCCAGATTGTCCCCTCCCTTGTTCAGTTGTAATAGCACAAAGAACAAAGAAAATTACACCACAGGGACAGGCCCTTCTGCCCTCCAAGCCTGCGCTGATCCAGATATTCTATCTAAACCTGTCGCCTATTTTCCAAGGATCTATATCCCTCTGCTCCCTGCCCATTCATGTATCTGTCCAGATACATCTTAAATGATGTTATCATGCCCTCCTCTACCACCTCCACTGGTAACGTGTTCCAGGCACCCATCACCCTCTGTGTAAAGAACTTTCCACGCATATCTCCCTTAAACTTACCTTCTCTCACTTTGAACTCATGACTCCGAGTAATTGAGTCCCCCACTCTGGGAAAAAGCTTCTTGCTATCCACCCTGTCTATACCTCTCATGATTTTGTAGACGTCAATCAGGTCCCCACTCAACCTCTGTCTTTCTAATGAAAATAATCCTAATCTACTCAACCTCTCTTCATAGCTAGCACCCTCCAAACCAGGCAACTTACTGGTGAACCTCCTCTGCACCCTCTCCAAAGTGTCCACATCCTTTTGGTAATGTGGCGACCAGAACTGTACATAATACTCTAAATGTGGCCGAACCAAAGTCTTATACAATTGTAACATGACCCGCTAACTCTTGTACTCAATACCCTGTCTGATGAAGGAAAGCATGCCGTCTGCCTTCTTGATCACTCTATTGACCTGTGTTGCCACCTTTAGGGTACAATGAACCTGGACACCCAGATCTCTCTGTGCATCAACTTTCCCCAGGCGTTTTCCATTTACTGTATAGTTCGCTCTTGAATTAGATCTTCCAAAATGCATCACCTCGCATTTGCCTGGATTGAACTCCATCTGCCATTTATCTGCCCAACTCTCCAGTCTATCTATATTCTGCGGTAATTTCTGACAGTCCCCTTCACTATCTGCTACTCCACCAATCTTAGTGTCATCAGCAAACATGATTTGAATGGCTAAAAATATTCCCCTGGATTCAGTTTAAGAATTGTTCCTTTTATGTTGCATAATAAAACTTTCCCAGGTTAATATTTGATTGGTTAAACCCTTGACTACTACTGCTTTATCGTTCTTACAGTTCTCTGAAATTTTTTACCATCGTTATTATCCATGTGTTTAGTATGCAGCCAATAGCATGACTGCTTGTTTTGTGTTTATTACATCTACAGTTATGGTCTAATTTGATAACCCTTTTATGACATATTCCTCCAAACTGCTACAATGATTCCTTGATCAATATTGTAAGCCCTGCCTTTTATACTTTTCTTTTTCATTTTTCCCCATTGTGTTTTTTTCGTCTCTTTAGCAGCCTTCACCAGAACCTTCAGCAGGATGAGAGCTGGCTCGGTATTGTGAGCAGTAACAGAGCTAACCCCTCCCGGTGATCAGTGGAGCATACCCCAGGTAAGGGCTGGGACTGGGAAGATAAGACTTTAAAATCCTGACTTCCTCCTGTCCTCTTTTCAGCCTTTAAGGGCTGGCCAATTTTTTCTTTCCCTTTGGCTCTGTTTCTTTATTTCATCTCATCTTATATTTTTAAATTTCTGGTTTTGTATTTTTATTTTAAGATGGTGCCACAGAATGGGGAGTTTGTAACACTCTTCACCGTACACGTGACAATAAAACCTAATTCTAAATTCACCTATTCCCTGCCTCACTTGTCACTGAAGAGTTGCAGAAGTTCGAGTGTCAGTGACAAAGTGAGTCTCGAGGTCTTTTGGGCGAACGTGCCATATCACTCGATGCCGAGGAATGTCATGAGGCGGTTATTCATTTCCGACCACTTGCCTCGTGCGCTCATCACGAAGCCAAAGTAGCTGGGCACCGCGCCTCCTGTCAATTCCGTGATCTCGGCATTCAGATGTTTATATTTTTCCACTTTTTCTCGCCATGCTGTTTCCAGTGCTTTATTGTCATTTTCGTACCGCACTGTGACATCTACGACCGCAATCTTCTTGTCTTTCTTAAATATGAGATCGGGTTTCCATAGGGAGCCGTGTTTGTCGAATAGTCTGGGCTCCACGTACGATGTCCAGCCGTACTTACTAACGTGTTTCTGCAACTGGTCAGCGATCTTATTATGGCGTTTGATTCGAGCGTTGTAATTGGCAGGTGATGAAGGGTCTAGGCCCGAAACGTCAGCTTTTGCGCTCCTGAGATGCTGCTTGGCCTGCTGTGTTCATCCAGCCTCACATTTTATTATTCCCTGACCAATCTGATTTGAAAACCCTACAGCCCGGAATGAAAAAGTGCCAGGCAGCATCAGAGGAGCAAAGTCGACTGTGTTCCAGCAGCTCCACACTGCATTGTCGCTGACTCCAGCATCAGCAGTTCTTTTATCCCTGACTGAGTTATAACCCCACTGCAAAGCCTCTTCTAGGGATGCCCCCTTGAAGTTATCCTCCTCCCTCTGGAAAGACCTTAGTGGATCTCTCTCCCCTGCAACCCTCTGGTAATCTCTTCAGCCCTGACAAAAGTTTCCTCTGATGCTACCTGGCCTGCAGTGCTCCTGCAGCTCCACACTGTGTTATCTCTGACTCCAGCATTGGCAGCTCCTACTATCTCCTCACAATGAAGTGAGAACCTTTTTCCCTCAGATGGAGATGGCGAGCACAAGGGGACATAGGTTTAAATTGAGGGCTGATAGATATAGGACAGAAGTCAGACGTAAGTTCTTTACTCAGAGAGTAGTAAGGGCGTGGAATGCCCTGCCTGCATTAGTCGTAGACTCGCCAAGTTTAAGGGCATTTAAATGGTCATTGGGTAAACATATGGATGATAATGGAATAGTGTAGGTTAGATGGGCTTCAGATTGGTTTCACAGGTCAGCGCAACATCAAGGGCCGAAGGGCCCGTATTGTGCTGTAATGTTCGATGTTCTATGTTCTATGTTCTAGCCGAGTCTCTGTCATATCTATGACCAACCCTGACAACATTGAAAAGACATTTGGGCAGGTAGCTGAATAGGAAGGGGTTAGAGGAATATGGGCCCAACACAGACAAATGGGACCAGATTAATTTGCGACAAATTTGACCAAAGGGTTCGCTTGTGTGCTCTATGGCTCTGTGACTATATGATTTGTTTTTGGTGTGTAACTTCTGAGATCTGAATGTGCAGTGACTTCCAAATGTAGAATTCCAAATCCTGAGCTTGAGTTGGTTTATCAGAGGTGCCTCCTACATAAGGTCACCCAGACAAGCAAGGGCATCTAGATTGTCCCACATAGGGTGGGGTGTGCTAAATGTGGGCCTCAGCTCCCCACATGTACCTTCAAAAAATATAAGATTGATCCTTGCTTATATTTAAACAATAATATCAGTGTATGTGACAAAAATATACCTAATGTCGATATCCCGTGTCTCACCCAGATCCCCAGCCCATCTACCTGCTTCTTCGTGAGCTCTTCACCTCAACGGCTCCCTTCATTCACACTGTCACACGGTCACCATCCCCTCCCCACTCAGTGACACTGTCACATGGTCACCGTCCCCTCCCCACACTAACACTGTCATGGGGTCACCATCCCCTCCCCACACTAACACTGTCACGGGGTCACCGTCCCCTCCCCACACTAACACTGTCACAGTGTCACCATCCCCTCCCCACACTAACACTGTCACAAGGTCACCATCCCCTCCCCACACTAACACTGTCACAGGGTCACCGTCCCCTCCCCACACTAACACTGTCGCAGGGTCACCGTCCCCTCCCCACACTAACACTGTCACAGCGTCACCGTCCCCTCCCCACACTAACACTGTCACAGGGTCACCGTCGCCTCCCCACACTAACACTGTCACAGGGTCACCATCCCCTCCCCACACTAACACTGTCACAGGGTCACCGTCCCCTCTCCACACGAACACTGTCACAGGGTCCCACACCCTCCCCACACTAACACTGTCACAGGGTCCCACACCCTCCCCACACTAACACTGTCACGGGGTCACCATCCCCTCCCCACACTAACACTGTCACAGGGTTCCACCCCCTCCCCACACTAACACTGTCACAGGGTCACCACCCCCTCCCCACACTAACACTGTCACACGGTCACCGTCCCCTCCCCACACTAACACTGTCACAGGGTCACCGTCCCCTCCCCACACTAACACTGTCACAGGGTCACCACCCCCTCCCCACACTAACACTGTCACACGGTCACCGTCCCCTCCCCACACTAACACTGTCACAGGGTCACCGTCCCGTCCCCACACTAACACTGTCACGGGGTCACCATCCCCTCCCCACACTAACACTGTCACGGGGTCCCGTCCCCTCCCCACACTAACACTGTCACAGGGTCACCGTACCCTCCCCACACTAACACTGTCACAGGGACACTGTCCCCTCCCCACACTAACACTGTCACAGGGTCACCGTACCCTCCCCACACTAACACTGTCACAGGGACACTGTCCCCTCCCCACACTAACACTGTCACAGGGTCACCGTCCGCTCCCCACACTAACACTGTCACATGGTCACCGTCCCATCCCCACACTAACACTGTCACGGGGTCACCGTCCCCTCACCACACTAACACTGTCACAGGATCACCGTCCCCTCCCTACACTAAGACTGTCACAGGGTCCCACACCCTCCCCACACTAACACTGTCACGGGGTCACCATCCCCTCCCCACACTAACACTGTCACAGGGTCACCATCCCCTCCCCACATTAACACTGTCACAGGGTCACCGTCCCCTCCCCACACTAACACTGTCACGGGGTCACCATCCCCTCCCCACACTAACACTGTCACAGGGTCACCATCCCCTCCCCACATTAACACTGTCACAGGGTCACCGTCCCCTCCCCACACTAACACTGTCACGGGGTCACCGTCCCCTCCCCACACTAACAATGTCACGGGGTCACCGTCCCCTCCCCACACTAACACTGTCACAGGGTCACCATCCCCTCCCCACACTAACACTGTCACAGGGTCACCGTCCCCTCCCCACACTAACACTGTCACAGGGTCACCATCCCCTCCCCACACTAACACTGTCACAGGGTCCCCCACCCTCCCCACACTAACACTGTCACAGGGTCACCATCCCCTCCCCACACTAACACTGTCACAGGGTCACCGTCCCCTCCCCACACTAACACTGTCACAGGGTCCCACACCCTCCCCACACTAACACTGTCACAGGGTCACCGTCGCCTCCCCACACTAACACTGTCACAGGGTCCCACACCCTCCTCACACTAACACTGTCACGGGGTCACCATCCCCTCCCCACACTAACACTGTCACACGGTCACCGTCCGCTCCCCACACTAACACTGTCACATGGTCACCGTCCCATCCCCACACTAACACTGTCACGGGGTCACCGTCCCCTCCCCACACTAACACTGTCACAGGGTCCCACACCCTCCCCACACTAACACTGTCACGGGGTCACCATCCCCTCCCCACACTAACACTGTCACAGGGTCACCATCCCCTCCCCACATTAACACTGTCACAGGGTCACCGTCCCCTCCCCACACTAACACTGTCACAGGGTCACCATCCCCTCCCCACACTAACACTGTCACGGGGTCACCATCCCCTCCCCACACTAACACTGTCACAGGGTCACCATCCCCTCCCCACACTAACACTGTCACGGGGTCACCATCCCCTCCCCACACTAACACTGTCACAGGGTCACCATCCCCTCCCCACACTAACACTGTCACAGGGTCACCGTCCCCTCCCCACATGAACACTGTCACAGGGTCACCGTCCCCTCCCCACACTAACACTGTCACGGGGCCACCATCCCCTCCCCACACTAACACTGTCACAGGGTCACCATCCCCTCCCCACATTAACACTGTCACAGGGTCACCGTCCCCTCCCCACACTAACACTGTCACGGGGTCACCGTCCCCTCCCCACACTAACAATGTCACGGGGTCACCGTCCCCTCCCCACACTAACACTGTCACAGGGTCACCATCCCCTCCCCACACTAACACTGTCACAGGGTCACCGTCCCCTCCCCACACTAACACTGTCACAGGGTCACCATCCCCTCCCCACACTAACACTGTCACAGGGTCCCCCACCCTCCCCACACTAACACTGTCACAGGGTCACCATCCCCTCCCCACACTAACACTGTCACAGGGTCACCGTCCCCTCCCCACACTAACACTGTCACAGGGTCCCACACCCTCCCCACACTAACACTGTCACAGGGTCACCGTCGCCTCCCCACACTAACACTGTCACAGGGTCCCACACCCTCCTCACACTAACACTGTCACGGGGTCACCATCCCCTCCCCACACTAACACTGTCACAGGGTCACCGTCCCCTCCCCACACTAACACTGTCACACCGTCCCATCCCCGCCCCACACTAACACTGTCACAGGGTCACCATCCCCTCCCCACACTAACACTGTTACAGGGTCCCACACCCTCCCCACACTAACACTGTCACAGGGTCACCATCCCCTCCCCACACTAACACTGTCACAGGGTCACCATCCCCTCCCCACACTAACACTGTCACACGGTCCCATCCCCTCCCCACACTAACACTGTCACAGGGTCACCATCCCCTCCCCACACTTACACTGTCACAGGGTCACCGTCCCCTCCCCACACTAACACTGTCACAGGGTCACCATCCCCTCCCCACACTAACACTGTCACACGGTCCCACCCCCTCCCCACACTAACACTGTCATAGGGCCCCACCCCCTCCCCACACTAACACTGTCACAGGGTCACCATCCCCTCCCCACACTAACACTGTCACAGGGTCACCGTCCCCTCCCCACACTAACACTGTCACGGGGTCACCATCCCCTCCCCACACTAACACTGTCACAGGGTTACCATCCCCTCCCCACATTAACACTGTCACAGGGTCACCGTCCCCTCCCCACACTAACACTGTCACGGGGTCACCGTCCCCTCCCCACACTAACAATGTCACGGGGTCACCGTCCCCTCCCCACACTAACACTGTCACAGGGTCACCATCCCCTCCCCACACTAACACTGTCACAGGGTCACCGTCCCCTCCCCACACTAACACTGTCACAGGGTCACCATCCCCTCCCCACACTAACACTGTCACGGGGTCACCGTCCCCTCCCCACACTAACACTGTCACACGGTCCCACCCCCTCCCCACACTAACACTGTCATAGGGCCCCATCCCCTCCCCACACTAACGCTGTCACAGGGTCACCATCCCCTCCCCTCACTAACACTGCCACGGGGTCACTGTCCCCTCCCCACACTAACATTGTCACGGGGTCACCATCCCCTCCCCACACGAACACTGTCACAGGGTCCCCACACCCTCACCTCACTAACACTGTCACAGGGTCCCCACACCCTCCCATCACTATCACTGTCACAGGGTCCCACCCTTCTCCCCTCACTCACACTGTCACAGGGATCCCACGCTCTCCCCTCACTCACACTGTTACAAGGATCCCACTCACCCCTCACTCACATTGTCACAGGGTTCCATGCCCTCCCCACACTAACACTGTTACAGGGATTCCACCCCCTTCCCTCACACACTGTCACAGGGTCCCACCCCCTCCCCTCACTAACACTGTCACAGGGATCCCACCCCCTCACCTCACTCACACTGTCACAGGGTCACATCCCCTCCCCACACTAATACTGCCACAGGGTCCCACCCTCCTCCCCCTACTAACACTGTTACAGGGTCCACCGCCCTCCCCTCACTCACACTGCCACAGTGTCCCACGCCCCTCCCCTCACACACATTGTCACTGGGTCCCACCCCCCTCCCCTCACTCACTTTGCCACAGGGTCCCCACACACCCTCCCCACACTAACACTGTTACAGGGTCCCTCACCCCTCTCCATACTGACATGGTCACAGTGTCCCACACCCCTCCCCTCACTCACACTGTCACAGGAATCCCACCCCCTCCCCTCACTCACACTGTCACAGGGTACCACCCCCCTCCCCTCACTCACATTGTCACTGGGTCCCACCCCCTCCCCTCACTCACACTGCCACAGGGTCCCCACCTGCGTGTCTGCTATTTGACAGTTATGATTTACAATTTATGAGGATGTGGATTTAATAATGAACCTGTCAGCATTTCTGGAGCCATTTTTGTAAAACTAGCGAGAGGAGATGTTTACGTTGGAAGTGTTCAGTAAGAACAGAAACTGTTGTATTATTGCTTAGGGGATAACCCTATAACTTTTGTCTTTCAATTTACAGTAGTCCTGTTGGAGTTAGACGTATAGAACAGCTTCTCCTAGAGAAAGGGGCGAAGTTTAGAAACATGAGGATATAGGCCACGGCAGGGTAAGGGCTTCAGTTGGAAATTCCAAACCAGAAGTGCTTGGTTAAAATCCTGAAAGGATTATTTTGAAGCTTAACAAAATCTAACCTTGGTTGTGTGGGTCATCAAGGGAGGGACTATCAAAGTTTCAAGACTTGGAACTGAAAGAAACAGCTTGGTTAAACAGATAGAAACGATAAAGAAGGAAGCACTCTGGTGTTGAGCGCTATAAACTAATAGTGTTATATTTTACTGAAATCCTTCAAATTGTGTTCTATATAAATGGTTTGGTTTATTCTATTTATCATCATTTCTTTTGCATTGTAAATTTCTGTTTTATTGTTAAAACCATGTCTGCAGACTTGTTTCTAGTGTTGCAGTATAAATCCACCTCATTAAATAAAAACACACACAAAAGGTTTGCTTTGTCCAAGCGTAGTGTCAGGTGGAATTATAACAGAACATACAAAGTGAAAGCAAATGATGGCGTTATTGTTAGTGTTAGAGATGTCAATCAGGACTGGAGCAAAGATGATCAATAGAATAAATGAGCAATTATACATTTCATTAATTATCCAACATAATCATTCTTTTTGTGACTGGACACCAGATAAATGAGCTGACAGCTCAGTGGAGTCAATAGACCTCAACTCTCAGCCAAAGTGATAGGCTGGATGTCAGACCGTTTGTGATCAATGCTCCTTGCTTGACTAGGTGCAAGTATCAGAGTGTGCTCTCTCACTTTATCCTGCATCGTTTGTTCGGGGGAGAGAGGCACTTTTCCCTGCAGTGCCCGAAGCACTGGCCCAATTTTGTTTAACAAGGCAGGCTGAGGGCTGATATATTAGCAGCCTTATCTGCAGTAACACACAGCTGGCAGGTAGGTATTACAGCGAGCTGAATCACATACGTAAGGTCACTGAGGCATGTCAGAGTGACACAGATTAGATCCTTGCATGTTCCAGAAACGCACTCTAATCAGTGTTGTGCTCTTGTTCAAATGGTTAAAAGTAGGCAGCGAACAAATCAATCCTGAAGGATGTTGATTAGTTTGTTATCACCCTCATTAGAGATGTAAGCTTTTCCTCTCTGTTTTTACATCATTGTCACTGAGACTGAATCGAGGAATAGCCTCTGGGTTCCTTAGACCAGAACCAGCACAGTGAGGAGACCAGCCATTCACGAAACTGTGCTGCCTCTCAGAAACACTGACATTCCAGAATACAAGAGCAGGGACGTACTGCTGATGCTACATGAGGCTCTGGCCAGACCGCTGTCAGAATATTGTGGGCAGTTTTGGGCTCTGTATCTAAGGATGGATGTGCTGGCCTTGTGGGGGGAGAGCTGAGGGGGGAGCCCAGAGGAGGTTTGCACACCTGATCTCAGGGATGAAGTGCTGGTCATATGAGGAGCAGTCGAAGACTCTGGGTCTGTACTAGATGGAGTTTAGAAGTATATGGGGTGATCTGATTGAAGCTTAGAGAATACTGAGAGGCCTGTACAAAGGGGACGTGGAGAGGATGTTCCCAATGGGAGAAGACACTAGAACCCGAGGGCACAGCCTCAGAGTGAAGGTGATGAGGAGGAATTTCAACAGCCAGAGGGTGGGGAATCTGTGGGACTCCTTGCTGCAGAGGGCTGTGGAGGCATTATTGAGTGTATGTAAGACAGAGACAGATAGGTTTTTGATTAGTAAGGAGAGAGGAGAATGGGAGTGAGAAACATATTCACCATGATCAAACGGCAGAGCTGACTTGATGGGCTGAATAGCCTAATTCTACTTCACATCTTATGGGCTCAGGGCCCCATTTCCCATGAAGTCACTCCCCTTGGCCCTCCCTCATTCTCTGTGTTATTCTCTCCAATCAGACCTCTCCATTCAGATATCATTCTGCATTCTGTTCCCACCAGTTTTACTGATATTTCTCACTCCAACGCCAATTCTCACTATGTTGTTTTAGTGACCATCTTGAACTGATAGCCTCTTGTACCTAACCTACTAACATCGTAATCAGCGCAGATTAATGCTGCGTTTACATTATCAAAAGTTCATGTCTTAACACCCAGATCTGATTAACCCTTAACTTCATCTATTCAATTAAAATGTCTCCATTGATCTAAAACTTCACAATAAATACCGTCTCCATTTGCTCAGCACTCAGTGAAGGTTCACCGCACCCTCTCTATATCCGTTTGCTCTCATGTTAAAGCTCCCAGATGAGGGGGTGCTGTTATGTCATCATTGCATCATCATCATTAACATGAATCTTATCCTACATCCAGTATCAAAGCTACCAATCTTCATCCAGAGGTGCTGAATGGATGATCTATCTCGGTCAGTGGGACCCGGCGTTACAGATACCAGTCTTCAGCCAATTTCATTCGCTCTACGTGATATCAAGATTTGGTTGGAGACACTAGGCTCTTTTGGAAAATTCATTCATGAGATGAGAATGTCACTGGCCAGGCAGCATTTATTGCACATCCCCAAGTAGCCAGAGGGCAGTTAAGAGGCAACCACATTGCTGTGGGTCTGGAGTCACATGTAGGCCAGACAGAGGTTAGGACAGCATTTTCCTTCCCTAAATGTCATTAGTGAACCAGGTGGGTTTTCCTGGCAATTAACAATGGAATCATGGTCATCTTTAGACTCTTAATTTAAGACTTTTTTAAATTGAATTCAAATTTCACCATCTACCATGGTGAGAATTGAACCGAAAACCTCAGCAGTCCAGCAAAAATACGACTAGGCCATTGCCTCCCCCTAATGGGACACTGCAAAGGCTATGGGCCCTGACAACATCCCAGCAATAGTACTGAGGACTTGTGCTCCAGAACCTGCCACTCCCCGGGCCAAGCTGTTCCAGTACAGTTACAACACTGGCATCTACCCGACAATGTGGAAAATTGCCCAGGTCTGTCCTGTACACAAAAAGCAGGACAACTCCAACCCAATTACCACCCCATCAGCCTCCTCTCACTCATTACAAAGTGATGGAAGGTGTCACTAACAGGGCTATCGAGCAGCACCTGCTCACAATAACCTGCTCAGTGACGCCCAGTTTGGGTTCCGCCAGGGCCACTCAGCTCCTGATCTCATTACAGCCTCGGTTCAAACATGGACACAAGACCTGAATTCCAGAGGTGAGGTTAAAGGGATATCAAGGAGCCCTGGCAAAACTGGAATCAATGGGATTTGGGGTTTGGTGGGGCCAACTCTCCGTTGGTTGGATTCATACCTGACACGTAGGAAGATGGATGTGGTTGTGGGAGGTCAGTCATCTCAGCTCAAGGACATCTCAGCAGGAGTTCCTCAAGGGAGTGTCTTAGGCTCAACCAACTTCAGCTGCTTCATCAATGACCTTCCTTCCATCATAAGGTCAGAAGAGGGGACGTTCGCAGATGATCGCACAATGTTCCTCAGATACTGAAGCAGTTCGTGTTCACACGCAACAAGATCTGGACAATATCCAGGCTTGGGCTGACAAGTGGCAAGTGACATTTATGCCACACAAATGCCAGGCTATGACCATCACCCATTAAGAGATAATCTAACCACCATCTCTTGACATTCAACTGTGTTACCATCACTGAATCTCCCACTATCAACATCCTGGGGTTACCATTGACCAGACACACAACTGGACTCACGACATTAACAGAGTGGCTACAAGATCAGGCCAGAAGCTGGGAATACTGCAGCGAGTAACTCACCTCCTGACTCCCCAAAGCCTGTCAGAAACAGAAATGAGACGACATTTCTTCAGCCAGAGAGTGGTGGGCTTATAGAACATTGAACTTAACAGCGCAGTACAGGCCCTACGGCCCTCGATGTTGCGCCGACCTGTGAAACCAATCTGAAGCCCATCTAACCTACACTATTCTATTATCATCCACTTCATCCAATGACCATTTAAATGCCCTTAAAGTTGGCGAGTCTACTACTGTTGCAGGCAGGGCATTCCACGCCCTTACTACTCTCTGAGTAAAGAACCTACCTTTGACTTCTGTCCTATATAGAAAAGTACAGCACAGTACAGGCCCTTCGGCCCACGATGCTGTGCCGTGGAATAATCCTAGTCCAAAAATAAAATAACCTAACCTGCATTCCCCTCATATCACTGCTGTCCATGTGCATGTCCAGCAGTCGCTTAAATGTGACTAATCTATCACCCCTCAATTTAAATCTATGTCCCCTTGTGCTATCACCATCCGAGGAAAAAGGCTCGCAGACAAAGCATTATTTTTTTCAAAAATTCACACATATTATGCATCCACAGTTGCCTGTGAGCTGCCTCCTCAAACCACGACAGTTCATCTGGTGCTGGAATTCCTTCACAAACAGCATGACAGGTGAAACAATGATCAAATGATCTGCAGTTCAAGTAGGAAGCTCAATACCACTTCAAGTACATCTAGAGACAGCCTGCCAGTGATGCCCAAAACTTCCTTTATGCAAAGGTATGACTCTAACCAGTGGAGAATTTGCCCTAATTCCCAACAACTTCAGCTTTGCTAGGGTTCTTTGATGTCATACATTGCTGCCTTGATGACATGCAGTCACTCTCACCTAACCCGGAAGCTCAACTACCTTATCCAAGTTCAGAACATGGTGTAGTGATGTCAGGTGTTGAAGCCAAACTGAGCAGGTAGCTTCTTTGCAAATGCTACTTGATCCATAAAATGTAGGAGCAGAAGTAGGCCGTCCAGTCCACTGGGTCACCCTGCATTCAAATAGATCATGTCTAACCTGATAATCCTCAACTCCACTTTCCTGCCTTTTCCCTATAATATTAGATTTCTTTACTGATTCGAAGTCTGTCTCAACATTGCACGTGCTTAAGTGAACCAGCCTGACAACCCTTTGAGGTCAAGACTACCAGATTCACTACCAGCCAAGAGGAGAAATTCCTCTTCATCTTGTTCTTAAATGAGATTATACTCTCTGGGTCATTGATTCTCCCAAAAGGGGAAACACAACCTTTCTGCATTTATCCTGACAAGTCCTCGAAGAGTATTATATGTTTCAGTAAAGTCACATCTTATTCTCGAGGTCCCTAAATGCAGGCTGAATTTAACCAACCTCTCCTCATAAGGTAGATCCTCCAAACCCACTATCAGCCTAGTGAGCCTTCTCTGGACTGTACCCAGTGCCAGTATATCATCCAATAAGAGTATATGGTATCGAGGGGAGGCGAACAAGGTGGATGTGTAACTGATGTCCATTTCAAGCCCACCGACTCCCACAGCTACCTAGAATACACCTCCTCCCACCCACCCTCCTGCAAAAACTCCATCCCCTATTCCCAATTCCTCCGCCTCCGCCGCATCTGCTCCCACGATAAGACATTCCACTCCCGCACATCCCAGATGTCCAAGTTCTTTAAGGACCGCAACTTCCCCCCCACGGTGATTGAGAACGCCCTTGACCGCGTCTCCCGCATTTCCCACGACACATCCCTCACACCCCGCCCCCGCCACAACCGCCCCAAGAGGATCCCCCTCGTTCTCACACACCACCCTACCAACCTCCGGATACAACGCATTATCCTCCGACACTTCCGCCATTTACAATCCGACCCCACCACCCAAGACATTTTTCCATCCCCACCCCTGTCTGCTTTCCGGAGAGACCACTCTCTCCGTGACTCCCTTGTTCGCTCCACACTGCCCTCCAACCCCACCACACCCGGCACCTTCCCCTGCAACCGCAGGAAATGCTACACTTGTCCCCACACCTCCTCCCTCACCCCCATCCCAGGCCCCAAGATGACATTCCACATTAAGCAGAGGTTCACCTGCACATCTGCCAATGTGGTATACTGCATCCACTGTACCCGGTGCGGCTTTCTCTACATTGGGGAAACCAAGCGGAGGCTTGGGGACCGCTTTGCAGAACACCTCCGCTCAGTTCGCAACAAACAACTGCACCTCCCAGTCGCAAACCATTTCCACTCCCCCTCCCATTCTCTTGATGACATGTCCATCATGGGCCTCCTGCACTGCCACAATGATGCCACCCGAAGGTTGCAGGAACAGCAACTCATATACCGCCTGGGAACCCTGCAGCCATATGGTATCAATGTGGACTTCACCAGTTTCAAAATCTCCCCTTCCCCCACTGCATCCCTAAACCAGCCCAGTTCATCCCCTCCCCCCACTGCACCACACAACCAGCCCAGCTCTTCCCCCCCACCCACTGCATCCCAAAACCAGTCCAACCTGTCTCTGCCTCCCTAACCGGTTCTTCCTCTCACCCATCCCTTCCTCCCACCCCCAGCCGCACCCCCAGCTACCTACTAACCTCATCCCACCTCCTTGACCTGTCCGTCTTCCCTGGACTGACCTATCCCCTCCCTACCTCCCCACCTACACCCTCTCCACCTATCTTCTTTGCTCTCCATCTTCGGTCCGCCTCCCCCTCTCTCCCTATTTATTCCAGTTCCCTCCCCCCATCCCCCTCTCTGATGAAGGGTCTAGGCCCGAAACGTCAGCTTTTGTGCTCCTGAGATGCTGCTTGGCCTGCTGTGTTCATCCAGCCTCACATTTTATTATTAAGGTGGATACAGAACTGGCTTAGGTCATTGAAGACAGACAGTAGCGGTGGATGGGTGCCTTTCGGAATGGAGGGCTGTGACTTGTGGTGTTCCACAGGGATCAGTGCTAGGATCTCTGCTGTTTGTGATCAACGTAAATGATTTGGAGAAAAATGTGCTGGCGTAATTAACAAGTTTGTGACGATACAAGCTTGTGGAATTCTTTGCCACGGAGTGCAGTGGAGGCCGGGACATTGGATGCCTTCAAGGCAGAGATCAATAAATTCTTGATCTCACAAGGAATCAAGGGCTACGGGGCGAGTGCAGGGAAGTGGAGTTGAAATGTCCATCAGCCATGATTTAAATGACGGAGTGGACTTGATAGGCCAAATGGCCTTACTTCCACTGCTATATCTTATGATTTTATAGTCTTATGGTCTATCTGTTGCATCAGGCAGCGCTCAGTATTAACCCAGTCAGACCTTTAAATCTTGCAACGAGAAACACAAAGGGGTTTTATTTTGGTTTGTCACAAAATCATCCCAATGTTGAGCCAGAAATCCTGTGAATGCTCAATAGCTGGGCAGGGGACGGTGATCACAGAGAGATTGAACAATCACATGGAGGGTGTCAGGGACTGTCAGCACACACCAGTTACTGGACACTCCACAAGACCATCAGAAATATGAACAGGAGTAGGCCATTCAGCCCCTCCAGCCTGCTCCCCATTCAATAGGATCACAGCTTCCTCACATCCACCTTCCTGAACTTTCCCTGTAACTCATAATTCCCTGACCGATCAAGAATCTCTCAATCTCAGCCTTAACTATACACAAGGTCCCTGCCCCCACAGCTCTCTGTCCCATTGACACTCAACCCTCTGAGAGAAGAAATTCCTCCTCATTGTGTTAAATTGTCACCTTGGAGACCATGTGCCCTCTTGTCCGAGACTTTCCCCTGAGGGGAACCATTCCCTGCCAAGACCCTTTCAAATCCTAGATGTTTCAATGAGATGACTACGTTGTTGTAAACTTTATTGGGTAGAGTCCCAACCTGTTCAGCCTTTGTCCAGAAGACAGTCTCTCCAATACCAGGGATCCTCCCCATGAACCTTCTCTGAACTGCCTCCAATGAAATGATATCTTTAACAGCTCCACGTAGTTTACCAAGTCACATCCAGAGACGTGGGGCCTTGATCCTTTTACAAATTCCCCGCAGGCTGTATTCAAAGCTGCATTGGCACACTCGGTAATGCCAACAGTTTACCCATTTGAGTGTGTGCCGCAGGATAATAGAAACAAGATCAATCACTGTTTTCAACTGAGCTGAGTGGGAGACTGAGTGAATCCATCACACCAACGGCTGGGGTGAGAGTTCCCTGGGAAGAGGGAGTGAAATGTCTGTGGCCTGTGACATTTCTCTGCTTTGATACAAATCGCACTGAAATTAAGCACTGCAGATTGAGTTCAATCCAAGAGTTATCCTGACGGTGAACTTTATTAGAGATGAAATGACTGGAGGGCATGACACCGATTTATCTCAATCAGGATGAACTGCAGAAAGAACTGACGATCACAGAGAGAGAGAGAGAGAGAGAGAGAGAATACATGGCACAGTGTGGCCATTAGACAGTAAGATTCAGGAGCAGAATTAGGCCATTCAGCCCATTGAGCCTGCTCCTCCATTTGATCGTGGCTGATGTGTTTCTCACCCCCATTCTCTGTAACCCCCAATCCCCTTTCTAATCGAGAACCATCTAACACTGTGATAAACACACTCAATGACTTGGCTGCACAGCCCTCTGCAGCAATAAGTTCCACAGACTCCTCACCCACTGCCAGAAAAATATTCCTCTTCACCTTGGTTCGAAAGGGTTGCCCCTTCACTCTGTGGCTGTGCCCTTGGGTCCTAGCCTCTCCTACTGGAGCGAACGTCTTCTCCACGTCCACTCTATCCCAGGTCCCTCAGTATTCGGTAAGCTTCAATCAGATCACCCGCTCATCTCTCTAAACTCCATCGAGTACAGACCCAAACTCCCCAACCACTTCTCATATGGCAAACCCTTCATCCCTAGGATCATTCTTATAAATCTTCTCTGGACTTCTCGAAGCTAGCGCCTCCTTCCTTAGATACAGGGCCCAAAACTGCTCACAGTGTGTCAAACATGGTCTGACCAGAGCCTTACAGAGCCTCAGCAGCACATCCTAGCTCTTGTTTTTGATAGCCTTCTTGAAATAAATGCTAACATTGAATCTGCCTTCCTAACTGCCATGTGAAGCTGCATGTCAACCCTGAGAGAATCCTGGACGGTGACGTCGTGTCTCTTAATGCATCACATTCCTGAAGCCTTTCCCCATTTAGGGGGAATAGGGCCAGAGAGCCTTCTGTTTGTGAGACTCTAGCAGGGAGAGACAAGAAGTCTGCATTGAGTTAGTGCCTGTGGCCTCTCTCTCACTCTCTCTCTGTCAGAAACGTCTCTAAATGTTTCATTTGCTTGGAAGAATGGAAACTGTTATTGTGCCAGCAAAGAGACAGTGATTCTGTTCAGCAACCACAGTCAAGTTCATGAGAGGCTGCAGTTGGTTGAGAGCACCCCGTAACCCCAATGTGGGAGAGGGTTGGAACCCACTTCTCTGGCTCTGGGGCACCTGGGGACAAGTTGGAACCATCAAGATGGGAATTCAGAGCAGAGAAGATCAAAGAAAGTACAGGACCAAGTTCACTGTCCGCATTATACTACAGAAACAAACTCAGAGAGTGCTGGAGAAACTCAGCAGATCTGGTAATGCCTGGAGAGAGAAACAGAGCTCATGTGTCATGGTATTCCTCCTTCACCTGGATCACAATATTTCCCTCCTCCCTTTTCAATGGATGATTGATTCCAGGGGATTGTGTCGCTCAGGCGTTGAGGCAGAGACTGGGAGCTCTCTGTGCTAGCTGGTTGGAGAATGATCCCTCTAGGTCATGTTCCACTGGGCACAGAATGTGGGGTCCATTCACGGTCATTGATGGACCATCACAAATCTGCTGCTCTTGTTTTTCTGCTCAATGAGCAAATTTGAGGCTGAGAGGAGAGGCAGTGAGCTAGAGAGTTGGAGAGAATGTATTTCCTGATTGGGGAAATGGAACATAGACTGGGGGACTGCTTTGTAGGACCCCATGCTCTGTCTGGAACAAAGACCCTGAGCTATCTGTTGCCTGCCACTTTAACGCTCCACCCTGTTCCCTGGCCAACATCTCTGTCTCTGGCGTGTAGCAGTGTTCCAGGAAGCTCAATGCTAGCTGGAAGAACAGCTTGGGGACCCTGCAGTGATCTGGACTCAACCTTGACTTCAATAACTTCAAAATCAGGTTCCATCATTCCATGGTCTTTTTTAGCCAGCCCACACCTCAGTGCTGTTAGAACATGGGCTCAATTTCACACAGTCAGTCATTCTGACCAGCTCCAGATCCATTATCACATTGTAGTGGCTGCATTCAGCACAGCTAACCCAATTCATTTCCACCATAACCCTCAATCATTCAGCTTCTCAACTGTCAACATCTACTGTCCACAGTCTCTCCCACCTGCCCCCTTTATCTCACTCTCTGTCCGGGATCCCTCTCTCCCACCTGCCCCCTGTGTATCTCTCTCTCTGTCCGGGATCCCTCTCTCCCACCTGCTCCCTTTGTATCTCTCTCTCTCTGTCCAGGATCCCTCTCTCCCACCTGCTCCCTTTGTATCTCTCTCTCTCTGTCCAGGATCCCTCTCTCCCACCTGCCCCCTTTGTATCTCTCTCTCTGTCCGGGATCCCTCTCTCCCACCTGCCCCCTTTGTATCTCTCTCTCTGTCCGGGATCCCTCTCTCCCACCTGCCCAAACTCCAACTTCACTAGCGAGTTTTGAGAAGATTTGTAGCTCAGGTTGAGGTTCTGGATGTGAGTTTGCTCGCTGAGCTGGAAGGTTAGTTTTCAGACGTTTCGTCACCATTCTAGGTAACATCATCAGTGAGCCTCCGACAAAGCGCTGGTGTTATGTCCCGCTTTCTATTTATCTGGTTAGGTTTCCTTGGGTTGGTGATGTCATTTCCTGTTCTTTTTCTCAGGGGATGGTAGATTGGCTCCAAGTCAATGTGTTTGTTAATGGAGTTCCGGTTGGAATGCCATGCTTCTAGGAATTCTTGTGCATGTCTCTGTTTGGCTTGTCCTAGGATGGATGTGTTGTCCCAATCAAAGTGGTGTCCTTCCTTATCTGTATGTGTCCAGCTTCACTATTTTAAGCCACCCTCAATTCTGATGAAGGGTTGGAACGTGAGCTCCGGTGGATAGTGTGCAGTTTCTCCAGGACTCTGTGGGTGGCTAAGGATTACCGCTGAGACAGAGCCTGAGACAGTCGGTGCCAGTTCACGTGGATTGGGCCTTGCCCCCCCCATTTTTGCAGCAGCAGTGGGAGCAGTGAGGGAGAGTACCAGGGGGCTGCCGGGACGGTAAGTTCTTCATTTCGCCCGCGGAGTGAGTGGGAGCGGTAGAATTGCGTTCTGGGAAGGAGAGTGAACTGATATATTTGGGCAGTGGCTAAACCCAAGACAGTACATGCGTAGTGTCTCCGACCCGCCCTCTTCCTCTGACCCAAAAAAAGACTCTGGTGTGTAGATAAGGTAAGGATTTCCTTTTTTTTAATCGTGTGCTGGTTAGTAGTGATTTTTTCTTCATTTCATTTATCTACTATTTGATGTTACAGTAGGACTAAGCTAAGCTTAAAAAGTAAAAATGGCAGGAGATCCCAAACCCTTCTTATGCTCCTCTTGCTCATTGTGGGAGCTCAGGGACGCGGCTGATGTCCCTGACTCCTATGTCCAGCTGCAGCTCTTGTTAGACCGCATGACGGCTCTGGGGCTGCTGATGGACCCACTTTGGAGCATCCGCAATGCTGAGGGGGTCGTGGATAGCATGTTTAGCAAGTTGGTCACACTGCAGATTAGGATTGATGAAGGAGAAAGGGAAAGGGTGGCCAAAAGGCAGAGAAACAGCAGGAAGGCAGTGCAGGTGTCCCCTGCGGCCATCTCCTCCAAAACAGGTATACCATTTTGGATCAGTGATAATGGGAACTGCAGATGCTGGAGAATCCAAGATAATGAAATGTGAGGCTGGATGAACACAGCAGGCCCAACAGCATCTCAGGAGCACAAAAGCTGACGTTTCCGGCCTAGACCCTTCATCAGAAAGGGGGATGGGGTGAGGGTTCTGGAATAAATAGGGAGAAAGGGGGAGGCGGACCAAAGATGGAGAGAAAAGAAGATAGGTGGAGAGGAAAGTATAGGTGGGGAGGTAGGGAGGGGATAGGTCAGTCCAGGGAAGACGGACAGGTCAAGGAGGTAGGATGAGGTTAGTAGGTAGGAGATGGAGGTGCGGCTTGGGGTGGGAGGAAGAGATGGGTGAGAGGAAGAACAGGTTAGGGAGGCAGAGACAGGTTGGACTGGCTTTGGGATGCAGTGGGTGGAGGGGAAGAGCTGGGCTGGTTGTGTGGTGCAGTGGGGGGAGGGGATGAACTGGGCTGGTTTTGGGATGCGGTGGGGGAAGGGGAGATTTTGAAGCTGGTGAAGTCCACATTGATACCATTGGGCTGCAGGGTTCCCAAGCGGAATATGAGTTGCTGTTCCTGCAACCTTCGGGTGGCATCATTGTGGCACGGCAGGAGGCCCATGATGGACATGTCATCTAAAGAATGGGAGGGGGAGTGGAAATGGTTTGCAACTGGGACGTGCAGTTGTTTATTGCGAACTGAGCGGAGGTGTTCTGCAAAGCGGTCCCCAATGTAGAGGAAGCCACACCGGGCACAGTGGATGCAGTATACCGCATTCGCAGATGTGCAGGCCCCCTCGATCATGACCCCACCCCCGAGCACCAAACCATCATCTCCAACACCATTCATGACCTCATCACCTCAAGGGACCTCCCACCCACAGCCTCCAACCTCATTGTTCCCAAACCCCGCACGGCCCGTTTCTATCTCCTTCCCAAAACCGACAAACACGCCTGCCCTAGCCGACCCATCGTCTCAGCCTGCTCCTGCCCCAACGAACTCATCTCCACCTATCTGGACTCTATTTTCTCCCCTTTGGTCCAGGAACTCCCTACCTATGTCCATGACACCACCCACGCCCTCCACCTCCTCCAGGACTTCCAATTCCCTGGCCCCCAACACCTCATTTTCACCATGGACGTCCAGTCCCTATACACCTGTATTCCACATGCAGATGGCCTCAAAGTCCTCCGCTTCTTCCTGTCCCCCAGGCCCGACCAGTCCCCCTCCACCGACACCCTCATCCGCCTAGCCGAACTCGTCCTCACCCTCAACAACTTCTCTTTCGATTCCTCCCACTTCCTACAGACTAAGGGGGTGGCCATGGGCACCCGCATGGGCCCCAGCTATGCCTGCTTCTTTGTAGGTTACGTGGAACAGTCCCTCTTCGGCACGTACACAGGCCCCAAACCCCACCTCTTCCTCCGTTACATTGATGACTGTATCGGCGCTGCCACTTGCTCCCCAGAGGAGCTCGAACAGTTCATCCACTTCACCAACTCCTTCCACCCCAACCTTCAGTTCACCTGGGCCATCTCCAGCACATCCCTCACCTTCCTGGATCTCTCAGTCTCCATCTCAGGCAACCAGCTTGTAACTGATATCCATTTCAAGCCCACCGACTCCCACAGCTACCAAGAATACACCTCCTCCCACCCACCCTCCTGCAAAAATTCCATCCTCTATTCGCAATTCCTCCACCTCCGCCGCATCTGCTCCCACGATGAGGCATTCCACTCCCGCATATCCCAGATGTCCAAGTTCTTCCAGGGCCGCAACTTTCCCCCCACAGTGCTCGAGAAT
Organism: Stegostoma tigrinum; assembly: GCF_030684315.1. Classification (NCBI taxonomy): domain Eukaryota; kingdom Metazoa; phylum Chordata; class Chondrichthyes; order Orectolobiformes; family Stegostomatidae; genus Stegostoma; species Stegostoma tigrinum. The sequence continues at coordinate 24,791,734 of NC_081389.1, read as the reverse complement.
GCCCTTGACCGCGTCTCCCGCATTTCCCACAACACATCCCTCACACTTCGCCCCCACCACAACCGCCCCAAGAGGATCCCCCTCATTCTCACACATCACCCCACCAACCTCCGGATACAACGCATCATCCTCCGACACTTCCGCCATCTACAATCCAACCCCACCACCCAAGACATTTTTCCATTCCCACCCCTGTCTGCTTTCCGGTGAGACCACTCTGTCCATGACTCCCTTGTTCGCTCCACACTGCCCTCCAACCCCACCACACCCGGCACCTTCCCCTGCAACCGCAGGAAATGCTGCACTTGCCCCCACACCTCCTCCCTCACCCCTTTCCCAGGCCCTAAGATGACTTTCCACATTAAGCAGAGGTTCACCTGCACATCTGCCAATGTGGTATACTGTATCCATCGTACCTGGTGTGGCATCCTCTACATTGGGGAAACCAAGCAGAGGCTTGGGGACCGCTTTGCAGAACACCTCCGCTCGGTTCGCAATAAACAACTGCACCTCCCAGTCGCAAACCATTTCCACTCCCCCTCCCATTCTTTGGATGACGTGACCATCATGGGCCTCCTGCAGTGCCACAATGATGCCGCCCGAAGGTTGCAGGAACAGCAACTCATATTCCGCTTGGGAACCCTGCAGCCCAATGGTATCAATGTGGACTTCACCAGCTTCAAAATCTTCCCTTCCCCCACTGCATCCCAAAACCAGCCCAGTTCGCCCCTCCCCCCACTGCACCACACAACCAGCCCAGCTCTTCCCCTCCACCCACTGCATCCCAAAACCAGTCCAACCTGTCTCTGCTTCCCTAACCTGTTCTTCCTCTCACCCATCCCTTCCTCCCACCCCAAGCCGCACCTCCATCTCCTACCTACTCACCTCATCCCACCTCCTTGACCTGTCCGTCTTCCCTGGACTGACCTATCCCCTCCCTACCTCCCCACCTATACTGTCCTCTCCACCTATCTTCTTTTCACTCCATCTTCGGTCCGCCTCCCCCTCTCTCCCTATTTATTTCAGAACCCTCACCCCATCCCCCTCTCTGATGAAGGGTCTAGGCCCGAAACGTCAGCTTTTGTGCTCCTGAGATGCTGCTGGGCCTGCTGTGTTCATCCAGCCTCACATTTCATTATACCATTTTGGATACCTCTGGGGGAGATGGCTCACCAGGGGAAGGCAGCAGTAGTCAGGTTCATGGCACCGTGGCTGGCTCTGCTGTACTGAAGGGTAGGAAAAAGCATGGAGGGGCTTTAGTCATAGGGGATTCAATTGTTAGGGGAGTAGATAGGAAGTTGTGTGGCCGAAAACGAGACTCCTGAATGGTATGTTGCCTTCCAGGTGCACGGGTCAGGGATGCCTCAGATCGGCTGCAGGACATTCTGAAGGGGGAGGGTGAACAGCCAGCTGTCGTGGTGCATATTCGGCACCAATGATATAGGTAATAAATGGGATGAGGTCCTACAAGCAGAATTTAGGGAGTTAGGAACCAAGTTAAAAAGTAGGACCTCGAAGGTAGTAACCTCAGGATTGCTACCAGTGCCACGTGCTAGTCAGTGCAGAAATGAAAGAATAGCTATGATGAATGCGTGGCTTGAGAGATGGTGTAGGAGGGAATGGTTCAGATTTTCGGGACATTGGAACCATTTCCAGGGAAGGTGGGACTATTACAAATTGGACGGTCTACACCCGAACCGGACTGGAGCCAATGTCCTTGGGGGTGCTTATGCTAATGCTGTGGGGGAGGGTTTAAACTAATGTGGCAGGGGGATGGGAACCAAATATTGGACAGAAAAGAGGTAGTAATGGAAGCCTGTGGGAACTAGATAATGGAGTCAGTGTGACTAAAGGGAATAGTAGGTGGGGAACAGATGATGAACATAAAGGTACAGGTGGTCTGAGGTGCATTTGTTTTAATGCGAGAAGTGTAGTAGGTAAGGCAGATGAGTTTAGGGCTTGGATCGGTACCTGGGAGTATGATATTATTGCTAATACTGAGACTTGGTTGAGGGAAGGGCATGACTGGCAACTAGTTGTCTCAGGATATCGATGCTTCAGGCGGGATAGAGAGGGAGGTAAAAGGGGTGGAGGAGTTGCAGTAATGGTCAAAGACAATATCACAGCCGCAGTGAAGGAGGGCCCCGTGGAGGACTCAAACAGTGAGGCAATATGGGTAGAAATAGGAAGGATGCAGTAACAATGCTGGGAATGTACTACAGGCCTCCCAACAGCGAGCGTGAGATAGAGGTACAAATATGTAAACAGATAATGGAAAGGTGTAGGAGAAACAGGGTAGTGGTGATGGGAGATTTTAATTTTCCCAACACTGACTGGGATTCCCTCAGTGTTGGGGGTCAAGACGGAGCAGAATTTGTAAGATGTGTCCAGGAGGGTTTTCTAGAGCAGTATGTATGTAGTCCAACTCGGGAAAGGGCCATACTGGACCTGGTGCTGGGGAATGAACCCGGCCAGGTGGTTGATATTACAGTAGGGGACTACTTTGGAAATAGCGACCACAATTCCGTAAGTTTTACAATACTCATGGACAAGGATAGGAGTGTCCTAAAGGAAGAGTTCTAAACTGGGGGGTGGGGGGGGGGGTTAGGGGGAGAATGCCAACTATAGCGAAATTCAGCAGGAGCTGGGGCATGTGGATTGGGAGCAACTGTTTGAGGGTGAACCCACATTTGATATGTGGGAGGTTTTTAAAGAGAGATTGATTAGAGTGCAGGACAGACATGTCCCTGTGAAAATGAGGGATAGAAAGGGCGAGATTAGGGAACCATGGCTGTCAGGTGAAATTGTGAGACTAGCAAAGAGGAAAAAGGAAGCATACATAAGGCCTAGGTGACTGGAAACAGATGAAGCTTTGGAAGAATATCAGAAAAGTGGGACTAATCTGAAATGAGGAACTAAGAGGCTAAAAGAGGTCACGAAATATCTTTACCAAACAGGGTTAAGGAAAATCCCAAAGCTATTTATTCATACATAAGGAGCAAGAGGGTAACTAGAGAAAGGGGCTGTCCCACTCAAGGACAAAGGAGGCAAGTTATGTGAGGGGTCAGAGAAAATGAGTGAGATTCTTAATGAGTACTTTGTGTCGGTATTCACCGAGGAGAGGGACATGATGGATGTTGAGGTTAGGGATAGATGTTTGATTACTCTAGGTTAAGTCAGCATAAGGAGGGGGGTAAGTGCTGGGTATTCTAAAAGGCATTAGGGTGGACAAGTCAGTGATAATGGGAACTGCAGATGCTGGAGAATCCGAGATAATAAAATGTGAGGCTGGATGAACACAGCAGGCCCAGCAGCATCATGGGAGCAAGGATAATCCAGGTAATTATCGATCGGTGAGCCTGACGTCAGTGGTAGGGAAGCTGCTGGAGAAGATACTGAGGGATAAGAGCTATTTACATTTGGAAGAAAATGGGCTTATCAGTGATAGGCAACATGGTTTTGTGCAGGGAAGAATAGAATTCTTTGAGGAAGTGACAAAGTTGATAAGTGAGGGAAGGCCTGCAGACGTCATATACATGGACTTCAGTAAGGCATTTGATAAGGTTCTCCATGGTAGGCTGGTGGAGAAAGTGAAGTTGCATGGGGTCCAGGGTGTACGAGCTAGATGGATAGAGAACTGGCTAGGCAACAGGAAACAGAGAGTTGTAGTGGAAGGGAGTTTCTCAAAATGGAGAACTGTGACCAGTGGTGTTCCACAGGGATCCGTGTGGGGACCACTGTTGTTTGTGATATACAGAAATGATTTGGAGGAGGGTGTAGATGGTCTGGGTGTTTGGGTCCATTGTACCCTGAAGGTGGCAACGCAGGTCGATAGAGTAGTCAAGAAGGCATACGGCATTCATCAGGCGGGGTATTGAGTACAAGAATTGGCAGGTCATGTTGCAGTTGTATAGGACTTTGGTTCGGCCACATTTAGAGTACTGTGTACAGTTCTGGTCGCCACATTACCAAAAGGACGTGGATGCTTTGGAGAGGATGCAGAGGAGGTTCACCAGGATGTTGTCTGGTATGGAGAGTGCTAGCTATGAAGAGAGGTTGAGTAGATTAGGATTATTTATATTAGAAAGACAGAGGTTGAGGGGGTCCTGATAGAGTCCACCAAATCATGAGGGGTATAGACAGGGTGGATAGCAAGATGCTTTTTCCCAGAGTGAGGGACTCAATTACCAGGGGTCATGAGTTCAAAGTGAGAGGAGGAAAGTTTAAGGGAAATATTTGTGGAAAGTTCTTTACACAGAGGGTGGTGGGTGCCTGGAACATGTTGCCAGCGGAGGTGGTAGAGGAGGGCATGATAGTGTCATTTAAAATGTATCTAGACAGATACATGAATGGGCAGGGAGCAGAGGAATACAGATCCTTGGAAAATAGGCGACAGGTTTAGATAGAGTATCTGGATCGGCACAGGCTTGGAGGGCAGAAGGGCCTGTCCCTGTGGTGTAATTTTCTTTGTTCTTTGTACAGGGAGGGCACAGCGACCTTGTCTGATCAGCTATCCTATCGGAAACAAGCCTGCTGACCAATCAGCGTGAGGGACTGTTAGGATTCGGTGTCAGTGTCTATGTCTCTAAGCCAGAAGAACCAGCTCCATGTCCTGTCTGCTCCAGAACTGTGTCACAGAATCTTTGAAAATATTGACCAATTTAAATGTTCTCTCTCCGCACCCCCCCGCCCGCCCGACAGCAAACATACAGCTTCCAAGAGGAGCTGTTGTTGCAAAGAAAGGATTTTGCATCAATATCACCAAATTGGTATGGTACAGAACAGGCCATTCAGCCCATTGTGCCCAAGTGCCAATCACCCGCATTTTCCCCATAGCCTGGACACTATTTCAATCTATTTATGCACAACAACACTGTCACACCCACAGGGTAATGTCATGATGGTGAGCAGGGGATAAAAATTGGTCAGGACATGAAGGAGAGCTCTCCACCCGACCATTGTCAAAGTGAGCCTGCGATGGCTTTCCCCCTCCCCCAACACACACCTCATCAGAGAGGAGCTCGGTACTCATTTCCCATCTGTTCAGAAAGAGAGCACTCATCCTGTACCAGCGAAAATAATTCACTCACTCCTCTGGATCAGCTTCATTCCCACAGCCAGCTCTGTCCCTACTGTCTCCTTGGGCAAATGTTTATACGATCAACTGCTCTGTACAACCCTGTAAAACACAGAAACCAGAACAGAAACTGCTGGAAAAGCTCAGCAGGTCTGGCACGATCTGAGGAGAGAAATCAGAGTTAACGTTTCGGGTTGAGTGACCCTTCCTCAAAACACCCGAAATGTTAATTCTGATTTGTCTCCACAAATGCTGCCAGGCCTGCAGGGCTTTTCAAGCAGTTTGTGTTTTTGTTTCTGATTTCCAACATCCGTGGTTCTTTCAGCTTTTTATTTAGTCCATAAAATACAGTTTTGCCTTGCTATTTCAGAGGGCTGACTGTAATTGAGCTGTAATTCCTTTGGACAGAGTGAAGACACTTTAAGAGCACCTGGTTGCTCTGGGCTATCACCAGACCATACAAGGCACGATATAAATGTAAAACGTTCGGAGATGTTTCATACTGTGGAACATACAGAGCTAATTTTTCTGATGGATTTCTCTGTTAGTCTGGCCTAGTCATGGAGCTGCTGGCTAAGTCTGTGACCAACACCTTAATAGCCACAGCTCAAACTGCAGTCATGCCATTGCTCAGAACATTGACATTAAACCCGATCCAGTACATACACACAGGCTTAAAGAGAAAAACAAATCCACTTGATTCTTTGCTGAGCTCCATTTCATTCAGTAATTAAAGGAAATCAACAGCTGTAATCAAGTCTAAATATTTATGAAATAAAATACATCAGATGCCTCCCAATTTGACATGTAATTAAAAGCAGATGTATCAATTCCCAAAGCACCAAAATATTTCAGCTGTGTCAGAAGGTCAGTGCTGAGGGAGCACTGCACTATCAGAGGGACGGTGCCGCACTGTCGGAGGGTTAGTGCTGAGGGAGTGGGCACTGTCGGAGGGTCAGTGCTGAGGGAGTGGGCACTGTCGGAGGGTCAGTGCTGAGGGAGTGGGCACTGTTGGAGGGTCAGTGCTGAGGGAGTGCCGCACTAACAGAGGGTCAGTGCTGAGGGAGTGCCACACTGTTGGAGGGTCAGTGCTGAGGGAGTGCGCACTGTCGGAGGGTCAGTGCTGAGGGAGTGCCGCACTGTCGGAGGGTCAATGCTGAGGGAGTGGGCACTGTCGGAGGGTCAGTGCTGAGGGAGTGGGCACTGTTGGAGGGTCAGTGCTGAGGGAGTGCCGCACTATCAGAGGGTCAGTGCTGAGGGAGTGCCACACTGTTGGAGGGTCAGTAGTGGGGTAAGACCACACTGTCTGAGCGTTTCTTGATGGTGTTGAATAAGAGTACCAAATTCTCCTGGGTTTTTATGGAGGAACGTCATTGCTTAATGTCAGACCCTTGGGCACAGTGACTGACAGTTTTTTGCAGTATGATGGGATCTTGCTGTGTTGCCAACGTAATGGGAGAGATTGCCATCACTGTTGACGGGAGACAGAATGCTTATCATGTTTGCAATGTGATGTGCTGCTCTGTAAACTGGTGTCAGATCAAAGCTGTAAAAAGAAATATGCAGCATTCAAAGTGAAAACCTCATTACTGCTAACATTTTAAATCTCTTTTCAAATTATTTCTGACTGATTGCACTGGAAGACAATGTGAATTTTTATTTTCCAAATGAACTGATTCATGTTTTGGAAGTTTCCAAACAAGCCATCAGCTGCAGGACGCTCTGGTCTGGGTCAGGCTGTGGGAACACCCTGTTTACTCAGCGAATCCTCTGCTCCATCTCCGGATTAACCTGTTCATCCCCAGGAAGACAGCAGAGAAATGGCTCAAAACCAAACTGGTCAGTGTTATGGAACCCGTCCTGAGCTTTGCGCTCCTGATCTCTAATTTCTCTCAGGGGTTCAGTGACTTTTGTTCCAGAGGAAGATATTCTGGGATGCCATGCAGTGATCACTTCAACAGCGAGGAGATTGAAACGAAGCAGAACCTCTCTGTCTGATGCAATGATGTTTGCTTGACCAAGGCTGACCCATCTCCCTGATCTGTTGCTATCTGAATTGCAGACCCCCATTCATCAGAGTCTTTCCCCAACATCGCAATCATCAGAAACTGTCTCCCAGCTTCAGAATGTACCTAAATACAGTTACCCACTGGTTGAGCTCAGGGTGAGCTGGATCCGAGCATTGCTCTGAGGAAGGACACCATGTTTGCTCCATCCTGCCTTTAGCCGCAAGACAATGTGTGTGATGTGTCTCAGATAAAACTGATCCAACACCAGCTGGATCCCCCCCGCAACCCGACTGAGCAAACCCACAAAGGTACTGTGACCGAACCACCAGCTCGCTCTGCGAGGGCAGAAAAGAAACTGGCCCCTGTACGATTTCACCTCAAATAGTCAGTAAGTGAGAGATACAGAACAAGAGGTTATCAGGTTAAAATAATGTTTCACTTGCCTGCACCAAATGTTGGTGGGAATCCTCAGGCCCAGTGGGTCACCTTTGTTGTGGAGAATGTTGGATAATTGTGCACATACACTGAAAGAAAGCAAAGACCAAATAATTGGATCCGAATTTGGTGCAAACACGACAGGCATTTTATTTAAAACATAAACTAGAAAATGAATGCTTAGGTTATTGGTTTGTGAAATAACTCGAAGCAAAATGTGCAACTTAAGTGGTATTTACTCATTGGAGAGAAAGGGATTGTAACTTCTGGGTGTGTCCCTACCGGGAAAACACTGAGGGACGGTGCGACCCTACAGGGTAAATACTGAGGGACGGTGCGACCCTACAGGGTAAATACTGAGGGACAGTGCGACCCTACAGGGTAAACACTGAGGGACGGTGCGACCCTACAGGGTAAACACTGAGGGACGGTGCGACCCGACAGGGTAAACACTGAGGGACAGTGTGACCCTACAGGGTAAACACTGAGGGACAGTGTGACCCTACAGGGTAAATACTGAGGGACGGTGCGACCCTACAGGGTAAACACTGAGGGACGGTGTGACCCTACAGGGTAAATACTGAGGGACGGTGCGACCCTACAGGGAAAACACTGAGGGACAGTGCGACCCTACAGGGTAAACACTGAGGGACAGTGTGACCCTACAGGGTAAACACTGAGGGACGGTGCGACCCTACAGGGAAAACACTGAGGGACAGTGCGACCCTACAGGGTGAACACTGAGGGACGGTGCGACCCTACAGTGTAAATACTGAGGGACAGTGCGACCCTACAGGGTAAATACTGAGGGACTGTGTGACCCTACAGGGAAAACACTGAGGGACGGTGCGACCCTACAGGATAAATACTGAGGGACAGTGCGACCCTACAGGGTAAACACTGCGGGACAGTGCGACCCTACAGTGTAAATACTGAGGGACAGTGCGACCCTACAGGGTAAACGCTGAGGGACAGTGCGACCCTACAGGGTAAATACTGAGGGACAGTGTGACCCTACAGGGAAAACACTGAGGGACGGTGCGACCCTACAGGGTAAACACTGAGGGATAGTGTGACCCTACAGGATAAATACTGAGGGACGGTGCGACCCTACAGGGAAAACACTGAGGGACGGTGTGACCCTACAGGGTAAACACTGAGGGATCGTGCGACCCTACAGGGTAAACACTGAGGGACAGTGCGACCCTACAGGGTAAACACTGAGGGACGCTGCGACCCTACAGGGTAAACACTGAGGGACAGTGTGAACCTACAGGGAAAACACTGAGGGACGCTGCGACCCTACAGGGTAAACACTAAGGGACAGTGCGACCCTACAGGGTAAACACTGAGGGACAGTGTGACCCTACAGGGAAAACACTGAGGGACGCTGCGACCCTACAGGGTAAACACTAAGGGACAGTGCGACCCTACAGGGTAAACACTGAGGGAAAGTGCGACCCTACAGGGTAAACACTGAGGGACAGTGTGAACCTACAGGGAAAACACTGAGGGACGCTGCGACCCTACAGGGTAAACACTAAGGGACAGTGCGACCCTACAGGGTAAACACTGAGGGACAGTGTGACCCTACAGGGTAAATACTGAGGGACAGTGCAACCCTACAGGGTAAACACTGAGGGACGGTGCGACCGTACAGGGTAAATACTGAGGGACGGTGCGACCCTACAGGGTAAATACTGAGGGACGGTGCGACCCTACAGGGAAAACACTGAGGGATGGTGCGACCCTACAGGGAAAACACTGAGGGACGGTTGAACCCTACAGGGTAAATACTGAGGGACGGTGCGACCCTACAGGGTAAATACTGAGGGACGGTTGAACCCTACAGGGTAAATACTGAGGGACGGTGCGACCCTACAGGGTAAATACTGAGGGACGGTGCGACCCTACAGGGAAAACACTGAGGGACGGTGCGACCCTACAGGGTAAATAGTGAGGGACGGTGCGACCCTACAGGGTAAATACTGAGGGACGGTGTGACCCTACAGGGTAAACACTGAGGGACGGTGCGACCCTACAGGGTAAATACTGAGGGACAGTGCGACCCTACAGGGTAATTACCGAGGGACAATTGCCCTTAGTTAGAGAGCTTTGATCTCAATGTCAGTTCAAGATAAATGTCAATATAGTTTGAGCTGAAATGTGTTGAAATTGCTTCACCCTCCAACCAGCATGTTATCTCGGTACTTTAGGATTCTCCATCCTTGAGTTTATTTGCTGCCCCATCACGGAGGATATTTTTGATGGTGGTTATAAGATTGTTGGTACCTTGGGAACTGATGGGATATGGGGTTCAGGGTTATTGGAAAACGGAGTTGTCGTTGAAAATCAACCCCCATCTTCTCAGCTGGAGGAGCAGAATGGAAAGGAATGAGTTTCTCGCTGCTGTGTGTTACATTCTCACTCGACAATTGTGGTTCTTTTATTATCTAACTGTGTCTTTGCCAGCTGAGTACAGGAACTCAATTCACAATAGGCTACATGGTGGAAACACAGCAGGCCATTCGACCCTCACACCTGCTCTGCTATTCAGTGAGTCCCTGTCTGAGTAGTATCTTCACTCCATAGTCTTTCTGATAATGGGCCAGTCCTCACTATTTTCACCATCTTACCATGTCAGAAATGAGCTGGTATATTTCTCACAGTGTATATACGCTCATCCTTCCTGTGGGCATTAATCATGGCTACTGGTACCCTTGAATGCCCAGGAAGTGTCTTCGGCAGAAGTCAGCCCTGATGAATAGGGAACAGGTTTACTACCTATTAGTTACTGGCTAGTTACCTGTCAGCTGGGGTTGGTTCGCTCAGTTGGCTGGTTTGTAACGTAGGGTAGGTTCAGTTCCCATACTGGCTACAGTAACCACGAGGGACTCTCCTTCTCAACACTGCCCCCTTGCGCAAGTTGGGTGACCCTCAGGTTAAACCACCAGCAGTCGGTCCTGTCTCTCTCTCACAAGAGCAGCATTGTGGGGGCTTTACCTTCAGTTTCACATTACATCGAGGTCCTCTGTGAGACGCCGGGCTCAGGAATGTAAAGTTGAGGTTAAAATCTGATTGGCCCTGATCTTATTGAATAATGGGCTAGGCTTGCAGGCCTGAGTGGCCTGCACATTTTCCTTGTTTGAATGCATCGTACACCAGTCTTTGGGTCCAAACCCATTTACCCCCCCAACAACAATCTGTCAGGGGCCCAGCTCGACTTTGCTCAACCCTCTGGCAGAGAGAGCTCCAGGTTGCCACTCACCCCAACCCCCCACACCTCTGGCGTGGAAACATTTCTTAACTTCACTCTTTCAACCAGAGCAAACCCTTTCCAGATTACATCGCTTTGCCTCTTCTGCAGAGGAGATTCTGGCATCGGATCAATAAAATCAAATCAAATATTATTGACCTGAGGCCGGAGTCTTACTAGATTCGCCCTGGACCTGCTCAATTCCAGCCAACACAAACCCATAGTATCATTGTCTCCATTCAATTTTTGGGAAGCCCCAGGTGGGAGCAGATGGGGAATCTGAGCTGTACCTGCTCTGAGGCTGGGAGAAGGTATCAAACTACTTTCTCAGGATAATCCCGCAAGGCAACAAGGAATAGATTCAGCCATATCTCTGGAAATCCTCCATATCCACTTCGTGATTATTTCTGTTTAGAAACACTCCTTATCAGGAGGACCATGTCTATGGGTCATGCCTGGTTGAGCCAGATTCCCTGGATCTATGGTGGTAGCAGAATATGGCGCTACTCTGTAGTATCAACACAGTAACGCTATTGAACAGCAGAAGGAAAGAGATTGACAGACAGGAATGTTGTTAATGCTGTAAGAGAAACTGTGTGTGTTGTAATTTGCGCTTCATGCGTCACTGTAACGCACAAACATGTTGGGGAGCGAGGGAAGGGAGCTGCCTCAGGGTGGGAGAGGTGGTGGGGGGGCGGTGAGGTGCTATTTTTATGGTGTTGTGCTTTGGTGATAAATGCTGTACAGAAAGTAGGGCTGGTCCCTGAACTTGAATACAATTATCCTCATTCCTTGCAATAAATATGGTTTCATTGCCAAGCAGCCTGTGAGAAAACATGAACTCCACACCGGCGTTTTTCCTGAAGAAAACAGAGATCAGCTGCTGGATTTGTGGGAAGCCTCAGTGCCCAAATGTTGCTACATGGGGTCCAGATGTTTTAGATTTAAACTGGGTTTGATCTGTTCTAGTCTGGAACAAACAGATTGTTTAATTTGACCAGGAAACACCAAAGGTTGAATCCTTCCAGACATCGTTAAACTCACAATTAAGAGTTTGTTTTGGTTTTGCTGTAATGTTAGGAATATCACTAACCCTACTGTATTCTTCCTCACTCTCTCTCCCAAATTCTGCCCCTTCCTTCCCCTGACTCCCACTTCTTTCTCAATCTCTTTAACTTCACTGCTATAGAAAGGATGTTACTAAACTGTAAGGTTTTATTTAAATTGGAGCAAATTGGTCCCTTTCCACTCGCTTGGGCTAATAGTTAAAAAAACCAACCAGAAAATGGAAAAACGTAGGGCTCAGCATTTCACTCTCTCTGTAAACGCTGGGAATATGGGACACATGGCTCCCAGGAGGAGCTAGCCAATTGGATACAAAATTGGCTTGAAAATCAGAGACAGAGGATGGGTTTTTGTTTGGAAGGGAGACTTGTGACCAGCAGTGTGCCACAGGGATCAGTGCTGGGTCCACTGCTTTTCATCATTTATATAAATGATTTGGATGTGACTGTAGGAGGTATGGTCAGTTAGTTTGCAGATGACACCAAAATTGGAGGTGCAGTGGACAGTGAAGAAGGTTACCTCAGAGTACAACTGGACCTTGATCAGATGGGCCAATGGTCTGAGGAGTGGCAGATGGAGTTTAATTTAGATAAATGTGCGGTGCTGCATTTTGGAAAGGCCAATCAGGGCAGGACTTACAGAGTTAATGGTAAGATCCTGGGGAGTGTGGCTGAGAAAAGAGACCGAGGGGTACAGATGCAAAGTCCCTCGAAAGTGGATTTGCAGGTAGACAAGGTGGTGAAGGATGTATATGGTACACTTGTCTTCATTGGTCAGTACATGGAGAATGGCAGTTGGGAGGGTCATGTTGTGGCTGTACAGGGCATTGCAGTTCTAATGCCAACTCCCCGCTATAGGAGAATTGGAGGCTGAGGGGTGACTTTATGCATTGACACTTTCACTGGTGGGGGGCTGGATAGGTCGAACTTCCCATCAGTCTCTTGGGAGGGGGTGAGGGTGGATTAGGCCGAACACCCCATCAGTTCTCGCCTTTTACCCCCCAACCCCCACCTCATCTAAAACCCTCGTCTTTTATCCCCAACCCCCACTTCATCTAAAACCCTCGTCTTTTATCCCTAACCCCCACCTCATCTAAAACCCTCACCTTTTACCCCCCAACCCCCAACTCATCTAAAACCCTCACCTTTTACCCCCAACTCCCACCTCATCTAAAACCCTCACCTTTTACCCCCAACCCCCACCTCATCTAAAACCCTCACCTTTTACCCCCAATCCCCACCTCATCTAAAACCCTCGTCTTTTATCCCCAACCCCCACCTCATCTAAAACCCTCGTCTTTTATCCCTAACCCCCACCTCATCTAAAACCCTCACCTTTTACCCCCCAACCCCCAACTCATCTAAAACCCTCACCTTTTACCCCCAACTCCCACCTCATCTAAAACCCTCACCTTTTACCCCCAACTCCCACCTCATCTAAAACCCTCACCTTTTACCCCCAACCCCCACCTCATCTAAAACCCTCACCTTTTACCCCCTAACCCCCACCTCATCTAAAACCCTCACCTTTTACCCCCCAATCCGCACCTCATCTAAAACCCCTGCCTTTTACCCCCAAACCCCCACCTCATCTAAAACCATCACCCTCTACCCCCCCAATCCCCGCCTCATCTAAAACCCTCACCTTTTACCCCCCCAATCCCCACCTCATCTAAAACCCTCGCCTTTTACACCCCGAATGGCCACCTCATCTAAAACCCTTGCCTTTTACACCCCCAATGGCCACCTCATCTAAAACCCTTGCCTTTTACACCCCCAATGCCCACCTCATCTAAAACCCTCGCCTTTTACACCCCCAATGGCCACCTCACCTAAAACTCTGGCCTCTCCATTTCCACGTTGTGTATGCTTTATGCTGTGAAGAGACTCTGCTTGATGATCACCGTGGGGATTGCGATGAGGAGAAGGGGCTATGAAGATTTCTATCTCTCGTTTGAGGATTGAAGAGTCGATGAGCGTTCAGAGTTGGAGTCAGATACTACATGAATTCCTGCTCTTGCCCACGAGGCACCTCATTCTCTGAGATCAAAGCATTGGAGAAATAAATACAAGCTGTTCCAATGTCAGAGCTTTAGGTGATCAGAAATTAGGCCAAGAATGAAGAGGCTACAAAACAAACTATTAACTTTTCTGTGATTGTAATTTTTTATAAACTTGTGTTCGCACAAGAACATAAAACATGAAGAAAACTTTTCAGATTGAGCGAATATTTATTGCTGTCTGTTCACTTGAATGTAAGTTGTCAGTTTTGAGTTTCATACTGATCAGGAAGTGTTTGTGGTACCTGCTGCAAAAAATCCCATTAATTTTCCCAGATGTACCTTCTCATTTCTCTTATTCATGTTGTTAATGAAGGTGAGACTGTTGCTAGGCTACGGCTTGAACAGCGCTCAGGTACAGGTCACTGAGAGACCAGCTATTTCACCTGTAGGACTACAGTCAGAGTCAAGTAACAACGCAAACCAGTGACACGCATTCTCTGCACTTGGAGGGGGGAATCACTGTGCTCGGGTGGGGTGGGGGATGCTGCACTGGGGGGGAATCAATGCACTGGTGGGGGGTGTTGATGCACTGGGTGGGGTGGGGGGGTGTGTGGGTCACTGCATTCCCAGAATTGCTGTTGTGCATTTTGCAGCCAGTTGACTTGCTGTGATATCCCCCCGATCAGCGAACACTGATGTCACTCTGAAACACTTGAAGTCTCCAGATTCAGTAACCCAGGCCCAGGCCCAGGCTCGACCCCGATCCCAACCCAGGCTCGACCACGATCCCAACCCAGGCCCATGGCCGGGCCCAGGCCCTGACCCCAACCCAGAACCAGGCCCAGGCCCGGTCCCAGGCCTCGACCCAGACCCACGCCCCAATCCAGGCCCTGACCCCGACCCAGTCCTGGTCCCAGGCCCAGGCCCCGACCCAGACCCAGGCCCAGGCCCTCACTGCCCTGCTACTGATTGGCTGCGAATGGAGTAACTAACACAGAGAACATAGTTGTCCCCATTTATCAAGGACCGCAACATCCCCCCAACAGTGGTCGAGAACACACTCGACTGTATACCCCACATTTCCTGCAACTCAACCCTCACACCCCGTCCCTGCAATAACCACAAAGAGGATCACCCTCGTCGTCACATACCACCCCACCAACCTCTGGATACAATGCATCATCCTCCGACACTTCCGCCATCTACAATCCGACCCCACCACCCAAGACATTTTTCCATCCCCACCCTTGTCTGCTTCCTGGAGAGACCACTCTCTCCGTGACTCCCTTGTCTGCTCCACACTCCTCTCCAACCCCACCACACCCGGCACCTCCCCCTGCAACCGCAGGAAATGCTACACTTGCCCCCACACCTCCTCCCTCACCCCTACCCAGGCCCCAAGATGACTTTCTACATCAAGCAGATGTTCACCTGCACATCTGCCAATGTGGTATAGTGTATCCATCGTACCTGGTGTGGCTTCCTCTAATTGGGGAAACCAAGCGGAGGCTTGGGGACCGCTTTGCAGAACACCTCCACTCGGTTCGCAATAAACAACTCCACCTCCCAGTCGCAAACCATTTCCACTCCCCCTCCCATTCCTCAGATGACATGTCCATCCTGGGCCTCCTGCAGTGCCACAATGATGCCACCTGAAGGTTGCAGGAACAGCAACTCATATTCCGCTTGGGAACCCTGCAGCCCAATGGTATCAATGTGGACTTCACAAGCATCAAAATCTCCCCTTCCCCCACCGCATCCCTAAACCAGCCCAGTTCGTCCCCTCCCCCCACTGCATTCCAAAACCAGCCCAGCTCATCCCTCCCTAACCTGTCCTTCCTCTCACCTATCCCCTTGTCCCACCTCAAGCCGCACCTCCATTTCCTACCTACTAACCTCATCCCGCCCTCTTGATCTGTCTGTCCTCCCTGGACTGCACTATCCTCTCCCAAACATTCCCACCTACACTCACCTTTACGGGGTCCATCCCCGCCTCTTTGGCCTGTCTGTCTCCTCTCCACCTATCTTCTTTTCCAACCATCTTCGGTTCCCCCTCCCCTCTCTCCCTATTTATTTCAGAACGCTCCCTCCCCCCCAGCGCCTTTTCTAAAGAAGGGTCTAGGCCAAAACGTCAGCTCCTGTGCTCCTGAGATGCTGCTTGGCCTGCTGTGTTCATCCAGCCTCACATTTTGTTATCTTGGATTCTCCAGCATCTGTAGTTCTCATTATCTCTGAGTTTTCCTCACTTTCCTCTTATCTTGCTCAGTGTTTGTCTCACGGTGCTGTCCAGTGTTGGATGAGGTGTCTGTAGGTCACTGGGGCTGTGACAGGGTTTGCTACAGTCTGATACCTGTCTCTCTAACGTACCAGGGCTTGAACCGATTGTGAACTTAACAGGCTGGTGCTGAAATCTGGACCTGGTAATGTGTTAAGATGTAAAGAATGAAGCACGTTAGATCAAGCTTTCAGTAATATTCTCCCTGTATTGATTGAAGCACATTGGGAGCGTACACTGGAGCTAACCCTTTATCAAACCATCATTCAACAACACACTGTTCAATTGTGTCTTGAAAACACTTGAACGTTTTCACACAGAAACATCCCGGTGACAATCTCTTTAATCCTCAACCAAGTTTGCCCTCTGGCACTTGTGACAATTACAAGGGAATCAGTGACATAGAAAATGAATCAGTTGCCATAGCAATAGAGTAAGAGGTGTGACTGAGAGGCTGACAGCACCAGAGAGGGGGACAGCCAGGATTATAAATGGCTGCAAGATTCACATATAGAGAGAAAATTAGAGAGGACAGTGTTTCCAACAGGAGAGGATTCAAGGGCTAGATGGATTGAAGAAAGGGTGTGTTTCAAAGTGGAGGAGACTGTGTTTTATAAAGATACCACACCATTTAAAACAGTTTCTGTCCTGTCCCATTGAGCCACAATCTTTCACACTATCTCCCATTGTACAGTTTCCGAACTGGATCAAAACACTTTCCTGTTTAGTGTGTGTGTGTGTGTGTGTGTGTGTGTGTGTGTGTGTGTGTGTGTGTGTGTGTGTGTGTGTGTGTGTGTGTGTGTGTGTCTGTGCGTGTGTGTGTGCGTGCATGTACGTTTGTGTGTGTGTGTGTGTGTGTGTGTGTGTAAGAGAGTGTGTGTGTGTTTGTGTGTGTGTGTTTGTGTGTATGTGTGTGAGAGAGTGTGAGTGTGTGTGTGTATGTGTGTGAATGTGTGTGTATGTGTGTGTGCGCGTGTGTGTATATATATGTGTGTGCGTGCATGTGTGTATATATGTGTGAGTGTGTGTATATGTGTGTGCATGTGTGTGAGTGCGTGTGTGAGAGAGTGTGGGTGTGAGTGTGAGTGTGTGTGAGTGTGTGTGTGTGCGTGTGTGAGTGTGTGTGTGTCTGTGAGTGTGTGTGTATGAGTGTGTGAATGTGAGTGTGTGTGTGTGTGTGTGTGTGTGTGTAAGTGTCTTTGTGACTGTCTGTTGATTAAAACCTCTCCATCATCAGCACAGGCCCATAAGCTTAGCATTTCCTGGCCCAACCTTTAAGATGCTCCTTAAAACGTCCCTGTGTTACCAGGCCCCTTAATCACCCTTCTTAGGCACCAGGCGAAATGTTTCAACAAGGTGGAGAGCTGGATGAACACAGCAGTCCGGGCAGCATCAGAGGAGCAGGAAAGCAGACGTTTCAGGTCTGGACCCTCAGATTCTGCTTGGCCTGCTGTGCTCACTCAGCTCCACACCTTGTTATCTCAGACTCCAGCATCAGCAGTTCATACTATCTCTCAGGCTAAATATCTTGTCTGATTTCTCCAGTAAAGCATCAGGGGATGCTCCTATGTTACATGTATCAAATAACTGTAAGTTGTTGTTGTTGAATCAGCACTAATGGGGACCCAATTGTTGACCATTTATCGAAATTAATTGAATGAAGCCTCGAAAGGGTCAAATGACTTTGGCAAGTAGTGTTAAAGAGAATTCCAAGGCATTCTATATATTCATTAAAAACAAGAGGGCAACTAGGGAGAGGGTAGGAACCCTCAAGGATAATGGAGGGAACTTGTGCTTGGAGGTAGAGGTATGGGTGAGAACCAAAATGAGTACATTGTGTCGGTATTCACCTAGGAAAAGGATATGGAGGATAGTGATAATGGGAACTGCAGATGCTGGAGAATCCAAGACAATAAAATGTGAGGCTGGATGAACACAGCAGGCCAAGCAGCATCTCAGGAGCACAAAAGCTGACGTTTCGGACCTAGACCCTTCATCAGAGAGGGGGATGGGGTGAGGGTTCTGGAATAAATAGGGAGAGAGGGGGAGCCGGACCGAAGATGGAGAGAAAAGAAGATAGGTGAAGAGAGTATAGGTGGGGAGGAAGGGAGGGGATAGGTCAATCCAGGGAAGATGGACAGGTCAAGGAGGTGGGATGAGGTTAGTAGGTAGGAGATGGAGGTGCGGCTTGGGGTGGGAGGAATCGATGGGTGAGAGGAAGAACAGGCTAGGGAGGCAGAGACAGGCTGGGCTGGTTTTGGGATGCTTAAGCAGAGGTTCACCTGCACATCTGCCAACGTGGTATACTGTATCCATTGTACCCGGTGTGGCTTCCTCGACATTGGGGAAACCAAGTGGAGGCTTGGGGACCGCTTTGCAGAACACCTCCGCTCGGTTCGCAATAAACAACTGCACCTCCCAGTCACGAACCATTTCCACTCCCCCTCCCATTCTTTAGATGACATGTCCATCATGGGCCTCCTGCAGTGCCACTGAAGGTTGCAGGAACAGCAACTCATATTCTGCCTGGGAACCCTGCAGCCCAATGGTATCAATGTGGACTTCACCAGTTTCAAAATCTCTCCTTCCCCCACCGCATCCCAAAACCAGCCCAGTTCGCCCCCTCCCCCCACTGCACCACACAACCAGCCCAGCTCTTCCCCTCCACCCACTGCATCCCAAAACCAGTCCAACCTGTCTCTGCCTCCCTAACCTGTTCTTCCTCTCACCCATCCCTTCCTCCCACTCCAAGCCGCACCTCCATCTCCTACCTACTAATCTCATCCCACCTCCTTGACCTGTCCGTCTTCCCTGGACTGACCTATCCCTTCCCTACCTCCCCACCTATACTCTCCTCTCCACCTATCTTCTTTTCTCTCCATCTTCGGTCCGCCTCCCCCTCTCTCCCTATTTATTCCAGAACCCTCACCCCATCCCCCTCTCTGATGAAGGGTCTAGGCCCGAAACGTCAGCTTTTGTGCTCCTGAGATGCCGCTTGGCCTGTTGTGTTCATCCAGCTCCACACTTTATTATCTATGGAGGATAGTGAGATTTGTGTGGAGCATGCTAATATGTGAAGGCATTTTGAGGTCAAGAAAGAAGTGGGGTTGGGTCCCTTGAAGAGCATTAAGGTGGATAAGACCCCAGGGCCCGATGATATCTACTCCAGGTTGTTGAGAGAAGCAAGAGAGGAGATTGTTGGGGCCTTGACCAAGAGCTTTGCATCCTTGTCAGCCACTGGAGGGGTCCTAGAGGACAAGCAAGTAGCTAATGTAGCATCTCTGTTCAAGAAAAGATATAGGGATTATCCAGGAAACCATAGACCGGTGAGTCTCACATTGGTAGTTGGGAAGCTATTGGAGAGAATTCTTTGGGCACGTTTATGCACATTTGGAAAAACATGGCCTAATTCGGGACAGTAGGCATGGCTTTGTGTGGGGCAGGTCATGTCTTACTAACTTGACTGAATTTTTTGAGGAAGTGACAAAGATGATTGATGAGCATAGAGCAGTGGATGTTGTTTACATGGATTTTACTAAGGCTTTTGAAAAGATTCCACATGGTAAGCTCATCCAGAAGATCAAGATGCATGGGATCCGCAAATCAGAGTTAATGTTTCAGGTCCAGTTCTGAGGAAAGCTCATCAGACCTGAAACGTTAACTCTGATTTCTGTTCACACATGCTGCCAGACCTGCTGAGCTTCTCCAGCAATTTCTGTCTTAGCGTCAAAATAAATATTGAAATGTAGAAAACAGTTCACATTCCAGAAGAGGAAGTGCTGGAGGCCTTAGTAAATATAAAGGTGGATACATCAAGTCTAGTGTATCCCAGGGCATTGTGGGAAGTTAGGGAGGAAATTATGGGGCCCTCAGCAGAATATTTGTATCATCAATAACCATGCGTGATGTTTCAGAGGACTGGAGGGTGCCTAATACTGTGCCTTTGTTTAAGGGAAGCTTTGAGGAGAAGCCTGAGAATTATAGAGCTATGAGTCTGACATTGGTGGTCGGTAAGTTGATTCAGGAAAATAGGATTGACATGCATTCGGAGAGGTAAGGAATGATTAGGGGTGGTCAGCATGGCTTTGTGTGAGGAGTTTTTGGAGTAGGTAACCGAGAAGATTGATAAGGATCGAATGCTGGACTTTGTTTAAGTGGACTCTAGTAAAGCCTTTGACAAGGTTCCATACGGTAGGCTAATTAGTCAAGTTAGAACAAATGGGATTCAGAGTGAGCTTGTCAATCGGATACAAAATTAGCTTTATGGTAGGAGACAGAGAGTGATGGTGGAGCGTTGTTTATTGACCAGAGATGTTCCACAGGGATCAGCACTGGGTCTACTTTTGTTTGTCATTTCTGTTAACAATTTGGATGAGAATTTAGGAGGCATGGTGAGTAAGTTTGCGGATAGCACTAAGATTGGTGGTATAGTAGACAGTGCTAAGATTACAAAGAGATCTTGATCAATTGGGTCAATGAGCTGAAGAGTGGCGAATAGAATTTAATTTGGATAAATGTGAGATATTGAATTTTGGTAATGGAAAGAAGGACAGGACTTGTACAATTAATGACGAGGCCCTGGGGAGTGTTATAGAATAGACAAAACTAGGGGTTCAGGTTCACATTCTTTGAAGTTTGCATCACATACACACAGGGTGGTTAAGGAGGTGTTTAGCACACTTGCCATCGTTGATTAGATTGTTGAGTATAGAAGTTGGGACATCATTTGAGGTTGTACAGGACATTGATGAGACCACTTCTGGAATACCGTGTCCTGTTCAGGTCGCACTGTTATAAGAAGGATATGATTAAGCTGCAGAAGGTTCCAAAGAGATGGTGCTGGGAAGGGAGGAGTTGAGTTAGAAAAATAGACGGGATAGGCTGGGACTTTGTTCACTGCAGCATAGGAGGTTAGGGGTTAATCTTATAGGGGTTTATAAAATCATGAGGAGCATTGAGAAGGTGAGTAGCCATGGTCTTTTCCCTAGGGTGGGGGGAGTTCAAAATTAGGAGGTATATATTTAAGGTGAGAGGAGAAAGGTTCGAAAAGGACACAAGGGGCAACTTTTTGGATGTGGGTACAGTTACAGCGTTTAAAAAAACATTTGGATTAGTTCATGAAAAGGAAAGGTTTGGAGGGGTATGGGCCTAGCACAGGCAGGTGGGGCTGGCTGAGTTTGGGAACATGGTCAGCATGGACTGGTTGTGAAGGGTCTGTTTCCATAGAGTCATAGACTATGACTCTACGCAGGAAAGCCATACAAATACCACTGGTCAGTTTTAAAGATATTGATTGACACACATACAGAGACTGCTGGAGCGATTAAGAGACACTGCCTGACAGATACACACATAACAATGACAGATACAAAGGAATTGCTGGATACAGATACAGAACACTATGCAAAGATTTTCACACACTGCTTCACAGATATACAGACTTTGCTGGACAGATATATAGATAATACATGAATTGCTCCTGAACATATTCAACGATAGGTCCATCTTATTTTAGAAACTGGATTTCGGAACTTGAAAGAAGATTGAACCAACACACTGATTTTAGTGGCTTATACAACATTAAAGAGCATTTAATATGACACTTTTGTCACCTTGTGAGTTATTTGCTAAAGATCCAACATATGGAATTTAAATATGATTAAATGATTAGGTTGGGGCTACACAATTTCTCAAACTCCGAATTTAGTTCTCCATGACAAGGAACTGAGAATCTTTAAAACAAAAAGATTCATCTCAGTTGAGGTTCAGCTCCCACACACACACTGACTCTCACTGGGGCAGGGGTCCCACACACACACTGACTCTCACTGGGGTACAGGGTCCCACACACACACAGACTCTCACTGGGGTACAGGGTCCCACACACACACAGACTGAATCTCAGTGGGGCAGGGGTCCCACGCACACACTGACTCTCACTGGGGAACGGGGTCCCACACACACACACTAACTCTCACTGGGGTATGGGGTCCCACACACACACTGACTCTCACTGGGGCAGGGGTCCAACGCACACACACTGACTCTCACTGGGGCAGAGGTCCCACACAAACTGACTCTCACTGGGGTACGGGGTCCCACACACACACTGACTCTCAATGGAGCAGGGGTCCAACGCACACACTGACTCTCACTGGGGTACGGGGTCCCACACACACACACACTGACTCTCACTGGGGTACGGGGTCACACACACACACTGACTCTCACTGGAATACGGGGTCCCACACACACACTGACTCTCACTGGGGTACAGGGTCACACACACACTGACTCTCACTGGGGTACAGGGACGCACACACACACTGACTCTCACTGGGGTACGGGGCCCCACACACACACACTGACTCTCACTGAGGCAGGGGTCCCACGCACACACTGACTTTCACTGGGGTACGGGGTCCGACACACACTGACTCTCACTGGGGTACAGGGTCCCACACACACGCTGACTCTCACTGGGGTACGGGTCCCACACACACTGACTATGACTGGGATACGGGGTCGCACACACACACTGACTCTCACTGGGGTACAGGGTCCCACACACACGCTGACTCTCACTGGGGTACGGGTCCCACACACACTGACTATCACTGGGGTACAGGGTCCCACACACACACTGACTCTCACTGGGATACGGGGTCCCACACACACTGACTCTCACTGGGATACGGGGTCCCACACACATTGACTCTCACTGGGATACGGGGTCCCACACACACTGACTCTCACTGGGATACGGGGTCCCACACACACACTGACTCTCACTGGGGTACAGGGTCCCACACACACACTGACTCTCACTGGGATACGGGGTCCCACACACACACTGACTCACACTGGGGTACGGGGTCCCACACACACACACACTGACTCTCACTGGGATACGGGGTCCCACACACACACTGACTCACACTGGGGTACGGGGTCCCACACACACACGCACTGTCTCTCACTGGGGTACAGGGTCCCACACACACACTGACTCTCACTGGGGTACAGGGTCCCACACACACTGACTCTCACTGGGATACGGGGTCCCACAAACACACTGACTCTCACTGGGGTACAGGGTCCCACACACAGACTGACTCTCACTGGGGTACGGGGTCCCACACACACACTGACTCTCACTGCGGTACGGGGTCCCACACACACACTGACTCTCACTGCGGTACGGGGTCCCACACACACACTGACTCTCACTGGTGTACGGGGTCCCACACACAGACTGACTCTGACTGGGGTACGGGGACCCTCACACACACACTGACTCTCACTGGGATACGGAGTCCAAGACACACACACTGACTCTCACTGGGATACGGGGTCCCACACACACACACTGACTCTCACTGGGGTACCGGGTCCCACACACACACACTGACTCTCCCTGGGGTACGAGGTCCCACACACACTGACTCTCACTGGGGTACAGGGTCCCACACACACACTGACTCTCACTGGGGTACAGGGTCCCACACACACACTGACTCTCACTGGGGTACGGGGTCCCACACACAAACTGACTCTCACTGGGGTATGGGGTCCCACACACACACTGACTCTCACTGCGGTACGGGGTCCCACACACACACTGACTCTCACTGGGGTACGGGGTCCCACACACACACTGACTCTCACTGGTGTACGGGGTCCCACACACAGACAGACTCTGAGTGGGGTACGGGGACCCACACAGACACACTGACTATCACTGGGATACAGGGTCCCACACACACACTGACTCTCATTCGGTACAGGGTCCCACACACACACTGACTCTCACTGGGGTACAGTGTCCCACACACACACTGACTCTCACTGCGGTACGGGGTCCCACACACACACTGACTCTCACTGGTGTACGGGGTCCCACACACAGACTGACTTTGACTGGGGTACGGGGACCCTCACACACACACTGACTCTCACTGGGATACGGGGTCCCACACACACACTGACTCTCACTGGGGTACGGGGTCCCACACACACACATTGACTCTCCCTGGGGTACGAGGTCCCACACACACTGACTCTCACTGGGGTACAGGGTCCCACAAACACACACTGACTCTCCCTGGGGTACGAGGTCCCACACACAAACTGACTCTCACTGGGGTATGGGGTCCCACACACACACTGACTCTCACGGGGATACGGGGTCCCACACACACACTGACTCTCAATGGGGTACAGGATCCTACACACACACTGACTCTCACTGGGGTACGGGGTCCCACACACACACTGACTCTCACTGGGGTATGGGGTCCCACACACACACACTGACTCTCACTGGGGTACGGGGTCCCACACACACACTGACTCTCACTGGGGTATGGGGTCCCACACACACACACTGACTCTCACTGGGGTTAGGGGTCCCACAAACTGACTCTCACTGGGGTACGGGGTCCCACACACACACTGACTCTCAATGGAGCAGGGGTCCAACGCACACACTGACTCTCACTGGGGTACGGGGTCCCACACACACACACACACTGACTCTCACTGGGGTACGGGGTCCCACACACACACACACTGACTCTCACTGGGGTACGGGGTCCCACACACACACTGACTCTCACTGGGGTACAGGGTCACACACACACACTGACTCTCACTGGGGCAGAGGTCCCACACAAACTGACTCTCACTGGGGTACGGGGTCCCACACACACACTGACTCTCAATGGAGCAGGGGTCCAACGCACACACTGACTCTCACTGGGGTACGGGGTCCCACACACACACACACTGACTCTCACTGGGGTACGGGGTCACACACACACACTGACTCTCACTGGAATACGGGGTCCCACACACACACTGACTCTCACTGGGGTACAGGGTCACACACACACTGACTCTCACTGGGGTACAGGGACGCACACACACACTGACTCTCACTGGGGTACGGGGCCCCACACACACACACTGACTCTCACTGAGGCAGGGGTCCCACGCACACACTGACTTTCACTGGGGTACGGGGTCCGACACACACTGACTCTCACTGGGGTACAGGGTCCCACACACACGCTGACTCTCACTGGGGTACGGGTCCCACACACACTGACTATGACTGGGATACGGGGTCGCACACACACACTGACTCTCACTGGGGTACAGGGTCCCACACACACGCTGACTCTCACTGGGGTACGGGTCCCACACACACTGACTATCACTGGGGTACAGGGTCCCACACACACACTGACTCTCACTGGGATACGGGGTCCCACACACACTGACTCTCACTGGGATACGGGGTCCCACACACATTGACTCTCACTGGGATACGGGGTCCCACACACACTGACTCTCACTGGGATACGGGGTCCCACACACACACTGACTCTCACTGGGGTACAGGGTCCCACACACACACTGACTCTCACTGGGATACGGGGTCCCACACACACACTGACTCACACTGGGGTACGGGGTCCCACACACACACACACTGACTCTCACTGGGATACGGGGTCCCACACACACACTGACTCACACTGGGGTACGGGGTCCCACACACACACGCACTGTCTCTCACTGGGGTACAGGGTCCCACACACACACTGACTCTCACTGGGGTACAGGGTCCCACACACACTGACTCTCACTGGGATACGGGGTCCCACAAACACACTGACTCTCACTGGGGTACAGGGTCCCACACACAGACTGACTCTCACTGGGGTACGGGGTCCCACACACACACTGACTCTCACTGCGGTACGGGGTCCCACACACACACTGACTCTCACTGCGGTACGGGGTCCCACACACACACTGACTCTCACTGGTGTACGGGGTCCCACACACAGACTGACTCTGACTGGGGTACGGGGACCCTCACACACACACTGACTCTCACTGGGATACGGAGTCCAAGACACACACACTGACTCTCACTGGGATACGGGGTCCCACACACACACACTGACTCTCACTGGGGTACCGGGTCCCACACACACACACTGACTCTCCCTGGGGTACGAGGTCCCACACACACTGACTCTCACTGGGGTACAGGGTCCCACACACACACTGACTCTCACTGGGGTACAGGGTCCCACACACACACTGACTCTCACTGGGGTACGGGGTCCCACACACAAACTGACTCTCACTGGGGTATGGGGTCCCACACACACACTGACTCTCACTGCGGTACGGGGTCCCACACACACACTGACTCTCACTGGGGTACGGGGTCCCACACACACACTGACTCTCACTGGTGTACGGGGTCCCACACACAGACTGACTCTGAGTGGGGTACGGGGACCCACACAGACACACTGACTATCACTGGGATACAGGGTCCCACACACACACTGACTCTCATTCGGTACAGGGTCCCACACACACACTGACTCTCACTGGGGTACAGTGTCCCACACACACACTGACTCTCACTGCGGTACGGGGTCCCACACACACACTGACTCTCACTGGTGTACGGGGTCCCACACACAGACTGACTTTGACTGGGGTACGGGGACCCTCACACACACACTGACTCTCACTGGGATACGGGGTCCCACACACACACTGACTCTCACTGGGGTACGGGGTCCCACACACACACACTGACTCTCCCTGGGGTACGAGGTCCCACACACACTGACTCTCACTGGGGTACAGGGTCCCACAAACACACACTGACTCTCCCTGGGGTACGAGGTCCCACACACAAACTGACTCTCACTGGGGTATGGGGTCCCACACACACACTGACTCTCACGGGGATACGGGGTCCCACACACACACTGACTCTCAATGGGGTACAGGATCCTACACACACACTGACTCTCACTGGGGTACGGGGTCCCACACACACACTGACTCTCACTGGGGTATGGGGTCCCACACACACACACTGACTCTCACTGGGGTACGGGGTCCCACACACACACTGACTCTCACTGGGGTATGGGGTCCCACACACACACACTGACTCTCACTGGGGTTAGGGGTCCCACAAACTGACTCTCACTGGGGTACGGGGTCCCACACACACACTGACTCTCAATGGAGCAGGGGTCCAACGCACACACTGACTCTCACTGGGGTACGGGGTCCCACACACACACACACACTGACTCTCACTGGGGTACGGGGTCCCACACACACACACACTGACTCTCACTGGGGTACGGGGTCCCACACACACACTGACTCTCACTGGGGTACAGGGTCACACACACACACTGACTCTCACTGGGGTACGGGGCCCCACACACACACACTGACTCTCACTGAGGCAGGGGTCCCACGCACACACTGACTTTCACTGGGGTACGGGGTCCGACACACACTGACTCTCACTGGGGTACAGGGTCCCACACACACGCTGACTCTCACTGGGGTACGGGTCCCACACACACTGACTATCACTGGGGTACAGGGTCCCACACACACACTGACTCTCACTGGGATACGGGGTCCCACACACACTGACTCTCACTGGGATACGGGGTCCCACACACACTGACTCTCACTGGGATACGGGGTCCCACACACACACTGACTCTCACTGGGGTACAGGGTCCCACACACACACTGACTCTCACTGGGATACGGGGTCCCACACACACACTGACTCACACTGGGGTACGGGGTCCCACACACACACGCACTGTCTCTCACTGGGGTACAGGGTCCCACACACGCACTGACTCTCACTGGGGTACAGGGTCCCACACACACTGACTCTCACTGGGATACGGGGTCCCACAAACACACTGACTCTCACTGGGGTACAGGGTCCCACACACAGACTGACTCTCACTGGGGTACGGGGTCCCACACACACACTGGCTCTCACTGGGGTAAAAGGTCCCACACACACACTGACTCTCACTGCGGTACGGGGTCCCACACACACACTGACTCTCACTGCGGTACGGGGTCCCACACACACACTGACTCTCACTGGTGTACGGGGTCCCACACACAGACTGACTCTGACTGGGGTACGGGGACCCTCACACACACACTGACTCTCACTGGGATACGGAGTCCAAGACACACACACTGACTCTCACTGGGATACGGGGTCCCACACACACACACTGACTCTCACTGGGGTACCGGGTCCCACACACACACACTGACTCTCCCTGGGGTACGAGGTCCCACACACACTGACTCTCACTGGGGTACAGGGTCCCACACACACACTGACTCTCACTGGGGTACAGGGTCCCACACACACACTGACTCTCACTGGGGTACGGGGTCCCACACACAAACTGACTCTCACTGGGGTATGGGGTCCCACACACACACTGACTCTCACTGCGGTACGGGGTCCCACACACACACTGACTCTCACTGGGGTACGGGGTCCCACACACACACTGACTCTCACTGGTGTACGGGTTCCCACACACAGACTGACTCTGAGTGGGGTACGGGGACCCACACAGACACACTGACTATCACTGGGATACAGGGTCCCACACACACACTGACTCTCACTGGGGTACAGTGTCCCACACACACACTGACACTCACTGGGGTACAGGGTCCCACACGCACACACTGACTCTCACTGGGGTATGGGGTCCCACACACACACACTGACTCTCACTGCGGTACGGGGTCCCACACTCACACTGACTCTCACTGGGGTACAGGGTCCCCCACACACACTGACTCTCACTGGGGTATGGGGTCCCACACACACACACTGACTCTCACTGGGGTACGGGGTCCCACTCACACACTGACTCTCACTGTGGTATGGGGTCCCTCACACACACTGACTCACACTGGGGTTTGTGGTCCCACACACACACTGACTCTCACTTCGGAACTGGGTCCCACACACACACTGACTCACACTGTTGCACGGGGTCCCACACACACATTGACTATCACTGGGGTACAGGGTCCCACACACACACTGACTCTCACTGGGGTAAGGGGTCCCACACACACTGACTCTCACTGGGGTACAGGGTCCCACACACACACACTGACTCTCACTGCGGTACGGGGTCCCACAGACACACTGCCTCTCACTGGGGTACGGGGTCCAACACACACACTGACTCTCACTGGTGTACGGGGTCCCACACACAGACTGAATCTTACTGGGGTACGGGGACCCACACATACACACTGACTCTCACTGGGATACGGGGTCCCACACACACTGACTCTCACTGGGATACGGGGTCCCACACACACACTGACTCTCACTGGGGTACAGGGTCCCACACACACACTGACTCTCACTGGGATACGGGGTCCCACACACACACTGACTCACACTGGGGTACGGGGTCCCACACACACACGCACTGTCTCTCACTGGGGTACAGGGTCCCACACACGCACTGACTCTCACTGGGGTACAGGGTCCCACACACACTGACTCTCACTGGGATACGGGGTCCCACAAACACACTGACTCTCACTGGGGTACAGGGTCCCACACACAGACTGACTCTCACTGGGGTACGGGGTCCCACACACACACTGGCTCTCACTGGGGTAAAAGGTCCCACACACACACTGACTCTCACTGCGGTACGGGGTCCCACACACACACTGACTCTCACTGCGGTACGGGGTCCCACACACACACTGACTCTCACTGGTGTACGGGGTCCCACACACAGACTGACTCTGACTGGGGTACGGGGACCCTCACACACACACTGACTCTCACTGGGATACGGAGTCCAAGACACACACACTGACTCTCACTGGGATACGGGGTCCCACACACACACACTGACTCTCACTGGGGTACCGGGTCCCACACACACACACTGACTCTCCCTGGGGTACGAGGTCCCACACACACTGACTCTCACTGGGGTACAGGGTCCCACACACACACTGACTCTCACTGGGGTACAGGGTCCCACACACACACTGACTCTCACTGGGGTACGGGGTCCCACACACAAACTGACTCTCACTGGGGTATGGGGTCCCACACACACACTGACTCTCACTGCGGTACGGGGTCCCACACACACACTGACTCTCACTGGGGTACGGGGTCCCACACACACACTGACTCTCACTGGTGTACGGGTTCCCACACACAGACTGACTCTGAGTGGGGTACGGGGACCCACACAGACACACTGACTATCACTGGGATACAGGGTCCCACACACACACTGACTCTCACTGGGGTACAGTGTCCCACACACACACTGACACTCACTGGGGTACAGGGTCCCACACGCACACACTGACTCTCACTGGGGTATGGGGTCCCACACACACACACTGACTCTCACTGCGGTACGGGGTCCCACACTCACACTGACTCTCACTGGGGTACAGGGTCCCCCACACACACTGACTCTCACTGGGGTATGGGGTCCCACACACACACACTGACTCTCACTGGGGTACGGGGTCCCACTCACACACTGACTCTCACTGTGGTATGGGGTCCCTCACACACACTGACTCACACTGGGGTTTGTGGTCCCACACACACACTGACTCTCACTTCGGAACTGGGTCCCACACACACACTGACTCACACTGTTGCACGGGGTCCCACACACACATTGACTATCACTGGGGTACAGGGTCCCACACACACACTGACTCTCACTGGGGTAAGGGGTCCCACACACACTGACTCTCACTGGGGTACAGGGTCCCACACACACACACTGACTCTCACTGCGGTACGGGGTCCCACAGACACACTGCCTCTCACTGGGGTACGGGGTCCAACACACACACTGACTCTCACTGGTGTACGGGGTCCCACACACAGACTGAATCTTACTGGGGTACGGGGACCCACACATACACACTGACTATCACTGGGATACGGGGTCCCACACACACACACTGACTCTCACTGGGGTACAGGGTCCCACACACACACTGACTCTCACTGGGGTACAGGGTCCCACACACACACTGACTCTCACTGGGGTGCGGGGTCCCACAGACACACTGACTCTCACTGGGATACGGGGTCCCACACACTCACACTGACTCTCTCTGGGGTACGGGGTCCCACACACACACATTGACTCTCCCTGTGGTA
The DNA here is from genome assembly GCF_030684315.1 of Stegostoma tigrinum. Classification (NCBI taxonomy): domain Eukaryota; kingdom Metazoa; phylum Chordata; class Chondrichthyes; order Orectolobiformes; family Stegostomatidae; genus Stegostoma; species Stegostoma tigrinum. Next base: position 24,760,539 of record NC_081389.1, on the reverse strand, counting down.
CGGGGTCCCACACACACTGACTCTCACTGGTGTACAGGGTCCCACACAGCCACTGACTCTCACTGGGGTACGGGGTCCCACACACACACTGCCTCTCACTGGGGTATGGGGTCCCACACACACACTGACTCTCACTGGGATTCGGGGTCCCACACTCACACTGACTCTCACTGCGGTACAGGATCCCACACACACACGGACTCTCACTGGGGTACGGGGTCCCACACACACACTGACTCTCACTGGTGTAGGGGTGCCCACACACACACTGACTCTCACTGGGGTACAGGGTCCCACACACACACTGACTCTCACTGCGGTCTGGGGTCCCACAGACACACTGACTCACTGGGGTACGGGGTCCCACACACACACTGACTCTCACTGCGGTCTGGGGTCCCACAGACACACTGACTCTCACTGGGATATTGGGTCCCACACACACACACTGACTCTCACTGCGGTACGGGGTCCCACACACACACTGACTCTCACTGGGGTACAGGGTCCCACACACACACTGACTCTCACTGGGGTATGGGGTCCCACACACACACACTGACTCTCACTGGGGTACGGGGTCCCACACACACACTGTCTCTCACTGTGGTACAGGGTCCCAAGCACACACTGACTCTCACTGGAATACGGGGTCCCACACACACACTGAACCTCACTGGGGTACAGGGTCCCACACACAGACTGACTCTCACTGGGGTACGGGGTCCCACACACACTGACTCTCACTGGGGTACGGGGACCTACACACACACTGACTCTCACTTCGGAACTGGGTCCCACACATACACTGACTCACACTGTGGTACGGGCTCCCACACACACATACTGACTCTCACTGGGGTACAGGGTCCCACACACACACTGACTCTCACTGGGATACGGGATCCCACACACACACTGACTCTCACTGGCGTACAGGTTCCCACACACACACTGACTCTCACTGGGGTACGGGGTCCCCCACACACACTGACTCTCACTGGGGTACAGGGTCCCACACACACACTGACTCACACTGGGGTACGGAGTCCCAGACACACACACTGACTCTCACTGGGGTAAGGGGTCCCACACACACTGACTCTCAATGGGGTACAGGGACCCACACACGAACTGACTCTCACTGGGGTACAGGGGCCCACACACACACTGACTCTCAGTGGGGTACAGGGTCCCACAAACACACTGACTCTCAGTGGGGTACAGGGTCCCACACACACACTGACTCTCACTGCGGTACGGGGTCCCACACACACACTGACTCGCACTGGGGTACGGGGTCCCACACACACACTGACTCTCACTGGTGTACGGTTTCAAACACACAGACTGACTCTTACTGGGGTACGGGGACCCACACATACACACTGACTATCACTGGGATACGGGGTCCCACACACACACACTGACTCTCACTGGGGTACAGGGTCCCACACACACACTGACTCTCACTGGAGTACAGGGTCCCACACACACACTGACTCTCACTGGGGTACGGGGTCCCACACACACACTGACTCACACTGGGGTACGGGGTCCAACACACAGACTGACTCTGCCTGGGGTACGGGGACCCTCTCAAACACACTGACTCTCACTGGGATACGGGATCCCACACACACACACTAACTCTCACTGGGATACGGGGTCCCACACACTCACACTGACTCTCACTGGGGTACGGGGTCCCACACACACACTGACTCACACTGGGGTACGGGGTCCCATACACACACTGACTCTCACTGGGGTACGGGGTCCCACACACACACTGACTCTCACTGGGCACGGGGTCCCACACACACACTGACTCTCCCTGGGGTACGGGGTCCCACACACACACTGACTCTCACTGGGGTACAGGGTCTCACACACACACTGACTCTCACTGGGGTACAGGGTTCCACACACACACTGACTCTAACTGGGGTACCGGGTCCCACACACACACTGACTCTCACTGGAGTACAGGGTCCCACACACACACACTGACTCTCACTGGGATATGGGGTCCCACACACACAGTGACTCTCACTGCGTAACGGGGTCCCACACACACACTGACTCTCACTGGGGTACAGGGTCCAACACACACACTGACTCTCACTGGGGTACGGGGTCCCACACACACACTGACTCTCACTGGGGTATGGGGTCCCTCACACACACTGACTCACACTGGGGTTTGAGGTCCCACACACACACTGTCTCTCACTGTGGTACAGGATCCCAAGCACACACTGACTCTCACTGGAATACGGGGTCCCACACACACACTGACTCTCACTGGGGTGCAGGGTCCCACACACACACTGACTCACACTGGGGTACGGGATCCCACACACACACTGACTCTCACTGGGGTACTGGTCCCACACACACACACTGACTCTCACTGGGGTACAGGGTCCCACACACACACTGACTCTCACTGGTGTTGGGGGTCCGACACACACACGCACTGTCTCTCACTGGGGTACAGGGTTCCCACACACGCAGTGACTCTCACTGGGGTACAGGGACCCACACACACTGACTCTCACTCGGATACGGGGTCCCACAAACACACTGACTCTCACGGGGGTACAGGGTCCCACACACACACTGACTCTCACTGGGGTACGGGGTCCCACACACACACTGGCTCTCACTGGGGTACAGGGTCCCACACACACACTGATTCTCACTGGGGTACGGGGTCCCACACACACTGACTCTCACTGGGGTACGGGGTCCCACGCACACACACACTGATTCTCACTGGGGTACGGGGTCACACACACACTGACTCTCACTGGGGTACGGGGACCTACACACACACTGACTCTCACTTCGGTACTGGGTCAAACACACACACTGACTCACACTGTGTTACGGGGTCCCACACACACATACTGACTCTCACTGCGGTACAGGGTCCCAAACACACATTGACTCTCACTGGGATACGGGATCCCACACACACACTGACTCTCACTGGGGTACAGGGTCCCACACACACACTGACTCTCACAGGGGTCCGGGGTCCCACACACACACTGACTCTCACTGGGGTACAGGGTCCCACACACACACTGACTCTCACTGCGGTACGGGGTCCCACACACACACTGACTCTCACTGGTGTACGGGGTCCCACACACAGACTGACTCTGACTGGGGTACGGGGACCCTCACACACACACTGACTCTCACTGGGATACGGAGTCCAAGACACACACACTGACTCTCACTGGGATACGGGGTCCCACACACACACACTGACTCTCACTGGGGTACCGGGTCCCACACACACACACTGACTCTCCCTGGGGTACGAGGTCCCACACACACTGACTCTCACTGGGGTACAGGGTCCCACACACACACTGACTCTCACTGGGGTACAGGGTCCCACACACACACTGACTCTCACTGGGGTACGGGGTCCCACACACAAACTGACTCTCACTGGGGTATGGGGTCCCACACACACACTGACTCTCACTGCGGTACGGGGTCCCACACACACACTGACTCTCACTGGGGTACGGGGTCCCACACACACACTGACTCTCACTGGTGTACGGGTTCCCACACACAGACTGACTCTGAGTGGGGTACGGGGACCCACACAGACACACTGACTATCACTGGGATACAGGGTCCCACACACACACTGACTCTCACTGGGGTACAGTGTCCCACACACACACTGACACTCACTGGGGTACAGGGTCCCACACGCACACACTGACTCTCACTGGGGTATGGGGTCCCACACACACACACTGACTCTCACTGCGGTACGGGGTCCCACACTCACACTGACTCTCACTGGGGTACAGGGTCCCCCACACACACTGACTCTCACTGGGGTATGGGGTCCCACACACACACACTGACTCTCACTGGGGTACGGGGTCCCACTCACACACTGACTCTCACTGTGGTATGGGGTCCCTCACACACACTGACTCACACTGGGGTTTGTGGTCCCACACACACACTGACTCTCACTTCGGAACTGGGTCCCACACACACACTGACTCACACTGTTGCACGGGGTCCCACACACACATTGACTATCACTGGGGTACAGGGTCCCACACACACACTGACTCTCACTGGGGTAAGGGGTCCCACACACACTGACTCTCACTGGGGTACAGGGTCCCACACACACACACTGACTCTCACTGCGGTACGGGGTCCCACAGACACACTGCCTCTCACTGGGGTACGGGGTCCAACACACACACTGACTCTCACTGGTGTACGGGGTCCCACACACAGACTGAATCTTACTGGGGTACGGGGACCCACACATACACACTGACTATCACTGGGATACGGGGTCCCACACACACACACTGACTCTCACTGGGGTACAGGGTCCCACACACACACTGACTCTCACTGGGGTACAGGGTCCCACACACACACTGACTCTCACTGGGGTGCGGGGTCCCACAGACACACTGACTCTCACTGGGATACGGGGTCCCACACACTCACACTGACTCTCTCTGGGGTACGGGGTCCCACACACACACATTGACTCTCCCTGTGGTACGGGGTCCCACACACACTGACTCTCACTGGTGTACAGGGTCCCACACAGCCACTGACTCTCACTGGGGTACGGGGTCCCACACACACACTGCCTCTCACTGGGGTATGGGGTCCCACACACACACTGACTCTCACTGGGATTCGGGGTCCCACACTCACACTGACTCTCACTGCGGTACAGGATCCCACACACACACGGACTCTCACTGGGGTACGGGGTCCCACACACACACTGACTCTCACTGGTGTAGGGGTGCCCACACACACACTGACTCTCACTGGGGTACAGGGTCCCACACACACACTGACTCTCACTGCGGTCTGGGGTCCCACAGACACACTGACTCACTGGGGTACGGGGTCCCACACACACACTGACTCTCACTGCGGTCTGGGGTCCCACAGACACACTGACTCTCACTGGGATATTGGGTCCCACACACACACACTGACTCTCACTGCGGTACGGGGTCCCACACACACACTGACTCTCACTGGGGTACAGGGTCCCACACACACACTGACTCTCACTGGGGTATGGGGTCCCACACACACACACTGACTCTCACTGGGGTACGGGGTCCCACACACACACTGTCTCTCACTGTGGTACAGGGTCCCAAGCACACACTGACTCTCACTGGAATACGGGGTCCCACACACACACTGAACCTCACTGGGGTACAGGGTCCCACACACAGACTGACTCTCACTGGGGTACGGGGTCCCACACACACTGACTCTCACTGGGGTACGGGGACCTACACACACACTGACTCTCACTTCGGAACTGGGTCCCACACATACACTGACTCACACTGTGGTACGGGCTCCCACACACACATACTGACTCTCACTGGGGTACAGGGTCCCACACACACACTGACTCTCACTGGGATACGGGATCCCACACACACACTGACTCTCACTGGCGTACAGGTTCCCACACACACACTGACTCTCACTGGGGTACGGGGTCCCCCACACACACTGACTCTCACTGGGGTACAGGGTCCCACACACACACTGACTCACACTGGGGTACGGAGTCCCAGACACACACACTGACTCTCACTGGGGTAAGGGGTCCCACACACACTGACTCTCAATGGGGTACAGGGACCCACACACGAACTGACTCTCACTGGGGTACAGGGGCCCACACACACACTGACTCTCAGTGGGGTACAGGGTCCCACAAACACACTGACTCTCAGTGGGGTACAGGGTCCCACACACACACTGACTCTCACTGCGGTACGGGGTCCCACACACACACTGACTCGCACTGGGGTACGGGGTCCCACACACACACTGACTCTCACTGGTGTACGGTTTCAAACACACAGACTGACTCTTACTGGGGTACGGGGACCCACACATACACACTGACTATCACTGGGATACGGGGTCCCACACACACACACTGACTCTCACTGGGGTACAGGGTCCCACACACACACTGACTCTCACTGGAGTACAGGGTCCCACACACACACTGACTCTCACTGGGGTACGGGGTCCCACACACACACTGACTCACACTGGGGTACGGGGTCCAACACACAGACTGACTCTGCCTGGGGTACGGGGACCCTCTCAAACACACTGACTCTCACTGGGATACGGGATCCCACACACACACACTAACTCTCACTGGGATACGGGGTCCCACACACTCACACTGACTCTCACTGGGGTACGGGGTCCCACACACACACTGACTCACACTGGGGTACGGGGTCCCATACACACACTGACTCTCACTGGGGTACGGGGTCCCACACACACACTGACTCTCACTGGGCACGGGGTCCCACACACACACTGACTCTCCCTGGGGTACGGGGTCCCACACACACACTGACTCTCACTGGGGTACAGGGTCTCACACACACACTGACTCTCACTGGGGTACAGGGTTCCACACACACACTGACTCTAACTGGGGTACCGGGTCCCACACACACACTGACTCTCACTGGAGTACAGGGTCCCACACACACACACTGACTCTCACTGGGATATGGGGTCCCACACACACAGTGACTCTCACTGCGTAACGGGGTCCCACACACACACTGACTCTCACTGGGGTACAGGGTCCAACACACACACTGACTCTCACTGGGGTACGGGGTCCCACACACACACTGACTCTCACTGGGGTATGGGGTCCCTCACACACACTGACTCACACTGGGGTTTGAGGTCCCACACACACACTGTCTCTCACTGTGGTACAGGATCCCAAGCACACACTGACTCTCACTGGAATACGGGGTCCCACACACACACTGACTCTCACTGGGGTGCAGGGTCCCACACACACACTGACTCACACTGGGGTACGGGATCCCACACACACACTGACTCTCACTGGGGTACTGGTCCCACACACACACACTGACTCTCACTGGGGTACAGGGTCCCACACACACACTGACTCTCACTGGTGTTGGGGGTCCGACACACACACGCACTGTCTCTCACTGGGGTACAGGGTTCCCACACACGCAGTGACTCTCACTGGGGTACAGGGACCCACACACACTGACTCTCACTCGGATACGGGGTCCCACAAACACACTGACTCTCACGGGGGTACAGGGTCCCACACACACACTGACTCTCACTGGGGTACGGGGTCCCACACACACACTGGCTCTCACTGGGGTACAGGGTCCCACACACACACTGATTCTCACTGGGGTACGGGGTCCCACACACACTGACTCTCACTGGGGTACGGGGTCCCACGCACACACACACTGATTCTCACTGGGGTACGGGGTCACACACACACTGACTCTCACTGGGGTACGGGGACCTACACACACACTGACTCTCACTTCGGTACTGGGTCAAACACACACACTGACTCACACTGTGTTACGGGGTCCCACACACACATACTGACTCTCACTGCGGTACAGGGTCCCAAACACACATTGACTCTCACTGGGATACGGGATCCCACACACACACTGACTCTCACTGGGGTACAGGGTCCCACACACACACTGACTCTCACAGGGGTCCGGGGTCCCACACACACACTGACTCTCACTGGGGTACAGGGTCCCACACACACACTGACTCTCACTGGGGTACGGTGTCCCACACACACGCACTGACTCTCAATGGGGTACAGGGTCCCACACACACACTGACTCACACTGGGGTACGGGGTCCAACACACAGACTGACTCTGCCTGGGGTACGGGGACCCTCACACACACACTGACTCTCACTGGGATACGGGATCCCACACACTCACACTGACTCTCACTGGGGTACGGGGTCCCACACACACACTGACTCTCACTGGTGTACCGTTTCAAACACACAGACTGACTCTTACTGGGGTACGGGGACCCACACATACACACTGACTATCACTGGGATACGGGGTCCCACACACACACACTGACTCTCACTGGGGTACAGGGTCCCACACACACACTGACTCTCACTGGAGTACAGGGTCCCACACACACACTGACTCTCACTGGGGTACGGGGTCCCACACACACACTGACTCACACTGGGGTACGGGGTCCAACACACAGACTGACTCTGCCTGGGGTACGGGGACCCTCACACACACACTGACTCTCACTGGGATACGGGATCCCACACACACACACTGACTCTCACTGGGATACGGGGTCCCACACACTCACACTGACTCTCACTGGGGTACGGGGTCCCACACACACACTGACTCACAATGGGGTACGGGGTCCCATACACACACTGACTCTCACTGGGGTACGGGGTCCCATACACACACTGACTCTCACTGGGGTACGGGGTCCCACACACACACTGACTCTCACTGGGCACGGGGTCCCACACACACACTGACTCTCCCTGGGGTACGGGGTCCCACACACACACTGACTCTCACTGGGGTACAGGGTCCCACACACACACTGACTCTCACTGGAGTACAGGGTCCCACACACACACACTGACTCTCACTGGGATATGGGGTCCCACACACACAGTGACACTCACTGCGGTACGGGGTCCCTCACACACACTGACTCACACTGGGGTACAGGGTCCAACACACACACTGACTCTCACTGGGGTACGGGGTCCCACACACACACTGACTCTCACTGGGGTATGGGGTCCCTCACACACACTGACTCACACTGGGGTTTGAGGTCCCACACACACACTGTCTCTCACTGTGGTACAGGATCCCAAGCACACACTGACTCTCACTGGAATACGGGGTCCCACACACACACTGACTCTCACTGGGGTGCAGGGTCCAACACACACACTGACTCACACTGGGGTACGGGATCCCACACACACACTGACTCTCACTGGGGTACTGGTCCCACACACACACACTGACTCTCACTGGGGCATGGGGTCCCGCACACACACTGACTCACACTGGTGTTGGGGGTCCGACACACACACGCACTGTCTCTCACTGGGGTACAGGGTTCCCACACATGCAGTGACTCTCACTGGGGTACAGGGACCCACACACACTGACTCTCACTCGGATACGGGGTCCCACAAACACACTGACTCTCACTGGGGTACAGGGTCCCACACACACACTGACTCTCACTGGGGTACGGGGTCCCACACACACACTGGCTCTCACTGGGGTACAGGGTCCCACACACACACTGACTCTCACTGGGGTACGGGGTCCCACACACACTGACTCTCACTGGGGTACGGGGTCCCACACACACACACTGACTCTCACTGGGGTACGGGGTCACACACACACTGACTCTCACTGGGGTACGGGGACCTACACACACACTGACTCTCACTTCGGTACTGGGTCAAACACACACACTGACTCACACTGTGTTACGGGGTCCCACACACACATACTGACTCTCACTGCGGTACAGGGTCCCAAACACACATTGACTCTCACTGGGATACGGGGTCCCACACACACACTGACTCTCACTGGGGTACAGGGTCCCACACACACTCTGACTCTCACAGGGGTACGGGGTCCCACAGACACACTGACTCTCACTGGGGGACAGGGTCCCACACACACACTGACTCTCACTGGGGTACGGTGTCCCACACACACGCACTGACTCTCAATGGGGTACAGGGTCCCACACACACACTGACTATCACTGGGGTACGGGGACCCACACACACACACTGACTCTCACTGGGGTACAAGGTCCCACACACACACTGTCTCTCACTGGGGTACGGGGTCCCACAAACACACTGACTCTCAGTGGGGTACAGGGTCCCACACACACACACTGACTCTCACTGGGGTGCAGGGTCCCACACAAACACTGACTCTCACTGCGGTACGGGGTCCCACAGACACACTGACTCTCACTGGGGTACAGGGTCCCACACACACACTGACTCTCACTGGTGTAGGGGGTCCCACACACAGACTGACTCTTACTGCGGTACGGGGACACACACACACACACTGACTCTCACTGGGGTACAGGGTCCCACACACACACACTGACTCTCACTGGGATATGGGGTCCCACACACACACACTGACTCTCACTGCGATACGTGTCCCACACACACACTGACTCTCACTGGGGTACAGGGTCCCACACACACACTGACTCTCACTGGGGTATGGGGTCCCACACACAGACACTGACTCTCACTGGGGTACGGGGTCCCTCACACACACTGACTCTCACTGGGGTATGGGGTCCCTCACACACACGGACTCACACTGGGGTTTGAGGTCCCACACACACACTGTCTCTCACTGTGGTACAGGATCCCAAGCACACACTGACTCTCACTGGAATACGGGGTCCCACACACACACTGACTCTCACTGGGGTGCAGGGTCCCACACACACACTGACTCACACTGGGGTACGGGATCCCACACACACACTGACTCTCACTGGGGTACTGGTCCCACACACACACACTGACTCTCACTGGGATACAGGGTCCCACACACACACTGACTCTCACTGTGGCATGGGGTCCCGCACACACACTGACTCACACTGGTGTTGGGGGTCCGACACACACACGCACTGTCTCTCACTGGGGTACAGGGTTCCCACACACGCAGTGACTCTCACTGGGGTACAGGGACCCACACACACTGACTCTCACTCGGATACGGGGTCCCACAAACACACTGACTCTCACTGGGGTACAGGGTCCCACACACACACTGACTCTCACTGGGGTACGGGGTCCCACACACACACTGGCTCTCACTGGGGTACAGGGTCCCACACACACACTGACTCTCACTGGGGTACGGGGTCCCACACACACTGACTCTCACTGGGGTACGGGGTCCCACACACACACACACACACTGACTCTCACTGGGGTACGGGGTCACACACACACTGACTCTCACTGGGGTACGGGGACCTACACACACACTGACTCTCACTTCGGTACTGGGTCAAACACACACACTGACTCACACTGTGTTACGGGGTCCCACACACACATACTGACTCTCACTGGGGTACAGGGTCCCAAACACACACTGACTCTCACTGGGATACGGGGTCCCACACACACACTGACTCTCACTGGGGTACAGGGTCCCACACACACACTGACTCTCACAGGGGTACGGGGTCCCACACACACACTGACTCTCACTGGGGTACAGGGTCCCACACATACACTGACTCTCACTGGGGTACGGTGTCCCACACACACGCACTGACTCTCACTGGGGTACAGGGTCCCACACACACACTGACTATCACTGGGGTACGGGGACCCACACACACACACTGATTCTCACTGGGGTACAAGGTCCCACACACACACTGACTCTCACTGGGGTACGGGGTCCCACAAACACACTGACTCTCACTGGGGTACAGGGTCCCACACACACACACTGACTCTCACTGGGGTGCAGGGTCCCACACAAACACTGACTCTCACTGCGGTACGGGGTCCCACAGACACACTGACTCTCACTGGGGTACAGGGTCCCACACATACACTGACTCTCACTGGTGTAGGGGGTCCCACACACAGACTGACTCTTACTGCGGTACGGGGACCCACACACACACACTGACTCTCACTGGGGTACAGGGTCCCACACGCACACTGACTCTCACTGGGGTATTGGGTCCCACACACAGACACTGACTCTCACTGGGGTACGGGGTCCCTCACACACACTGACTCTCACTGGGGTATGGGGTCCCTCACACACACTGAATCACACTGGGGTTTGTGGTCCCACACACACACTGTCTCTTACTGTGGTACAGGGTCCCAAGCACACACTGACTCTCACTTCGGAACTGGGTCCCACACACACACTGACTCACACTGTGGCACGGGGTCCCACACACACATACTGACTCTCACTGGGGTACAGGGTCCCACACACACACTGACTCTCACTGGGATACGGGGTCCCACACACACGCTGACTCTCACTGGGGTACGGGGTCCCACACATACACACTGACTATCACTGGGATACGGGGTCCCACACACACACACTGACTCTCACTGGGGTACAGGGTCCCACACACACACTGACTCTCACTGGGGTACGGGGTCCCACACACACACTGACTCACACTGGGGTACGGGATCCCACACACAGACTGACTCTGACTGGGGTACGGGGACCCTCACACACACACTGACTCTCACTGGGATACGGGGTCCCACACACACACACTGCCTCTCACTGGGATACGGGGTCCCACACACTCACACTGACTCTCACTGGGGTACGGGGTCCCACACACACACATTGACTCTACCTGAGGTACGGGGTCCCACACACACTGACTCTCACTGGTGTACAGGGTCCCACACACCCACAGACTCTCACTGGGGTACGGGGTCCCACACACACACTGACTCTCACTGGGGAATGGGGTTCCACACACACACTGACTCTCACTGGGATTCGGGGTCCCACACTCACAATGACTCTCACTGGGGTACGGGGTCCCACACACACACTGACTCTCAATGGGGTACAGCGTCCCACACACACACTGACTCTCACTGGGATACGGGGTCCCACACACACTGACTCTCAATGGGGTACAGGGTCCCACACACACACTGACTCTCTACTGGGATACGGGGTCCCACACACACACTGACTCTCACTGGGGTACAGGGTCCCACACACACACTGACTCTCACTGGGATACGGGGTCCCACACACACTGACTCTCACTGGGGTACGGGGACCTACACACACACTGACTCTCACTTCGGAACTGGTTCCCACACACACACTGACTCTCACTGGGGTATAGGGTCCCACACACACACTGACTCTCACTGGGATACGGGGTCCCACACACACTCTGACTCTCACTGGGGTACAGGGTCCCACACACACACTGACTCTCAATGGGTTAGGGGGACCCACACACACACTGACTCTCACTGGGGTACAGGGTCCACCACACACACTGACTCACACTGGGGTACGGAGGCCCACACACACACACTGACTCTCACTGGGGAAAGGGGTCCCACACACACACACTGCCTCTCACTGGGATACGGGGTTCCACACACACACTGACTCTCACTGGGATTCGGGGTCCCACACACACACTGGCTCACGGGGTCCCACACACAGACTGACTCTGACTGGGGTATGGGGACCCTCACACATACACTGACTCTCACTGGGATACGGGGTCCCACACACACACACTGACTCTCACTGGGGTACGGGGTCCCAAACACACACACTGACCCTCACTGGGGTACGGGGTCCCACACACACTGACTCTCACTGGGGTACAGGGTCCCACACACACACTGACTCTCAGTGGGGTACGGGGTCCCACACACACATTGACTCTCACTGGGGTATAGGATCCCACACACACACTGACTCTCACTGGGGTACGGGGTCCCACACACACACTGACACACACTGGGGTACGGGGTCCCACACACACACTGACTCTCACTGGGGTACGGGGTCCCACAAACACACTGACTCTCACTGGGGTACAGGGTCCCACACACACACACTGACTCTCACTGGGGTACAGGGTCCCACACACACACTGACTCTCACTGCGGTACGGGGTCACACAGACACACTGACTCTCACTGGGGTACGGGGTCCCACACACACACTGACTCTCACTGGTGTACGGGGTCCCACACACAGACTGACTCTTACTGGGGTACGGGGACCCACACACACACACTGACTATCACTGGGATACGTGGTTCCACACACACACACTGACTCTCACTGGGGTACAGGGTCCCACACACACACTGACTCTCACTGGGGTACGGGGTCCCACACACACACTGACTCTCACTGGGATACGGGGTCCCACACACACACTGACTCTCACTGGGGTTCAGGATCCCACACACACACTGACTCTCACTGGGGTACGGGGTCCCACACACACACTGACTCACACTGGGGTACGGGGTCCCACACACACACTGACTCTCACTGGGGTACGGGGTCCCACACACACACACTGACTCTCACTGGGGTACAGGGTCCCACACACACACTGACTCACACTGGGGTACGGGGTCCCACACACACACTGACTCTCACTGGGGTACAGGGTCCCACACACACACTGACTCTCACTGCGGTACGGGGTCCCACAGACACACTGACTCTCACTGGGGTACGGGGTCCCACACACACACTGACTCTCACTGGGGTACGGGGTCCCACACACACACACTGACTCACACTGGGGTACGGGGTCCCACACACACACTGACTCTCACTGGGATACAGGGTCCCACACACACACTGACTCTCATTGGGGTACAGGGTCCCACACACACACACACTGACTCTCACTGGGGTATGGGGTCCCACACACACTGACTCTCACTGCGGTACGGGTTCCCACACACACACTGACTCTCACTGGGGTATGGGGTCCCTCACGCACACTGACTGTCACTGGGGTACGGGGTCCCACACACACACTGACTCTCACTGGGGTATGGGGTCCCTCACGCACTCTGACTCACACTGGGGTTTGGGTTCCCACACACACACACTGTCTCTCACTGTGGTACAAGGTCCCAAGCACACACTGACTCTCACTGGAATACGGGGTCTCCCACACACACTGACTCTAACTGCTTAACTGAACAGGGTAGAGAGATTTTTACTCAGCATGTGACCTTGTGCTGTTCCCGTCCTGGGAGTGTTTGAGGGGGGATCGTGTCGCGGGATCTTAACTCTGTATCTGACCCTGTGCTGTCCCTGCCTGGGGACGTTTTGATGCGGACAGGATAGCAGAAACTCTCGAATATTGAAATTTCTTTGAGTGGCTAAAAGCTTCTGGTGACAATGTGTGAATGTGGCATGGCGTTGTCAGGCTATTTCTCGGGAACACGTATAAAAAGATGGAGTTCAGACTTTACCCATTTTTAAATTGAAACATTGGTTGGAAACGAAACTGCTCCCTCATTTATTCCTGCTCTTTCTTGGCTAATTATCCTGCTGTCCATTCAATACGATGATGCAGTAATGTAACTCTTACATTAACACCGAATCCTTATCAGTTCAGCTTGGTGTAAGTCATCACATTAAGGTCTGGAGCTTGCCTTACTTTGCTGCGACACTGACTCTGCAGCAGTCATTAATAACTGTAATCGTGCTTTGTCTGATTCACACTTTTCAGTCTATTGTCAGATTTGAAATACACATCCTGAGGGGAATTAGTTGAAGTTCGGATTGAGAATAGAGTTCGGACACTGACGTGAGTTTGGAACCAGAACTAAACAGCCCACCTCTATACGGGTACATGGTTAGAAAAACTAGATCAGCCCGACGCTCCCGGTAAATGTGTTTTCACTGGGAATTGCCATCAGGCAACACTTGAACAAGCAAGGGCCAATGGTGCAGATTGTCGGAATTGGCTGCTGGACTTTCACAGACAGGGCAGGTAACATCAAAGCATGAATATTCCACGATAAACCAGGGAGAAGGAAGGTGAGCCCTCCTAATCTAAGAATTCCTTTAGGGTGGATCAGCCATGTGAAATTTCCCCGTAGTATCCAGGGATGTGTAGGTTAGGTAAATTAGCAATGGGAATGCAGGGTTACAGGGATAAGATAGAGGGGTGGGTTTGGGTGGGATGCTGTTCGGAGGGGCGGTGGAGATTCAATGTGCCAAATGGCCTGCTTCCACACAGGATTTGACGATGTCCTATGAAGTGACAGGCAATGGGGTTAATGTCCTAAATGTTTACAAGTCAGCATGCAGTGGGTGGGTGTTTCTGTTAAATGGGGTCCGGGGCGGGGGGAGGTTCAGTGACAGGGAGAGAGTGTTACTGCAGAGCAGGCAGAGGTTTCAGACGCTTGGTGAATGAAGCAGGAGCCTGCACCTTCTGAGCTGTCCTTGCCCATTCCTCTCCCATGCCAGTCTGACATTCTGATGGTGCAGCATTTTACTGACACCTCCCAATTGTATACACTGTCCCCGTGGCAACCAATACAGCGCGCAGTGAGTTCTTTCCCCTCTACGTTTCATTTCTTTTCCATTGATAAAGCTGCAGCGTGTTTAATGGAGCTCAGACATTCTGGGTTTTAAAGATTCCCGAATGTCTCTTTTTAATGACTCTGTTGTCCGAGTACACTCAGAGTTTTGTCTGAAATAAGGGGAGTCTGAATTAAACTGCAAGTTTAGTTGGACCTCTGGCAGAACTCCGTTTCCGTTGTGAGTCTGCTGACTGGGAATGTAAGAGCTGAGGGCTAGAAGTCTTTCTCAAAAAGGCAAAAGTAAACGGAAACAGGAAGGAAGAAAGCCCTACCTTCCTGAAGCATCTTTCTCACCCTCAGGAAAATGCAGCCAATCAGGAACACAGCTGTGTTCCCTGGGTGATATAAACGTGATGTTAGACAATTACACCATTTGGCCACAGACCCATCTCCAATGTATTTACATCCTTCCTTCGATCAGGGCAGAAAACCACCCATAGCATTGGAGATGTCGTTTCACCAGGGCCCTGTATAACTAACACACCATATCCTTACTGTTCTGTTCAATTGCTCTCACAATCAATGGTCGCACTCCCTTAGCTTTCCGAATTGCTGTTCCCATGAACTAACCCTGTGAGACGCGGGCACCAGGACACTGAGATCCTTCCGGGAATTCTGCACACCTTCTCCATTTTTCGCAATTACTCTGCATTTAGAGTCTTCCAGCTGAAGTGAACAATTTCACATTCTCTCACTTTTTACTCCACCTGTCAGTTTTTTTGAAACCTTCTCACTGATTGTACCTTTATCCATCTACAACCTCACTATGTATCCCACACAACATACTTCCTGACCTATATTTGTGTCATTTGTAAATTTAACCAGAGAGCCTCACTCCACTCATCTAATTCATGCACCCAGTTCCCCTCCTCTTTCTGGGTTTGTCCCAATTATTGGGATGTAGGCATGGGACATGGTCTCCCTTTCAGACCCACTCTGTGCTTCGCACACTGTGTACATATCACTGGGTATAAGCCCAGGTCAGTGCCATTGCTGTAAACAGCAAAGGACCATTAAGACTTGCAGTAGCTGACCAGAGCAGAAACAGGGCCCATCCAAATCCAGATAATACAGTGTGGAGCTGGACTCCATCCAGATCCAGACTGGACAATGGACTGAGCCACAGGATTAGGGAGTGAGCAGCTCGCAGTCTCAGGATTTCACTCCAATGATCATGACCATAAGAGGAATCTGCCCAATTGAGCCCGATCTGCTGTTCAATAAGATCATGGCTGATCTTTTCATGGACTCAGCTCCACTTACCCACCCACTCACCATAACCCTTAATTCCATAACTGTTCAAAAATCTATCTTTGCCTTAAAACATTCAACGAGGTAACAACCAGTTCACTGAGCAGGGAATTCCACAGATTCACAACCTTTTGGGTGAAAATGTTCTTCCTCAACTCAGTCCTAAATCTGCTCCCCATTTATCTTGAAGATATGCCCCCTAGTTCTAATGTCACCTAACAGTGGAAATTACTTCCCTACTTCTATCTTTACAATTTCCTTCACAATTTTATGTTTCTGAAAGACCCTCCTCATTCTTCTAAATTCCGCTGTGTATGGTCCCAGTCTGAAGTAGACTCCTTCACATGAGATTGATGTGAGGATGTTACTCATCTTCAATACTACAGAGCCACGGACAGGCAAAGCGCCAGATTGTGGGTATTATTTATAGATTATTGATTCGTTTGGTTCCAGCCATATTTGTGAGTGAGCAGTCTTTGCTAATCAGGCAGGGCAGTGCATAGATTTGATGTTGAGAAAACAGGATACAATTGATTTCCTCTCTGGGTTCTCAGCTTTACTAATGACAACATTGGCAGTGCTGGAGGAGAGATAGAGGGTCTGGGCACGAGAGATCACTGGGCAATATAACTTTGGCTAGTGAGGGGCTTAACTGAGTCAGCGGGGAGCTGTGGTATATCTTGTTGGTACCTATCAAGATTCCATCATTGTTAGGAAACTCTCAGCAAGAGCCTGTGCACTGAAACCAAAGTCTGTAGAATCCAATAAAAAGACAGTGGTAAGAAGGATAATGCTCTGACGTCTTCACTTGTTCTTTTCTGGGATTTATTCATCCTAAATTTTCCCCGGAATATTCTAGGAGAGCGTATATGGGGCTAATGGGTGGGTCGAGGCAGTGATGGCGACTGTGGGAGGGGGATTAAATGGATACATTGAAATGTTACTATGGAAACAATGCAATGTTTCAGTGAGTGAGTCATTGGCTTTTGGAGAGACCTGATGGTAGATGATGAAAAGCAGTTGCTGATTGATTCACTTGTGAAGTTGCAGCATTCAGCATTAAGGAAGGTGGTGGTGAAGAGGTAACGTCAGTCGGTTAGTAATTTAGAACCACGCATCAATGCTCTGGGAACATGGGTTCAAATCCTGCCATGTCCGATAGTGCAATTAAGGCTGTAATGATGACCATTGTCACTGGCTTGTGGGGACATGAAAACTCTCCTGGTCCACGAATGGATTTCAGGGAAGGAAATCTGCCACCCTTCCCTGGTGTGGCCCACGTGTAACCCCATACCTGCAGCTATGTGGTTGACTCTATATTACTCTCTTGGCAATAAATGCTGGCCTCGCTGATGTTGTTTGTGTACAGGTTACAAACATTTTGTGTGACAATAATCTGAACCATGGTTTATGGGGTGCAAGATTCTGAGCAGGAACTGGATAATTTTGGAGTTAAACTCTCCCCCTTCTCTAGGGTTTTTCCTGTACTATCTGTAATTGATTGAGATGGTCGGTAAGCTTAGCTTTTGCTAGGCCCGAGCTTGTGTTGTCAGGTTTAGTCACAGACTGACTCAGAGATAGTAGGATCTGCAGATGCTGGAGAATCTGAGATAACAACGTGTAGAGCTGGATGAACACAGCAGGCCAAACAGCATCAGAGGAACAGGAAAGCTGACGTTTCGGGCCTAGACCCTTCTTCAGAAAACCTTGTATCTTAGCCTCAGACTCAGTCTGGATGGAAACATGACATAAACTCCATTGGTGTGGAAGCTCTCTACACAAAGCACTAACCAGTTACAACATCCCAGCTTTTTATGGGAGACATTAATCAGGTCGGCGCAACATTGAGGGCCGAAGGGCCTGTAATGCTCTATGCTCTATATGTGGAACATAAACATATTGTGTTTCTGTGCAGCTTTGTTCACGATTTCCAACTATAGCAAGCCTCTAATAACACAGAAACCTCAGCAAAAGCTGCATCTGAAGACTAAGTAATCTCTTCACACATGTTGCCCTGTCCCATTAAAGTGTGCCGTAATGGAGTCTTAATCCCATCATCGTCTGAAATGCATAAAATGATTTGGCTTCTCCATGGTGCATTCAACACTGTTTCTGAATGGATTAGGAAAATCTAATTTAAACAAGATCACAACAAAATGTTTGAGTGATTTTTAATTTGTTTATCATCTGTGTCCCAGTTTGGGCCTGAAGGCACAGGTCACCAGGGGATTGGGGACTATGGGAAACTGCTCAATGTGTTTATACATCAGAGAATATCGGCAGCACTGCATAAACTCCCCTTGTTCAGACTAATAGACTCTCTCAGGGAAATGAACAGGCCAATGTGAGATGGTAATTATAGGGAGAAACATGTGTGGGATAGGGTGGATTGGCCATGGGAAATGCAGGATTACAGGGACGAGGTAGGGAAGTGGGTCTGGGTGGGATGCTCTTCAGAGGGTCAGTGTGGACTCGATGGGCTAAATGGCCTGTTCCACACTGTAGGGATTCTATGACTCTACAAATATGGAACCTGCCATCTTCAATTCCCCTTTCTCAAGAAACCAAAATCGTGAAACTCAATACCTTCCTGAAGAAATCCTTTCCTGAAAGCTGAGAGGCAGAGGGCAATCAGACAGGCTGTCGCTCATTGGTTAGTTCAATTAAAGACAAAAAACAGAAACTGGAGAAACTCAGCAGGTTTGGCAGCCTCCGGAGAGAGAAAGTAGAATTAATGTTTTGAATCCAGTGACCCTTCTGCATTGTAACATCAAAGAATTGAGCACAAGAGCTCTCCTGATTCTGCAGTACCATGGGAGTCCTGCACCATTGGAGGCGCTATCTGGTAACTGTGTGACGTGGAAACAAGGTTTTGCTTGGCCCCTCAGGTGGCTGTCGATGAGTGGTGCCAGTAGCTGTGAAGAGCAAGCTTCCCCAGGAATCTTGGCCAATATTTATGTTTCAAAAATCATCAGTAAAGTAGATCACCAAACCCAATGATCATCAAGGTCACACAAAGGTCATCAATTCTCAAAGCTGTGCCGGAACAGAGACAACCTCGGCTACATTTACACTGATTATTGAAGGTGGCCGGGCACATCAGGAATGTCCCTGTCAGGAATAAACACCTGACTGTGGGTAGGCTGCAGAAACTGGGCCTGAGCTCCTCACAGAAGATGGACAGGAGATTGGATTGGATTGAGGCCTTCAGTGAGGGGGCTTGACAGGGCAGATGGAGAGAAACTGTTCCCACTGGAGGAAGACTGGAGAAGCAGAGGACATTGATTGGCCACAAAGGAGATGACAACATGAGGTAGAACTTCCCTCAGCCAGAGATTGGTTGAGCTGAGCAGGGCACTGCCTGAGAGTGTGGGAGGGGCAGGCTCTCAGTGAAGAACTGGACACTTACTTGCAGCGGAAGAAAGTGGGACTATCTCGCACAGAGAGCCAGCATGAATCTAATGGGCTGAATGGCCTCCTTGGGTGCTGTAAACATGCTAGGGTGCTATTGCATTGTTGTTTCTCATACCAGACTCCACACGTTAACTCCGTGTCTCTCTCCACAGATGCTGCCAGGCCTGCTGAGTTTCTCCAGCAATTTCTGTTCTTCCCTCCCACAATTCCACAACTCTTTGCACTTCCAAATTTCACTCCCAGGAAACCAAGGTTTCGTTTTTAAACAATATGTCCCAATCCCAAATTATCCAACTCCCAAAAGCAGTTTCTCTTCAGCTATTCGGTCAGAGGTCGGCTCACTGAAACTGGATCAGAGACTAAAGCCTGACCAGTTACTAACATAGCCACAGCCAACTCGCACAAGCTGTCTTATTGTTGCATCTTGTCCAAATTAATTTTCTTTGACTGGCTGAAATGACACTTACAAAGTTAAGGCAATCAGTATGTGTCACAGTCGACACTCATCGCATTACAAAAGGAAAGTCCCCAGGAACTCCATTCACAGACAGCCAGGTACCATCACTGACAAATTCTGCTCATGTTCTTAATTGTCAATATTCCCAAAAGGCCAGCGATCGAGGTAGCTTGGATACTGAGGGGCATTGGCACTTGGCTCACAGCCGAGTCTCACTCATCTGCTCACGTGGACATTTAAACTGAGATGTATGTTACTGCTTAAAGACAGCTTTAGTCGACGCTTTCCCTGCTTAGTTTATGACGCTGCATTCTACTCTTCCCGCAGTCAGCCTCGAGCTCTTTGTGGCCACAGAGGGAAAGGAGGTTTGAGAAAGGTCCACAATTCTATTGATTAACTCTGCCCATTTATTCGTTCACAATATGTGGGCATCACTGGCCAGGCCAGCATTTATTACACATCCCAAATTGCCCAGAGGGCAGGAGAAAGTCATCCACGTTGTGGTGGGCCTGGAGTCACGTGTATGACAGACCAAGTAAGGATGCAGATTTCCTTCCCGAAAGGATATCCGTGACCTGGTCGGTTTTTTTCCTGACAATCGTCAATAGCTTCATGGTTATCACGAGGCTCTTAATTACAAATTTTTGCTGAATTCAAATTCTACCATGCGCCATGGCAGGATTCAATCCCCGATTCCCAGAATGTTACCTGGATCTCTGGATTAATACTCCAGCAATAATACCATTAGGCCATTGCCTACTCTCTAACAGGACAGCACCCACTCCCTCAGCCCGTCCACTGACTCTCACTGGGATACAGTTCCTGAAGGTGCTGACTCCCACTGGGATACAGTTCCTGAAGGTGCTGACTCTCACTGGGATACAGTTCCTGAAGGTGCTGACTCACACTGGGATACAGTTCCTGAAGGCACTGACTCTCACTGGGATACAGTTCCTGAAGGAGCTGACTCTCACTGGGATACAGTTCCTGAAGGTGCTGACTCCCACTGGGATACAGTTCCTGAAGGTGCTGACTCTCACTGGGATACAGTTCCTGAAGGGGCTGACTCTCACTGGGATACAGTTCCTGAAGGTGCTGACTCCCACTGGGATACAGTTCCTGAAGGTGCTGACCCTCACTGGGATACTGTTCCTGAAGGTGCTGACTCTCACTGGGATACAGTTCCTGAAGGAGCTGACTCTCACTGGGATACAGTTCCTGAAGGTGCTGACTCTCATTGGGATACAGTTCCTGAAGGTGCTGACTCTCACTGGGATACAGTTCCTGAAGGTGCTGACTCCCACTGGGATACAGTTCCTGAAGGTGCTGACTCTCACTGGGATACAGTTCCTGAAGGTGCTGACTCACACTGGGATACAGTTCCTGAAGGCACTGACTCTCACTGGGATACAGTTCCTGAAGGAGCTGACCCTCACTGGGATACAGTTCCTGAAGGTGCTGACTCTCACTGGGATATAGTTTCTGAAGGGGTTAGAGTCATTGTTATAGTCATTCCAGTCTGATCTAGTTCCATTTGCCAGAACTTGTCCCATATCCCTCTAAACCCTTCCTATTAAAGTACCCATTTTAAATGTAGTAATTGTACCAGCCTCCACCACTTCCTCTGGCCGCTCACTCCGTACATCTGTGTGAAAAAAATTACTCAGGTCCCTTTTAAATCTCTCTCTTTTCACCTTAAACCTATGGCCTCTAGTTTTAAACTTCCCCACCCTGGAAAAATGATCCATCTCTATTTCCCCTATCCACGTGCCTCTTCATTTTCTAAATATCCATAAGGCCACCTCTCAGCCCCTGATTTTCTAGGGGAACTGGCTCAAACCCTAGACTACAGACTACAGCCTTGTAAATCTTTTATGAATTCATTCAAATTTAACAATAACCTTCCTATAGAAGAGCAACCAGAATTATAAGTAGTATTTCAAAAGTGGCCTCACCAATATCCTGTACAGACACAACATAAATTCCAACTCCTACACTCAATGTTCTGACCAATTAAGGCAAGCGTGATCAATGTCTTCTTCCTATTCCCGTGATTTTACTTTCAAAAAAATATGAACCTCCTCTCCAAGATCTCTTTGTTCAGCAACACTCCCCAGGACCTTACCATTAAGTGTATAATTCCCAGCCTGATTTGCCTTTCCAAAATACAGCACCTCACATTCATCTAAATTAAACTCCATCTGCCACCCCTTGGCCCATTGGCCCATCTGATCAAGGTCCAGTTGTACACTGAGGTAAGGTTCTTTGCTGTCCACTACACCATCAATTTTGGTGTCATCTGCAAACTTACTAAGGATACCTCCTATGTTCACATTCAAACTGTTTCAATAAATGACGAAAAGCAGTAGACCCAGCACCGATCCCTGTGGCCCACCACTGGTCTCAGGCCTCCAGTCTGAAAAACAATCCTCCACCACCACCCTCTGTCTTCCACCTTCAAGTCAGTTCTGTATCCAAATGGCTAGCTTCCCCTGGATCCCATATGATCTAACCCTACTCTCCAGTCTACCATATAAAACCCTGTCAAACACTTATCTAATGCCTATATAGACCACGTCCACCACTCTGCCCTCATCAATCCTCTTTGTCACTTCTTCAAAAAACGTTTGGGGCAGCACGGTGGCTCAGTGGTTAGCACTGCAGCCTCACAGCGCCAGGGGCCTGGGTTCGATTCTAGCCTCAGGTAACTGTCTATATGGAGTTTGTACATTCTCCCCGTGTCTGCGTGGGTTTCCTCTGGGTGCTCCTGTCTCCTCCCACAGTGCACATATGTGTAGGTTAGGTTGGATTAGCCATGCTAAATTGCCCATAGTGTTCAGGGGTGTGTGGGTTATGGGGGGATGGGTCTGGGTGGGATGCTGCAAGGGGCGGTGTGGACTTGTTGGGCCGAAGGGCCTGTTTCCACACTGTTGGGAATCTAATCTAAAAAAGAAACTCCGTCAAGTTAGTGAGACATGACTCCCCGCGCACAAAGCCACATTCCCTATCCCTAATCAATCCTTGCCTTTCCAAATGCATGTAAATCCTGTCCCTCAGGACTTCCCCCAACAACTTGCCCACCACCGATGTCAGACTCACTGTTCTATAGCTCCCTGGCTTTTCCTTACCACCTTTCTTAAATAGTGGCTCCACATTAGCCAATCTCCAGTCATGAGGCTGTAGATGATACACATATCTCAGCAAGGGGCTCAGCAATCACCTCCCTCACTTTCCACAAATTCCTGGGATACACCTGATCAGATCCCAGGGATTTATCCATCTTTATGTGTTTTAAGACTCCAGCACCACCTCTTCTGTAAAATGGACATTTTTCAAGACATCACTATTTATTTCTCCAAGTTCCCTAGCTTCCGTACCCTTCCTACAGAAAGTACCAATGCGACATATTCATTTAGTATCTCCCCCGACTCCTGTGTTTCCACACTTAGACGGCCTTCCTGACCTTTGAGGGGCCCTATTTTCTGCCTAGTTACCCTTTTGTCCTTAATATAATTGTAGAATTACTTTGGATTTTTCTTAACCCTATTTGCCAAAGCTATCTCATGTCCCCTTTTTGCCCTCCTGATTTTTCTCTTAAGTATACTCCTACCGCCTTTACACTCTAAAGCTTCACTTGATCTCTGCTGTCTAAACCTGACATATGCTTCCTTCTTATTCTTGGCCAAAATCTCAATTTCTCTAGTCATCCAGCATTCCTTACCTCTACCAGCCTTGCCCTTCACCCTAACAGGAACACTCTGTCTCTGGACTCTCACTATTTCATTTTGCATAGAAACATAGAAACATCAAAGGTAGGAGCAGGAGGAGGCCATTCGGTCCTTCGAGCCTGCTCCACCATTCTTCACAATCATGGCTGATCGTCCAATGTAATAGCCCAGTCCTGCTTTCTCCCCGTAACCTTTGATCCCATTTGCCCCAAGTGCTATATCCAGCTGCCTCTTGAATACATTCAATGTTTTGACATCAACTACTTCCTGTGGGAATGAATTCCAGAGGGTGAAGAAATGTATCCTCATCTCCATCCAAAATGGTCAACCCTGAATCATCATACTGTGACCCCTGGTTCTGGGCTCACCCACCATCGGGGACATCCTCCCTGCATCTACCCTGTCCAGTCCTATTAGAATTTTTTAAGTCTCTATGAGATCCCTCCCCCTCTGAATTCCATTTTTAAAGGGTCACCACTTCCTAACGATCCCTTTATGTGTGAAAATCCTTACCCAGTCAATGTTTGAAAAGCTCATTCTAATGTCACCAAAATTGGCCTTACTCTAAGTTAGAACTTTAACTTGTTGATCCGGTCTATTCTTTTCCCTCACTATTTTATAACTAATTGAATTATGGTCACTTGCCTTTATGTGCTTCCCCACTAACACCTCAGCCACCTCCCAACAGTCGGTCATGTTTCACTCCTTCTCTAGTAGTTACATCCACATAGTGAATCAGAAAATATTCTTGTACACACTTAATTCCTCCCAATCTAAGGTCTTTAACACTAGGGCAGTCCCAGCCCAAGTTTGGAAAGTTAAAATCCCCTACCATTACAACCCAATTATTTTTACAATATCTGAGATCTCCTTATGTATTTACTTCTCAATTTCATGATGACTACTGGGGGTGGGAGGTAGGGGTTGTGGGGGCTATAATACATCCCAACATGGTGATCATCCCCTTCCTAATTTCTCAGTTTCACACATATAACCACACTTCTCAGGAATATCCCCTTTTTTGTACAGCTGCAGAGATACTTTCCCCATGTGTCATTCCTCCTTTTCTATCCTTCCTATAGCATCAATAACCTGCTAGTCCTGCTCCCTGAGCCATGTCTCTGTGATAGCTATGATATCCCATGCCAGTGTTCCCAACCTTGCCCCAGGTTCATCTACCTTACCTGTCAGTCCTCTTATTTTGAAATAAATGCAATTTAATTTACCTCATTCTCTACCAAGCGCTTGTTTGGGTTGACTATTTGATTCATTCCCCTGACCTATTGTACCAGCTTCAGCCTTTCTCACTAATGTAATGATTTCCATCTCACACCAACATCGCCCCCACCACTGCCAACTTTACCAGTTTAAAGCCTCCTGAGTAGCACTCACAAATCTCCCCACTAAGATATTGGGCCCCTTCCAATTCACAGTTGGAACCAGTCCCTCTTAAAATGGCTTGCTTCTATCCCAGAAGAGATTCCAATGATCCAAAAATGTGACTCCCTGCCCCCTACACCAACTCCTCAGCCATGCTTTCATCTGCTCTATCCCTCCTATTCTTACCCTCACTAGCTTGTGGCACTGGGAATAGTCCAGATATTTCTACCCTTGAGAACCTGCTTTGTTTTCTATGTTCCCTCTGCAGGACCTCATCCCTTCCCAATGTGCACATTGACCTCACACTCTCCATTTCCGCATCTTCAGACATCCTTGACCAGGGAGGCAACAGACCATCGCAAAATCCTGCTAACAGCTGCTGAACTGTCCGTCTGTGTCCCAGACTGGACTGTTCCATGTTACAATCGATCATTTGGAGCCTTACAGAACCTTCATTACAGTAGAGCCAGTCACAGTGCCAGAAACCTGGCACCGCCACCACCGACCCGATACAGTATCTGTTTGAGATGGGCACACCCACAGGAGACTCCTGCCTCCCTGTCCAACCATTCCCAGCTGTCAACCATCTACTTGACTGTATCTGTGGCTTTCCTACCTTCCTCAAAATGCCATCCCTCACAGCTCCCTAGCTTTGGAAAGCTCCTCACGTCCTCATCATTTGTTATTTTGGAGAGCTCCAAGACTCATTCTGACAGAGCAGGCTTTGTTTGGACAGTCCTGATGAATTCCTATGATGATTAGTTCCATTCAGTCTTTCTGTGGAACTGCTGGATCACTGCCTTACTCCATCAACCTGTAAGGCTGCCTCAGGATACAACACTGATCACAGTTCAAATATCATTCAGTCACTGTAAAGCCTTCCGGGACATGGAGGTTTTGAAGGTGCTGCAGAAATGTTCAGTGTTTCTCCCTCTTAGACCATGCCAGTGACGTGCTAACTCTGCGAGGTGCGGTTTGAAACTGAACAATCAGCAAACTGTAAACCACATGAAGCAGGATGGACCAGTCAGCTCGCAAATGTCTGAACTTTAACCCTGCAGTTAGTGACATAAGGGTGGCAAAATGCAATATAAGAAATCCAATCGGAAATTCACGAGAAGTCTCTTCACTGTGAGTGCGGAACACAGCCCAGTAGAGGGTGGTTCTGGGAAACAGTGTGGGTACATTTAAAAGGATGAAGACATGAGGAGGGGGAAAGAACAGAGGGTCAGGTTGAGAGGCTGAAACTACGTAAGAGTAGGTCTGTTGAGTATAGAGTCTCACATGGGCCATTGAGGCTGCACAGACCCTATCTGTGCCAGGCAGCTCTGTGATGGTCATCGGAGCCACCTCATTCCACTGCCTTCCACTGGAAGTGGGTCTACTCTGTAATTTCACCCAGCCACCAGCACACTGAGCCTACAGCAGAACACACACAGAATGAGGCCAGGGGCCTGTGGACTTTCTGATACTCCATGGCTGCAGTTGGAAATGCTTTGCCCCAAACTTCTACATTTCCCAATCATCACAGCCTACACTACAGAGAAATACTCTATCTTCCATTCTGAATTAGCCGGGGAGTGCCGTCCGTGAGTCACCTACACAGAGAGGCTGACCTGAACTGAGTGTGACTATCGTTGCCAAGCTGAATGGTCAGACTGTCAGGATATTGGAAAAATACCTGGAAACAGGGAGCATTACTCTCTGAGACACTGCTTATCGAGAGGTTGTTCATTTCACATGGAATTTTGAGACGTTGTCCCACACGGATACTGAGAGACCCAATTTATAACCAACTAATCATTTCACACAAAGACACAGCTAAAGTTCACATCCAATGCCACACTGCAGACAGTCCCAACAGCCCCAAAATCTTCCCGGTCTCACTCCACTCCTCCAGCCCACCATACCCCCTCCCTGTCTCACTCCCCTCCTCCAGCCTGCCATACCCCCTCCCTGTCTCACTCCCCTCCACCAGCCCGCCATACCCCCTCCCTGTCTCACTCCCCTCCTCCAGCTATCCATACCCCCTCCCTGTCTCACTCCCCTCCTCCAGCCCGCCATACCCCCTCCCTGACTCACTCCCCTCCTCCAGCCCGCCATACCCCCTCCCTGTCTCACTCCCCTCCTCCAGCCCGCCATATCCCCTCCCTGTCTCACTCCCCTCCTCCAGCTACCCATACCCCCTCCCTGTCTCACTCCCCTCCTCCAGCTACCCATAGCCCCTCCCTGTCTCACTCCCCTCCTCCAGCTACCCATACCCCCTCCCTGTCTCACTCCACTCCTCCAGCCCGCCATACCTCCTCCCTGTCTCACTCCCCTCCTCCAGCCCGCCATGCCCCCTCCCTGTCTCACTCCCCTCCTCCAGCCCGCAATACCCCCTCCCTGTCTCACTCCCCTCCTCCAGCTACCCATACCCCCTCCCTGTCTCACTCCCCTCCTCCAGCCCGACATACCCCTTCCCTGTCTCACTCTCCTCCTCCAGCTACCCATACCTCCTCCCTGTCTCACTCCCCTCCTCCAGCTACCCATACCCCCTCCCTGTCGCCCTCCCCTCCTCCAGACCGCCATACCCCCTCCCTGTCTCACTCCCCTCCTCCAGCCCGCCATACCCCCTCCCTGTGTCACTCCCCTCCTCCAGCTACCCATACCTCCTCCCTGTCTCAATCCCCTCCTCCAGCTACCCATACCCCCTCCCTGTCGCCCTCCCCTCCTCCAGACCGCCATACCCCCTCCCTGTCTCACTTCCCTCCTCCAGCCCGCCATACCCCTTCCCTGTCTCACTCCCCTCCTCCAGCCCGTCCTACCCCCTCCCTGTCTCACTCCCCTCCTCCAGCCTGCCATACCCCTTCCCTGTCTCACTCTCCTCCTCCAGCTACCCATACCTCCTCCCTGTCTCACTCCCCTCCTCCAGCTACCCATACCCCCTCCCTGTCTCACTCCCCTCCTCCAGCAACCCCTACCCCCTCCCTGTCGCCCTCCCCTCCTTCAGCCCCTACACCCCTCCCTGTCTCCCTCCCCTCCTCCAGTCCCTATACCCCCTCCCTATCTCTGTGTCTGAGCTCCCCCAGTTATGCTCTTTCATTGAGATTGTGCGGACATTGTGCTCACTGTAAGATGCTAATTCTTTCCTGAAGCAATGTGCCACTGACCACTTACTGAAGTACTCCCGCGAAATGGAGCAGATTGTGTGATGGATTCGGTTTGTCAGACCTCGAGCTTTGAAATGGGTAATGTTTCAAACCATTCCCCGCCCACCCCCCGCCACCAAACACAGCAACAAGCCTGCAATGTGCTCTGTGCCAGGTCTGAGTGAACCACCGGCTGTAGCCACGTCTCTGCTGTGAGGAGCGCCACCTCTGAGCACCTGCCCCTCGCTGCTCCATATCCACTCATTCCCTCAAATAACTGCTCGCTCATGGGGCTTGGAATTGTGCAATCTCAAGACACAACTACAGTTGGGGATCACAGCGATCACCAGGATCAGGGATGGTGTGTGTACACCGAGACCGACACCATTGTGCACGTGTGATAATGGGAACTGCAGATGCTGGAGAATCCGAGATAACAAAGTGTGGGGCTGGATGAACACAACAGGCCAAGCAGCATCTCAGGAGCACAAAAGCTGACGTTTCGGGCCTAGACCCTTCATCAGAGAGGGGGATGGGGAGAGGGAACTGGAATAAATAGGGAGAGAGGGGGAGGCGGACCGAAGATGGAGAGAAAAGAAGATAGGTGGAGAGAGTATAGGTGGGGAGGTAGGGAGGGGATAGGTCAGTCCAGGGAGGACGGACAGGTCAAGGAGGTGGGATGAGGTTAGTAGGTAGATGGGGATGCAGCTTGGGGTGGGAGGAAGGGATGGGTGAGAGGAAGAACAGGTTAGGGAGGCAGAGGCAGGTTGGACTGGTTTTGGGATGCAGTGGGTGGAGGGGAAGAGCTGGGCTGGTTGTGTGGTGCAGTGGGGGGAGGGGACGAACTGGGCTGCTTTTGGGATGCAGTGGGGGGAAGGGGAGATTTTGAAGCTGGTGAAGTCCACATTGATACTATTGGGCTGCAGGGTTCCTAAGCGGTTCCTGCAACCTTCGGGTGGCATCATTGTGGCACTGCAGGAGGCCCATGATGGACATGTCATCTAAAGAATGGGAGGGGGAGTGGAAATGGTTTGCGACTGGGAGGTGCAGTTGTTTATTGCGAACCGAGCGGAGGTGTTCTGCAAAGCGGTCCCCAAGCCTCCGCTTGGTTTCCCCAATGTAGAGGAAGCCACACCGGGTACAGTGGATGCAGTATACCACATTGGCAGATGTGCAGGTGAACCTCTGCTTAATGTGGAATGTCATCTTGGGGCCTGGGATAGGGGTGAGGGAGGAGGTGTGGGGGCAAGTGTAGCATTTCCCCTTCCCCCACCGCATCCCAAAACCAGTCCAGCCTGTCTCTGCCTCCCTAATCTGTTCTTCCTCTCACCCATCCCTTCCTCCCACCCCAAGCCGCACCTCCATCTCCTACCTACTAACCTCATCCCACCTCCTTGACCTGTCCATCTTCCCTGGACTGACCTATCCCCTCCCTTCCTCCCCACCTATACTCTCTCCACCTATCTTCTTTTCTCTCCATCTTTGGTCCGCCTCCCCCTCTCTCCCTATTTATTCCAGAACCCTCTCCCCATCCCCCTCTCTGATGAAGGGTCTAGGCCCAAAACGTCAGCTTTTGTGCTCCTGAGATGCTGCTGGGCCTGCTGTGTTCATCCAGCCTCACATTTTATTAGCTACCATTGTGCACCCTCTCCCTGAGCCGAGCTGACTGTCCTCCCACCTGAACACCTTCTCTGCCCCTCAGCCAGCTCCCGTCCATGTCCCCTCAGCCTAGACTGTCACTTGGTTCTGGGCTATGGCCTGCTGCTCCCCCCCACCCCCTGAGTTACACAGGATGACCACAATTGAATATTCTGGGGTGCCCTGTGCCCACAATGGGCTGGGTGTGAAGCATCCTCTTTCTAAGGGCCAGGGAGTTCTCTCCTATGTCCTGATGAATGTTTATCTCTCAACAAGCATCACTAAAACTGAGCTGCTCACCCAGATTGTGTTGCTGCTTTGAGATCTTGCTGTGCGCAAACTGGCTGCTACATGATGACATGTCAGATTGGGTGTAAAGCACTTTGGGTGTGCTGAGGCCATGGTAGGCGCTACATAAATGGAATTTGCTTCCTTCCTTGCGCTGTCTTTAGGGTAGGATTTGGGTAATTAGACAGGACCTGAGGGAGAGCAGTGTCAAAGCGAGCAGCTTGGATTGGCGAAACATCACCAGCTTTCCATATAATTTCACTCCCTCTCTTTCTTCCCCTTGAACATTGAAGTGTTTTGTATGTTTTCAATTTAGCATCAGTCGCGAAGATGAATTATTAAATGCTTTGAGGTACAACCAATGAGAGGCAACTTTTTTAATATCTGTGGGGTTCTCAGCAAAATATTTCTTGTCAAATCTGTAAAGCTTTCACGTGGATTCACCACTGACAAGCACAGCGTTAGCCTGAGTGAACGTTGTTTTAACTCCCTCTGTGTGACACGTGTAGCTAAACAGAATGGAAAATATGAACAGTGAGTGCAGTCGGCAGATTCCAATTTCTTACGCTGACAAACTGGACTGAGAGTGAAGAGAAATTCATCATCTGCGCTCACTGTCACATCCACTGCATTAAATCTTCATCAGTACCCATGAGCCAGCCCATTCGAAAGCCTCAAACCGCAGTGGTTTGGGGGTGGAGTGTGGAGCAGCATTCAAAGACACCACCGCACACCCCCATGCCCCCGCCAGTGTAAGTTGGGAGGGGGCTTAAACAGGAATGAGAAATTTCGAGGTCTGGCAATGTGAAAAAAAGGAAGGATCCAACTGGGAAAGCAACTCAAAAATCCAGACATCAACAACAGCTGAGAATGCTGTTCATTACAATTTATCAGTCTCCTGTATTGGCCTTCAGGGAAACATGTCCAATTCCTAAATACATGGAGGGAAATTAATAATTCAGGGGCTAGGTTTAGGTGCTCTTGTCTTTGGCATCTGTCAGATAGGTTGTCTCCTGCCTCAAGGTCACTGCAGTGAAAGCAGCAGATAGCTATAGCCCGTTCAAGGGAAACCACTTGGCTCAAGGCTCGAATTTCTGATCAGCAGCTCAGCCAGTTTCAGGAAGCCTGGCCCAGATCCTGGCCCCCAGAACCATTTTGGACAGCCAGGTCTCCAACAAACAAGGTGGGACGGGCATTCAGCCTGACAGAGTTCTCCACAGGCTGGTGTGAGGGGAATGTTTACAGCACAGTGTGTACAGGGACAACACACACTGCACATGGACCACAGCGTAGCATCTCTGAAGCCCTGGGTATCACCTGTGTGTGCACATGCATGCGTTTGTCTCTGTGTCCTTGTGCATTTTTATATGTCTGCATGAGCATGTGTGTGTGTCGGTCTGAGTGTGAGTATCTGTCTGTATATCTGCTTGCACTTCTGCCTGTGTATTTGTGTAATCTGGGTGTGTGTATGTGTGCCTTTTTGTATATCTGTATGTGTCTGTGAGAGTGTGTGTAAAAACGCGTGCACGCGTTAATGAGAGAGGCTGTTGGAGAGGGAGTGAGCGTGTTAATGAGAAGCTGTTGGAGAGGGAGTGAGCGTGTTAATGAGAGAGGCTGTTGGAGAGGGAGTGAGCGTGTTAATGAGAAGCTGTTGGAGAGGGAGTGAGCGTGTTAATGAGAGAGGCTGTTGGAGAGGGAGTGAGCGTGTTAATGAGAGAGGCTGTTGGAGAGGGAGTGAGCGTGTTAATGAGAAGCTGTTGGAGAGGGAGTGAGCGTGTTAATGAGAGAGGCTGTTGGAGAGGGAGTGAGCGTGTTAATGAGAAGCTGTTGGAGAGGGAGTGAGCGTGTTAATGAGAGAGGCTGTTGGAGAGGGAGTGAGCGTGTTAATGAGAGAGGCTGTTGGAGAGGGAGTGAGCGTGTTAATGAGAGGCTGTTGGAGAGGGAGTGAGCGTGTTAATGAGAGAGGCTGTTGGAGAGGGAGTGAGCGTGTTAATGAGAGGCTGTTGGAGAGGGAGTGAGCGTGTTAATGAGAGAGGCTGTTGGAGAGGGAGCTGAGTGCACAGTCGCCTCATCAGAAAATGAATGTTACGCCAAACGACAGGGGGAGGGCAGTGAGTGGCTCAAAGGAAGAGTTTATACCAAAATGATGGGGCTTTTCGATACTTTTAACCAACCAGTTTAGAATTGCTGCTGCAGGGCAGCTGGGACTGGAACCAGGCCCTCTTGCCCCAGACACAGGGACAATACCAGTGTACCACAAGGGCCTGTTCTGGGTTGGAAGCCTGCCGAGCAGGAAGGAGGTTCATCAGGCGAGCAGAACCAATGCCAGAACTGGCAGTGTTTTCAGCAGCGGCGGCGAGTTTCCCTGCCCTCTGAGCGAGAGAGCAGCCCCCACCTGCTCCAGAGCTCGGTCAGAACATGTCCGAACGCGGTGAGTAAAAATATCCACAAGTACCAGGATTTACCATCCAAATTCAGGAATAAGGTGGGAGTCAGGGAAACAAATTTAATTCAATGGCAAATTCCGAACCAAAGACCACGGGCTGGGGATAATTTCGACTGAAACAGCAACATCATTTGAAAAGGACCGGAACTGAATGTCGAAAAACCACGAAACTACACACACGGAAACTCTGGGAAACCAGGAGTAGAGCTCACCGGGACCGGAGGAAATCTCTACTTCTGGGCAAGAGGGAATAACCGAGACACTCGGACAACAGTCAATACACACCCAGACACACACCCACACACACACCCACACACACACCCAGACACACCCACAGCCAAACACACACCCAGACACACCCACACACACACCCACACACACACCCAGACACACCCACAGCCAAACACACACCCACACCCAGACACACCCACACCCAGACACACCCACACCCAGACACACACACACCCAGACACACCCACACACACACCCACCCACACACACACCCAGACACACCCACAGCCAAACACACCCACACTCACACACACACACAGACACACCCACAGCCAAACACACACTTCCTCCGGTCTCCTTGTCCACCATCAATCTCTGTAAACTCGGAGGGTCAGTGCCGAGGGAGTGGGCACTGTCGGAGGGTCAGTGCCGAGGGAGTGGGCACTGTCGGAGGGTCAGTGCCGAGGGAGTGGGCACTGTCGGAGGGTCAGTGCCGAGGGAGTGGGCACTGTCGGAGGGTCAGTGCCGAGGGAGTGGGCTCTGTCGGGGGTCAGTGCCGAGGGAGTGGGCACTGTCGGAGGGTCAGTGCCGAGGGAGTGGGCTCTGTCGGGGGGTCAGTGCCGAGGGAGTGGACACTGTCGGAGGGTCAGTGCCGAGCGAGTGGGCTCTGTCGGAGGGTCAGTGCCGAGGGAGTGGGCTCTGTCGGAGGGTCAGTGCCGAGGGAGTGGGCTCTGTCGGGGGTCAGTGCCGAGGGAGTGGGCACTGTCGGAGGGTCAGTGCCGAGGGAGTGGGCTCTGTCGGGGGGTCAGTGCCGAGCGAGTGGACACTGTCGGAGGGTCAGTGCAGAGGGAGTGGACACTGTCGGAGGGTCAGTGCAGAGGGAGTGGGTACTATCAGAGGGTCAGTGCTGAGCGAGTGGGCACTGTTGGGCAGTCAGTGCTGAGGGTGTGGGCACTGTCGGAGGATCAGTGCTGAGGGAGTGCCGCACTGTCAGACGGTCAGTGCTAAGCGAGTGAGCACTGTCGGAGGCTCAGTGCTGAGGGAGCGCCACACTGTCGGAGGGTCAGTGCTGAGGGATCGCCGCACTGTTGGAGGGTCACTGCTGAGGGAGTGGGCACTGTCGGAGGGTCAGTGCTGAGGGTGTGGGCACTGTCAGACGGTCAGTGCTAAGCGAGTGAGCACTGTCGGAGGCTCAGTGCTGAGGGAGCGCCGCACTGTCCCAGGGTCAGTGCTGAGGGGGTGGGCACTGTCCGAGGGTCAGTGCTGGGGGAGTGCCGCACTATCGGAGGGTCAGTGCTGAGGGAGCGGGCACTGTCGGAGGGTCAGTGCTGAGGCCGTGGGCCCTGTCGGAGGGTCAGTGCTGAGGGAACACCACATTGTTGGACGGTCAGTGCTGTCAGGTGCCACACTGTCCGTGGGTCAGTGCGCCGCACTGTTGGAGGGTCAGTACTGATGGAGCGTCGCACTGTCGGAGGGACAGTGCTGAGGGTGTTTGCACTGTCGGAGGGTCAGTGCTGAGGGAGCGCCGCACTGTTGGAGCGCCGCACTGTCGGAGGGACAGTGCTGAGGGTGTCGTTACTGTTGGAGGGTCAGTGCTGAGGGGGTGGGCACTGTCGGAGGATCAGTGCTGAGGGTGTGGGTACTGTTGGAGGGTCAGTGCTGAGGGAGCGGGCACTGTTGGAGGGTCAGTGCTAAGCGAGTGAGCACTGTTGGAGGGTCAGTGCTGAGGGAGTGGGCACTGTCGGAGGGTCAGTACTGAGGGAGCGCCGCACTGTCGAAGGGTCATTACTGAGGGAGCTAGTACTATCGGAGGGTCAGTGCTGAGGGAGTGGGCACTGTTGGAGGGTCAGTGCTGAGGGAGTGGGCACTGTCGGAGGGTCAGTGCTGAGGGGGTGGGCACTGTTGGAGGGTCAGTGCCGAGGGGGCGGGCACCGGAGGGTCAGTGCCGAGGGGGCGGGCACCGTCGGAGGGTCAGTGCCGAGGGGGCGGGCACCGTCGGAGGGTCAGTGCCGAGGGGGCGGGCACCGGAGGGTCAGTGCCGAGGGAGCGCCGCACCGTCGGAGGGTCAGTGCCGAGTGAGCGGGCGCCATCGGGGGCGTCAGTGCTGAGGGTGTGGGCACTGACGGGTCAGTGCTGAGGGAGCGCCGCACTGTTGGAGGGTCAGTACTGAGGGAGGGGACACTGTTGGACGTTCAGTGATGAGGGGGTGGGCACTGTCGGAGGGTCAGTGCTGAGAGGGTGGCCACTGTCGGAGGGTCAGTGCTGAGGGAGCGCTGCACTATTGGAGGGTCAGTGCTGAGGGAGAGAGCACTGTCGGAGGGTCAGTGTTGAGGGAGTGGGCACTATCGCAGGGTCAGTGCTGAGGGTGTGAGCAATGTCAGAAGGTCAGTGCTGAGGGAGTGCCGCACGTTGGAGGGTCAGTGCTGAGGGAGCGCCGCACTATCGGAGGGTCAGTGCTGAGGGAGCACCGCACTGTCAGAGGGACAGTGCTGAGGGTGTGGGCACAGTCGGAGGGTCAGTGCTGAAGCAGTGGGCACTGTTGGAGGGTCAGTGCTGAGGGAGCGGGCACTGTTGGAGGGTCAGTGCTGAGGGAGCGCCACACTGTCGGAGGGTCAGTACTGAGGGAACGCCGCACTGTCGGAGGGTCAGTGCTGAGGGATCGCCGCACTGTCGGAGGGTCAGTGCTGAGGGAGTGGGCAATATCGGAGGGTCAGTGCTGACGGAGTGGGCACTGTCGGAGGATCAATGCTGAGGGTGTGGGCACTGTCAGACGGTCAGTGCTAAGCGAGTGAGCACTGTCGGACGGTCAGTACTGAGGGAGTGCCGCACTATCGGAGGGTCAGTGCTGAGGGAGCGGGCACTGTCAGACGGTCAGTGCTAAGCGAGTGAGCACTGTCGGACGGTCAGTACTGAGGGAGTGCCGCACTATCGGAGGGTCAGTGCTGAGGGAGCGGGCACTGTCGGAGGGTCAGTGCTGAGGCTGTGGGCACTGTTGGAGGGTCAGTGCCGAGGCATTGCCGCACTGTCAGAGGGTCAGTGGTAAGCAAGTCAGCACTGTCAGACAGTCAGTGCTGAGGGAGCGCTGCACTGTTGGACGGTCAGTGCTGAGGGAGCGCCGCACTGTCGGAGGGTCAGTGCTGAGGGAGTGCCTCGCTGTCGGAGGGACAGTGCTGAGGGAATTCTGCACTGTTGGACGGTCAGTGCTGAGGGAGCGCCGCACTGTTGGACGGTCAGTGCTGAGGGAGCGCCGCACTGTTGGACGGTCAGTGCTGAGGGAGCGCCGCACTGTCGGACGGTCAGTGCTGAGGGAGCGCCGCACTGTCGGAGGGTCAGTGCTGAGGGAGTGCCGCACTGTCGGAGGGACAGTGCTGAGGGAATTCTGCACTGTTGGACGGTCAGTGCTGAGGGAGCGCCGCACTGTTAGACGGTCAGTGCTGAGGGAGCGCCGCACTGTCGGAGGGTCAGTGCTGAGGGAGTGCTGCACTGTCAGAGGGTCAGTGCATTGACGGAGGCAGGCTCCTTCCTGGGGATGTTAATTTGAGTCTCTGTTTGTGCTCTTATGTGGGTGAAAATGCTCGAAGAATCTCAGAATCACAGGATAGTAATGGTTCGTGATAATAAAGTGAGAAGCTGGATGAACACAGCAGGCCCAGCAGCATCTCAGGAGCTCCTTGGCCTGCTGTGTTCATCCAGCTTCACACTTTGTTATCATGGATTCTCCAGCATTTGCAGTTCCCATTATCACAGATAGTAATGGTTCATTTTGCCTTTACCCACGTTGTTATCTCGTGCCCAAGTTTCTGCCTTTTCCTCAGCATGTTTGTTCAAATAAACATCTCATACCTGTCTTAAATGCCTCACGTAGATCTGCATCTGCCACATTTCCAGGCAGTGTATTCGAGACGGCACCTGCTGCCTGGCTGAGAAAGGTTTTCCATACTTCCTCATTGCTTTGTTTGCACATCCCTTTAAATTGCCAGCCTCTTGTTCCTGTTATTTTTTTTCCTTCTGTCATCAGGAGGAAGAGCAGGGCTGTGGAGCCTGGTGCCAGGAGAATATTTGTCCAGTTATCCCTCAAATAACTGGGGCTAATAAGTCATGGGTCCTGACCTCACCCTCTCCTCACAGTGGTGCTGACTGTCAGCCAATATATGGTTTCTCACCTCACCCACTCCTCTCTTTCTCCCCATTTCTCTCCTAAAAGGGTGGCTCTAATTTTTTTCACAACGCTCCCCATTTCAGGACTCACTTATGAGAGGGATTATCCATTCTAAATTGTCCTTGTCACGGCCATTTGGAAACTTTTCGATGTGAATCCAGTCACCTCTCAGTCTTCAAAACCCCCCATGGGAACAAGCCCAGTCTGTCCAACCTTTCCTTGTAACACAACCCACTCATTCCTAGAATCAATCAAGTAAACCTCACTGAACCACCTCCAACAACTATAAATAATGAAACTGAAAGTGCGCACAGTGTGTGAAAGGAGTTCTCACCAATGCCCCTGCATAACTGATTTCGAAGATCCTTACTTTATGTTTAATTCCTCTCATAATAAAGGTTACTATCCCACTCACTCCCCTCAATTACTTTCCCCCACCTGCACATTAACCTTTTGTGACTAGTGCACCAGGACACCCCGGCCCTCATGGCCCCTGGAAACTCTGCCTTTGTTCTCCATTTAACCTTTAATGTGGCCAAATCCTTGCCAAATCCATTCTGGTAACCCAAATATTTCAGTCAGCTCTCCTTCATTGTCAGGACCCTTCAAAGATCTACAACAAATTAAGACAGAGAACGCTGGAGATGCTCTGTGGGTCCGACAGCATCTGTGGAGAGAGAAACGGAGTTAATGTTTCAAGTTTCATATGACTTCTTCAGTTGGAGTACTGGGCTTGAAATGTTAACTCTGTTTTCTTTTCACAGATGCTGCCAGACCTGCCAAGTACCTCCAGCATTATCAGTGTTTGTTGTCGATTTCCAACATCCCCAATTATTCAATAAAATATGATTTCAATTCGACAAAACCATGCAGGCTCTTGATTACCTTGAGATTTCCTAAGTGCACAGTTATAGCCTTCTTAATGATTGATTCAAACCTCTTTCCCACAACAGACATCAAGCCCACTCATCTCCCTTTGTTTTACTTGCTCTCTCCCTTCTCACATACAGCACTTCTACTTGTTAATTTCCAGGCTGATGGAACCCTTCCAGAATGGAGTGAAATTTTGAAAATTAATGAGACCCCAGGATGAAACCCATCAGAACCTGGAAGCTTGTCAACTCACAGCTCTATCAGTTTGCTTAGCAATGTGTCCCACATAACATAATTTGGTAACGACCTCTCTCACTTCTACCTCCTGTTTACAGCTATGACTGGAATGTTTTGTTTACAGTGAAGACAGAAGCAAAATATGTGTTCATTTATTATCATTGCCTTATTTTCTCCTATTCACTCTCCAGAGGATAAATGCTCAATTTACTCTTTAGGTTTTTAAATATCTGTAGAAACTCTTGCTGCCTGTTTTAACATTTCCAGCTAGCTCCTTCACATCCTCTCATTCCTTTGTCTAGATTCACCTTTTAGTCATTCCTTATACACTGACCAGTCATCTGACCCAGGACTCAGCAGTGCACAGTGACATGCATTTTCCCCCAATTTAAGGCTTTCTCGAAATTTCTTCATCAAACACATGGAGGGGTGCTGGGGTGTAGGTCCTCTCTTCAAATCAGGAATATACTTACACCAAGAATTCTGAATTATACCCTTAAATGTCTGCCACTGTGTCTCTATTGATCCATCCTTTGGCTTGTCTGCCTGTTCACTAAAGCTTGTTCAGCTTCCATGGCTGCATAGCTGTCCTCATTTAAGTTGAACATACTAATCTTAGACCCAATCTTCTCCCTTTCAAATTGAATGGAAAATCCATGAATGTTGTGGTTGCACAGAATGGTGAGTGTTATTGCCTCTAACCTTTCCCGCAGAGAAGCTCTCTCCATACTGCTGTCTCTGGGCATTTGGTATTTTGTCTCTTCTGCTAGAAACCAGGGATCCTCCATTTTCAGAGACAATAAGAACTTTGATGCTGGAGTCAGAGATAACACCATGTCGAGCTGGAGGAACACAGCAGGACAGGCAGCATCAGGGGAGCAGGAAAGTTGACGTTTCGGGTCAGGACACTTCTTCAGAATTTCTTCAGCCCATTCCTGAAGAATTTCTTCAGCCCATTTCTGCTCCTGTAATGCTGCTTGGCCTGCTGTGTTCATCCAGCACCACGCTGTGTTACACTCCATTTTCAGGTATTTTTGCATTATCAAAGCACTGTGTAAGCTGCTACACTCCAAGCATGACTGATGGTTATTGAGAGCGGCTCACACATGGACTGAAGCTCCTGCCTTTTAACTGGGGATGGTCATTATAGACTTACAGTGCTGACAGACAGCGGCCAGGTCCTGACGTGTGAGCATCACCGAACATTAGGGCACACCAGGCTGAGTACAGGAAGAGAACAGGGTACAGAGAGACAGCGCAGGCCTAATGTCACTCCAGGTCATGTAACATTTCAAAGTCCAAAGCAGGAAAACCTTTAGAGTCAGCCCTGGGAGCATAATCTCAGCCAATGGTACAGGAATCCTGAAAGAAGTATGGGGCAACCAAAGAGTCAAAACTGAGGAGACACACTTTAAATCCCAGTTTCATGGAGAGACAACACAAAAATACAACTTTAATCAGAACTTCAGGAGATGATTCCAGTCACTTCACAGGCAGAGACCTTCACTGACACAGTTCCTGAAGGGGCTGACTCTGACTGGGATACAGTTCCTAAAAGTGCTGACTCCCACTGGGATACAGTTCATGAAGGTGCTGACTCCCAATGGGATGCAGTTCCTGAAGGTGCTGACTCCCACTGGGATACAGTTCCTGAAGGGGCTGACTCTCACTGGGATACAGTTCCTGAACATGTGGACTCCCACTGGGATACAGTTCCTGAAGGGGCTGACTCTCACTGGGATACAGATCCTGAAGGAGCTGACTCTCACTGGGATACAGTTCCTGAAGGTGCTGACTTTCACAGGGCTACAGTTCCTGATGGTGCTGAGTCTCACTGGGATGCAGTTCTGGAAGGTCCTGACTGTCCCTGGAATACAGTTCCTGAAGGGGCTGATTCTCAGTGGGATCCAGTTCCTGAAGGTGCTGACTCTAACTGGGATACAGTTCCTGAAGGTCCTGGCTCTCACTGGGATACAGTTCCTGAAGGTGCTGACTCTCACTGGGATATAGTTACTGAAGATGCTGATGCTCACTGGGATACAGTTCCTGAAGGTCCTGACTGTCCATGAAATACAGTTCCTGAAGGGGCTGACTCTCACTGGGATACAGTTCCTGAAGGTGGTGACTCTCACAGGGCTACAATTCCTGATGGTGCTGACTCTCACTGGGATACAGTTCCGGAAAGCCCTGACTGTCCCTGGAATTCAGTTCCTGAAGGGGCTGATTCTCAGTGGGATCCAGTTCCTGAAGGGACCGACTCTCACTGGGATACAGTTCTTGAAGGAGCTGAACCTCACTGGGATACAGTTCCTAAACGTACTGACTCTCACTGGGTTAAAGTTCCTGAAGGTGCTGACTCTCGCTGGGACAGAGTTCCTGAAGGTGCTGACTCTCACTTGGATACAGTTCCTGAAGTTGCTGGTTCTCAATGGGATACAGTTCCTGAAGGTGCTGACCCTCACTGGGATACCGTTCCTAACGGTGCTGACTCTCACTCGGATACAGTTCCTGAAGGTGCTGACTCTCACTCGGACACAGTTCCTGAAGGTGTTGAATGTCACTGGGATACAGTTCCTGAAGGTGCTGACTCTCTCTGGGATACAGTTCCTGAAGGTGCTGACCTCTCACTCTGATACAGTTCCTGATGTTGCTGACTCTCACTGCGATACAGTTCCTGAATGGGCTGATTCTCACTGGGATACAGTTCCTGAAGGTGGTGACTCTCACTGCGATACAGTTCCTGAAGTTGCTCACCCTCACTGGGACACAGTTCCTGAAGGTTCTGACTCTCACTGGAATATAGATCCTGAAGGGGCTGACTCTCACTGGGATACAGTTCCTGAAGGGGCTGATACTCACTGGGATACAGATCCTGAAGGGGCTGACTCTCACTGGGATATAGTTCCTGACGGAGCTGACTCTCACTTGGATACAGTTCCTGACGTTGCTGGTTCTCAATGGGATACAGTTCCTGAAGGTGCTGACCCTCACTGGGATACCGTTCCTGACGCTGCTGACTCTCACTCGGACACAGTTCCTGAAGGTGCTGAATGTCACTGGGATACAGTTCCTGAAGGTGCTGACTCTCACTGGGATACAGTTCCTGAAGGTGCTGACCTCTCACTCTGATACAGTTCCTGATGTTGCTGACTCTCACTGCGATACAGTTCCTGAATGGGCTGATTCTCACTGGGATACAGTTCCTGAAGGTGGTGACTCTCACTGGGATACAGTTCCTGAAGTTGCTCACCCTCACTGGGACACAGTTGCTGAAGGTGCTGACTCTCACTGGAATATAGATCCTGAAGGGGCTGACTCTCACTGGGATACAGTTCCTGAAGGGGCTGATACTCACTGGGATACTGTTCCTGAAGGTGCTGACTCTCACTGGGATACTGTTCCTGAAGGTGCTGACTCTCACTGGGATACAGATCCTGAAGGGGCTGACTCTCTGTGGAATACAGATCCTGAAGGGGCTGACTCTCACAGGGATACAGTTCCCGAAGGTGCTGACTGTCACAGGGATACAGTTCCTGAAGGTGCCGACTCTCACTGGGATAGAGTTCCTGAAGGGGCTGACTCTCACTAGGATACAGTTCCTGATGGTGCTGACTCTCATTGGGATGCAGTTCCTGAAGGTGCTGACTCTCACTGGGATACAGTTCCTGAAGGTACTGACTCTCACTGGGATACAGTTCCTGAAGGGTCTGACACTCACTGGGTTACAGTTCCTGAATGTGTGATTCTCACTGGGATACAGTTCCTGAAGGAGTTGACTCTCACAGGGATACAGTTCCTGAAGGTACTGACTCTCACTGCGATTCAGTTCTGGAAGGTACTGACTGTCAACGG
Organism: Stegostoma tigrinum; assembly: GCF_030684315.1. Lineage (NCBI taxonomy): Eukaryota > Metazoa > Chordata > Chondrichthyes > Orectolobiformes > Stegostomatidae > Stegostoma > Stegostoma tigrinum. Next base: position 24,717,344 of record NC_081389.1, on the reverse strand, counting down.
GACAGAGTTCATGAAGGTGCTGACACTCACTGGGATACAATTCCTGGAGGGGCTGACTCTCGCTGGGACAGAGTTCCTGAAGGTGCTGACTCTCACTTGGATACAGTTCCTGAAGTTGCTGGTTCTCAATGGGATACAGTTCCTGAAGGTGCTGACCCTCCCTGGGATACCGTTCCTAACGGTGCTGACTCTCACTCGGATACAGTTCCTGAAGGTGCTGACTCTCACTCGGACACAGTTCCTGAAGGTGCTGAATGTCACTGGGATACAGTTCCTGAAGGTGCTGACTCTCTCTGGGATACAGTTCCTGAAGGTGCTGACCTCTCACTCTGATACAGTTCCTGATGTTGCTGACTCTCACTGCGATACAGTTCCTGAATGGGCTGATTCTCACTGGGATACAGTTCCTGAAGGTGGTGACTCTCACTGGGATACAGTTCCTGAAGTTGCTCACCCTCACTGGGACACAGTTCCTGAAGGTTCTGACTCTCACTGGAATATAGATCCTGAAGGGGCTGACTCTCACTGGGATACAGTTCCTGAAGGGGCTGATACTCACTGGGATACAGATCCTGAAGGGGCTGACTCTCACTGGGATACAGTTCCTGAAGTTGCTGACTGTCACAGGGATACACTTCCTGGAGGTGCTGACTCTCACTGGTATAGAGTTCCTGACGGAGCTGACTCTCACTTGGATACAGTTCCTGACGTTGCTGGTTCTCAATGGGATACAGTTCCTGAAGGTGCTGACCCTCACTGGGATACCGTTCCTGACGCTGCTGACTCTCACTCGGATACAGTTCCTGAAGGTGCTGACTCTCACTCGGACACAGTTCCTGAAGGTGCTGAATGTCACTGGGATACAGTTCCTGAAGGTGCTGACTCTCTCTGGGATACAGTTCCTGAAGATGCTGACCTCTCACTCTGATACAGTTCCTGATGTTGCTGACTCTCACTGCGATACAGTTCCTGAATGGGCTGATTCTCACTGGGATACAGTTCCTGAAGTTGCTCACCCTCACTGGGACACAGTTCCTGAAGGTGCTGACTCTCACTGGAATATAGATCCTGAAGGTGCTGACTCTCACTGGGATACAGTTCCTGAAGGGGCTGATACTCACTGGGATACTGTTCCTGAAGTTGCTGACTCTCACTGGGATACAGATCCTGACGGGGCTGACTCTCAGTGGAATACAGATCCTGAAGGGGCTGACTCTCACAGGGATACAGTTCCCGAAGGTGCTGACTGTCACAGGGATACAGTTCCTGAAGGTGCCGACTCTCACTGGGATACAGTTCCTGAAGGTGCTGACTCTCACAGGGATACAGTTCCTGAAGATGCTGACTCTCACTGGAATAGAGTTCCTGAAGGGGCTGACTTTCACTGGGATACAGTTCCTGAGCGTCCTGACTCTGACTGGGATGCAGTTCCTGAAGGGTCCTGACTCTCACTGGGATATTGATCCTTTAGGGGCTAACTCTCACTGGGATACAGTTCCGGAAGGCGCTGGCTCGGACTGGGATACAGTTTCTGACGGAGCTGACTCTCATTGGGATGCAGATCCTGAAGGGGGCTGACTCTCACTGGGATACAGTTCCAGAAGGTGCTGACGTCTCACTCTGATACAGTTCCTGATGTTGCTGACTCTCACTGCGATACAGTTCCTGAATGGGCTGATTCTCACTGGGATACAGTTCCTGAAGGTGGTGACTCTCACTGGGATACAGTTCCTGAAGTTGCTCACCCTCACTGGGACACAGTTCCTGAAGGTTCTGACTCTCACTGGAATATAGATCCTGAAGGGGCTGACTCTCACTGGGATACAGTTCCTGAAGGGGCTGATACTCACTGGGATACCGTTCCTGAAGGTGCTGACTCTCACTGGGATACAGATCCTGAAGGGGCTGACTCTCACTCGGATACAGTTCCTGAAGTTGCTGACTGTCACAGGGATACACTTCCTGAAGGTGCTGACTCTCACTGGGATAGAGTTCCTGACGGAGCTGACTCTCATTGGGATGCAGATCCTGAATGGGCTGACTCTCAGTGGGATACAGTTCCTGAAGGTGCTGACTCTCACTGGGATGCAGTTCCTGAAGGTGCTGACTCTCACTGGGATACAGTCCCTGAAGGGGCTGACTCTCACTGGGATACAGTTCCTGATGGTGCTTACTCTCACTGGGAAGCAGTTCCTGAAGGTGCTGACTCTCACTGGCATACAGTTCCTGAAGATGCTGACTCTCACTGGGATACAGTTCCTGAAGGGTCTGACACTCACTGGGTTACAGTTCCTGAATGTGCTGACTCTCACTGGGATACAGTTCCTGAAGGAGTTGACTCTCACAGGGATACAGTTCCGGAAGGTACTGACTCTCACTGGGATACAGTTCCTGAAGGTACCTACTCTGACTGGGATACAGTTCCTGAAGGAGCTGACTGTCACTGGGACACAGTTCCCGAAGTTTCTGACTCTCAGTGGGATACAGTTCCTGGAGGTGCTGACTCTCACTGGGCTACAATTCCTGAAGTGCTGACCCTCACAGGGATACAGTTTCTTAAGGTGCTCACTCTCACTGGGATGCAGTTCCTGAAGGTCCTGACTCTCACTGGGACATTGTTCCTGAAGGGGCTGACTCTCACTGGGATGCAGTTCCTGAAGGTCCTGACTCTCACAGGGATATTGTTCCTGAAGGGGTTGATTCGCACTGGGATATAGTTCCTGAAGGAGCTGACTCTCACTGGGATACAGATCCTGAAGGCGCTGACTCTCACTGGGATACAGTTCATGACGGGGCTGACACTCACTGGGATACAGTTCCTGAAGGGGCTGACTCTCACTGGGATAAAGCTTCTGATGGTGCTGACTCTCACAGGGATACAGTTCCTGAAGTTCGTGACTGTCAGTGGGATACCGTTCCTGAAGGTGCTGACTCTCACTGTGATTCAGTTCTGGAAGGGGCTGACTCTCGCTGGGACACAGTTCCTGAAGGTGCTGACTCTCACTTGTATACAGTTCCTGAAGTTGCTGGTTCTCACTCGGATACAGTTCCTGAAGGTGCTGACTGTCACTGGGATACAGTTCCTGAAGGTGCTGACCTCTCACTCTGATACAGTTCCTGATGTTGCTGACTCTCACTGGGATACAGTTCCTGAATGGGCTGATTCTCACTGGGATACAGTTCCTGAAGGTGGTGACTCTCACTGGGATACAGTTCCTGACGTTGCTCACCCTCACTGGGACACAGTTCCTGAAGGTGCTGACTCTCACTGGAATATAGATCCTGAAGGTGCTGACTCTCACTGGGATACAGTTCCTGAAGGTACTGACTCTCACTGGGATACAGTTCCTGAAGGGTCTGACACTCACTGGGTTACAGTTCCTGAATGTGTGATTCTCACTGGGATACAGTTCCTGAAGGAGTTGACTCTCACAGGGATACAGTTCCTGAAGGTACTGACTCTCACTGCGATTCAGTTCTGGAAGGTACTGACTGTCAACGGGACAGAGTTCATGAAGGTGCTGACACTCACTGGGATACAATTCCTGAAGGGGCTGACTCTCGCTGGGACAGAGTTCCTGAAGGTGCTGACTCTCACTTGGATACAGTTCCTGAAGTTGCTGGTTCTCAATGTGATACAGTTCCTGAAGGTGCTGACCCTCACTGGGATACCGTTCCTAACGGTGCTGACTCTCACTCGGATACAGTTCCTGAAGGGGCTGATACTCACTGGGATACAGATCCTGAAGGGGCTGATTCTCACTGGGATACAGTTTCTGAAGTTGCTGACTGTCACAGGGATACACTTCCTGAAGGTGCTGACTCTCACTGGGATAGAGTTCCTGACGGAGCTGACTCTCACTTGGATACAGTTCCTGACGTTGCTGGTTCTCAATGGGATACAGTTCCTGAAGGTGCTGACCCTCACTGGGATACCGTTCCTGACGCTGCTGACTCTCACTCGGATACAGTTCCTGAAGGTGCTGACTCTCACTCGGACACAGTTCCTGAAGGTGCTGAATGTCACTGGGATACAGTTCCTGAAGGTGCTGACTCTCTCTGGGATACAGTTCCTGAAGGTGCTGACCTCTCACTCTGATACAGTTCCTGATGTTGCTGACTCTCACTGCGATACAGTTCCTGAATGGGCTGATTCTCACTGGGATACAGTTCCTGAAGGTGGTGACTCTCACTGGGATACAGTTCCTGAAGTTGCTCACCCTCACTGGGACACAGTTCCTGAAGGTGCTGACTCTCACTGGAATATAGATCCTGAAGGTCCTGACTCTCACTGGGATACAGTTCCTGAAGGGGCTGATACTCACTGGGATACTGTTCCTGAAGGTGCTGACTCTCACTGGGATACAGATCCTGACGGGGCTGACTCTCAGTGGAATACAGATCCTGAAGGGGCTGACTCTCACAGGGATACAGTTCCCGAAGGTGCTGACTGTCACAGGGATACAGTTCCTGAAGGTGCCGACTCTCACTGGGATACAGTTCCTGAAGGTGCTGACCTCTCACTCTGATACAGTTCCTGATGTTGCTGACTCTCACTGCGATACAGTTCCTGAATGGGCTGATTCTCACTGGGATACAGTTCCTGAAGGTGGTGACTCTCACTGGGATACAGTTCCTGAAGTTGCTCACCCTCACTGGGACACAGTTCCTGAAGGTTCTGACTCTCACTGGAATATAGATCCTGAAGGGGCTGACTCTCACTGGGATACAGTTCCTGAAGGGGCTGATACTCACTGGGATACCGTTCCTGAAGGTGCTGACTCTCACTGGGATACAGATCCTGAAGGGGCTGACTCTCACTGGGATACAGTTCCTGAAGTTGCTGACTGTCACAGGGATACACTTCCTGAAGGTGCTGACTCTCACTGGGATAGAGTTCCTGACGGAGCTGACTCTCATTGGGATGCAGATCCTGAATGGGCTGACTCTCAGTGGGATACAGTTCCTGAAGGGTCTGACACTCACTGGGTTACAGTTCCTGAATGTGCTGACTCTCACTGGGATACAGTTCCTGAAGGAGTTGACTCTCACAGGGATACAGTTCCGGAAGGTACTGACTCTCACTGGGATACAGTTCCTGAAGGTACCTACTCTGACTGGGATACAGTTCCTGAAGGAGCTGACTGTCACTGGGACACAGTTCCCGAAGTTTCTGACTCTCAGTGGGATACAGTTCCTGGAGGTGCTGACTCTCACTGGGCTACAATTCCTGAAGTGCTGACCCTCACAGGGATACAGTTTCTTAAGGTGCTCACTCTCACTGGGATGCAGTTCCTGAAGGTCCTGACTCTCACTGGGACATTGTTCCTGAAGGGGCTGACTCTCACTGGGATGCAGTTCCTGAAGGTTCTGATTCTCACTGGGATGCAGTTCCTGAAGGTGCTGACTCTCACTGGGATACAGTCCCTGAAGGGGCTGACTCTCACTGGGATACAGTTCCTGATGGTGCTTACTCTCACTGGGAAGCAGTTCCTGAAGGTGCTGACTCTCACTGGCATACAGTTCCTGAAGATGCTGACTCTCACTGGGATACAGTTCCTGAAGGGTCTGACACTCACTGGGTTACAGTTCCTGAATGTGCTGACTCTCACTGGGATACAGTTCCTGAAGGAGTTGACTCTCACAGGGATACAGTTCCGGAAGGTACTGACTCTCACTGGGATACAGTTCCTGAAGGTACCTACTCTGACTGGGATACAGTTCCTGAAGGAGCTGACTGTCACTGGGACACAGTTCCCGAAGTTTCTGACTCTCAGTGGGATACAGTTCCTGGAGGTGCTGACTCTCACTGGGCTACAATTCCTGAAGTGCTGACCCTCACAGGGATACAGTTTCTTAAGGTGCTCACTCTCACTGGGATGCAGTTCCTGAAGGTCCTGACTCTCACTGGGACATTGTTCCTGAAGGGGCTGACTCTCACTGGGATGCAGTTCCTGAAGGTCCTGACTCTCACAGGGATATTGTTCCTGAAGGGGTTGGTTCGCACTGGGATATAGTTCCTGAAGGAGCTGACTCTCACTGGGATACAGATCCTGAAGGCGCTGACTCTCACTGGGATACAGTTCATGACGGGGCTGACACTCACTGGGATACAGTTCCTGAAGGGGCTGACTCTCACTGGGATAAAGCTTCTGATGGTGCTGACTCTCACAGGGATACAGTTCCTGAAGTTCGTGACTGTCAGTGGGATACCGTTCCTGAAGGTGCTGACTCTCACTGTGATTCAGTTCTGGAAGGGGCTGACTCTCGCTGGGACACAGTTCCTGAAGGTGCTGACTCTCACTTGTATACAGTTCCTGAAGTTGCTGGTTCTCACTCGGATACAGTTCCTGAAGGTGCTGACTGTCACTGGGATACAGTTCCTGAAGGTGCTGACCTCTCACTCTGATACAGTTCCTGATGTTGCTGACTCTCACTGGGATACAGTTCCTGAATGGGCTGATTCTCACTGGGATACAGTTCCTGAAGGTGGTGACTCTCACTGGGATACAGTTCCTGACGTTGCTCACCCTCACTGGGACACAGTTCCTGAAGGTGCTGACTCTCACTGGAATATAGATCCTGAAGGTGCTGACTCTCACTGGGATACAGTTCCTGAAGGTACTGACTCTCACTGGGATACAGTTCCTGAAGGGTCTGACACTCACTGGGTTACAGTTCCTGAATGTGTGATTCTCACTGGGATACAGTTCCTGAAGGAGTTGACTCTCACAGGGATACAGTTCCTGAAGGTACTGACTCTCACTGCGATTCAGTTCTGGAAGGTACTGACTGTCAACGGGACAGAGTTCATGAAGGTGCTGACACTCACTGGGATACAATTCCTGAAGGGGCTGACTCTCGCTGGGACAGAGTTCCTGAAGGTGCTGACTCTCACTTGGATACAGTTCCTGAAGTTGCTGGTTCTCAATGTGATACAGTTCCTGAAGGTGCTGACCCTCACTGGGATACCGTTCCTAACGGTGCTGACTCTCACTCGGATACAGTTCCTGAAGGGGCTGATACTCACTGGGATACAGATCCTGAAGGGGCTGATTCTCACTGGGATACAGTTTCTGAAGTTGCTGACTGTCACAGGGATACACTTCCTGAAGGTGCTGACTCTCACTGGGATAGAGTTCCTGACGGAGCTGACTCTCACTTGGATACAGTTCCTGACGTTGCTGGTTCTCAATGGGATACAGTTCCTGAAGGTGCTGACCCTCACTGGGATACCGTTCCTGACGCTGCTGACTCTCACTCGGATACAGTTCCTGAAGGTGCTGACTCTCACTCGGACACAGTTCCTGAAGGTGCTGAATGTCACTGGGATACAGTTCCTGAAGGTGCTGACTCTCTCTGGGATACAGTTCCTGAAGGTGCTGACCTCTCACTCTGATACAGTTCCTGATGTTGCTGACTCTCACTGCGATACAGTTCCTGAATGGGCTGATTCTCACTGGGATACAGTTCCTGAAGGTGGTGACTCTCACTGGGATACAGTTCCTGAAGTTGCTCACCCTCACTGGGACACAGTTCCTGAAGGTGCTGACTCTCACTGGAATATAGATCCTGAAGGTCCTGACTCTCACTGGGATACAGTTCCTGAAGGGGCTGATACTCACTGGGATACTGTTCCTGAAGGTGCTGACTCTCACTGGGATACAGATCCTGACGGGGCTGACTCTCAGTGGAATACAGATCCTGAAGGGGCTGACTCTCACAGGGATACAGTTCCCGAAGGTGCTGACTGTCACAGGGATACAGTTCCTGAAGGTGCCGACTCTCACTGGGATACAGTTCCTGAAGGTGCTGACCTCTCACTCTGATACAGTTCCTGATGTTGCTGACTCTCACTGCGATACAGTTCCTGAATGGGCTGATTCTCACTGGGATACAGTTCCTGAAGGTGGTGACTCTCACTGGGATACAGTTCCTGAAGTTGCTCACCCTCACTGGGACACAGTTCCTGAAGGTTCTGACTCTCACTGGAATATAGATCCTGAAGGGGCTGACTCTCACTGGGATACAGTTCCTGAAGGGGCTGATACTCACTGGGATACCGTTCCTGAAGGTGCTGACTCTCACTGGGATACAGATCCTGAAGGGGCTGACTCTCACTGGGATACAGTTCCTGAAGTTGCTGACTGTCACAGGGATACACTTCCTGAAGGTGCTGACTCTCACTGGGATAGAGTTCCTGACGGAGCTGACTCTCATTGGGATGCAGATCCTGAATGGGCTGACTCTCAGTGGGATACAGTTCCTGAAGGGTCTGACACTCACTGGGTTACAGTTCCTGAATGTGCTGACTCTCACTGGGATACAGTTCCTGAAGGAGTTGACTCTCACAGGGATACAGTTCCGGAAGGTACTGACTCTCACTGGGATACAGTTCCTGAAGGTACCTACTCTGACTGGGATACAGTTCCTGAAGGAGCTGACTGTCACTGGGACACAGTTCCCGAAGTTTCTGACTCTCAGTGGGATACAGTTCCTGGAGGTGCTGACTCTCACTGGGCTACAATTCCTGAAGTGCTGACCCTCACAGGGATACAGTTTCTTAAGGTGCTCACTCTCACTGGGATGCAGTTCCTGAAGGTCCTGACTCTCACTGGGACATTGTTCCTGAAGGGGCTGACTCTCACTGGGATGCAGTTCCTGAAGGTCCTGACTCTCACTGGGATATTGTTCCTGAAGGGGTTGGTTCGCACTGGGATATAGTTCCTGAAGGAGCTGACTCTCACTGGGATACAGATCCTGAAGGCGCTGACTCTCACTGGGATACAGTTCATGACGGGGCTGAAACTCACTGGGATACAGTTCCTGAAGGGGCTGACTCTGACTGGGATACAGCTTCTGATGGTGCTGACTCTCACAGGGATACAGTTCCTGAAGTTCGTGACTGTCAGTGGGATACCGTTCCTGAAGGTGCTGACTCTCACTGTGATTCAGTTCTGGAAGGGGCTGACTCTCGCTGGGACACAGTTCCTGAAGGTGCTGACTCTCACTTGTATACAGTTCCTGAAGTTGCTGGTTCTCACTCGGATACAGTTCCTGAAGGTGCTGACTGTCACTGGGATACAGTTGCTGAAGGTGCTGACCTCTCACTCTGATACAGTTCCTGATGTTGCTGACTCTCACTGGGATACAGTTCCTGAATGGGCTGATTCTCACTGGGATACAGTTCCTGACGTTGCTCACCCTCACTGGGACACAGTTCCTGAAGGTGCTGACTCTCACTGGAATATAGATCCTGAAGGTGCTGACTCTCACTTGTATACAGTTCCTGAAGTTGCTGGTTCTCACTCGGATACAGTTCCTGAAGGTGCTGACTGTCACTGGGATACAGTTCCTGAAGGTGCTGACCTCTCACTCTGATACAGTTCCTGATGTTGCTGACTCTCACTGGGATACAGTTCCTGAATGGGCTGATTCTCACTGGGATACAGTTCCTGAAGGTACTGACTCTCACTGGGATACAGCCCTAAATGTGCTGACTCTCACTGGGATACAGTTCCTGAAGGTCCTGACTCTCACTGGGATAGAGTTCCTGAAGGTGCTGACTCTCACTGGGATACAGTTCCTGAAGGTGCTGACTCTCACTGGGATACAGTTCCTGAAGGGACTGTCTCTCACTGGGATGCAGTTCCTGAAGATGCTGACTCTCACTGGGATACAGTTCCTGAAGGTAATGACGCTAACTGGGATATAGATCCTGAAGATGCGGACTCTCACTGGGATACAGTTCCTGAATGGACTGACTCTGACTGGGGTACAGTTCCTGAAAGAGCTGACTCTCACTGGAATACAGTTCCTGAAGTTGCTGTCTCTCAGTGGGACAAAGTTCCTGAAGGTGCTGCCTCTCACTGGGATACAGTTCCTGAAGGAGCTGACCCTCACTGGGATACAGATCCTGAAGGTGCTGACTTCTCACTGGGATGCAGTTCCTGATTGTGCTGACTCTCACTGGGATACAGTTCCCGAAGGGACTGACTCTCACAGGGATACTGTTCCTTAAGGTGCTGTCCCTCATTGGGATACAGATCCTGAAGGAGTTGACTCTTACTGGGATACAGTTCCTGAAGGTCCTGACTCTCAATGGGATATTGTTCCTGTAGGGGCTGACTCTCACTGGGATACAGTTCCTGATGGCTCTGGCACGCACTGGGATACAGTTGCTGAAGGAGTTGACTCTCAATCGGGGGCAGATCCTGAAGTGGCTGACTCTCACTGGGATACAGTCCCTGAAGGGGCTCACTCTCACTGGGATACAGTTCCTGAAGGGGCTGACCCTCACTGGGACACATGTCCTGAAGGCGCTGACTCTCACTGGGAGACAGTTCCTGAAGTTGCTGACTCTCTCCATGGGATACAGTTCCTGAGGGTGCTGACCCTCACTGGGAAACAGTTCCAGAAGGTGCTGACTCTCACTGGGATACAGTTCCCGAAGGAGCTGACTGTCACTGGAATACAGATCCTGAAGGTGCTGACTCTCAATGGGATGCAGTTCCTGATTGTGCTGACTCTCACTGGGATACAGTTCCTGAAGGGACTGACTCTCACAGGGATACTGTTCCTGAAGGTGCTGACCCTCAGAGGGGGACAGTTCCTGACGGTGCTGACTGTCACTGGGATACAGTTCCTGATGGTGCTGACTCCCACTGGGATATAGTTCCTGAAGGGGCTGACTCTCAGTGGGATAGAGTTCCTGAAGGCGCTGGCTCGCATTGGGATACAGTTCCTAAAGGAGCTGAGTCTCACTGGGATACACATCCTGAAGGGGCTGACACACCCTGGGATACAGTTCCAGAAGGTGCTGACTCTCAATGGGATACAGTTCCTGAAGGTGCTGTCCCTCACGGGGATACAATTCCTGAATGTGCTGACTTCTCACTGGGATGCAGTTCCTGATTGTGCTGACTCTCACTGGGATACAGTTCCCGAAGGGACTGACTCTCACAGGGATACTGTTCCTGAAGATGCTGACTCTCACTGGGATACAGTTCCTGATGGCGCTGGCTCGCACTGGGATGCAGATCCTGAAGGAGTTGACTCTTACTGGGGTACAGTTCCTGAAGGTCCTGACTCTCAATGGGATATTGTTCCTGTAGGGGCTGACTCTCACTGGGATACAGTTCCTGAAGGAGCTGACTCTCACTGGGATACAGTTCCTGAAGTGGCTGACTCTCACTGGGATAAAGTTCCAGACGGTGCTGACCTCTCACTCGAATTCAGTTCCTGAAGGTGCTGACTCTCACTGGGATACAGTCCCTGAAGGAGCTCACTCTCACTGGGATACAGTTCCTGAAGGGGCTGAACCTCACTGGGACACAGTTCCGGAAGGCGCTGACTCTCACTGGGAGACAGTTCCTGAAGTTGCTGACTCTCTCCATGGGATACAGTTCCTGAAGGTGCTGACCCTCACTGGGAAACAGTTCCAGAAGGTGCTGACTCTCACTGGGATACAGTTCCCGAAGGAGCTGACTCTCACTGGAATACAGATCCTGAAGGTGCTGACTCTCACTGGGATACAGTTCCTCAGTGTAGTGACTCTCACGGGGACACAGTTCCTGAAGGTGCTGTCTCTAGGTGGGATACAGTTCCTGAATGAGCTGACTCTCACTGGGATACAGTTCCTGAAGGTGCTGACTCTCTCTGGGATACAGTTCCTGAAGGCGCTGGCTCGCACTGGGATACAGTTCCGAAAGGAGCTGAGTCTCACTGGGATACACATCCTGAAGGGGCTGACACACCCTGGGATAAAGTTCCAGACGGTGCTGACCTCTCACTCGAATACAGTTCCTGAAGGTGCTGACTCTCACTGGGATACAGTTCCTGAAGGGGCTGACCTCTCACTGGGATACAGTTCCTGAAGGTGCTGACCTCTCACTGGGATACAGTTCCTGAAGGTGCTGTCTCTAGGTGGGATACAGTTCCTGAAGGAGCTGAGTCTCACTGGGATACAGTTCCTGAAGGTGCTGAGTCTCACTGGGATACAGTTCCTGAACGGGCTGACTCTCACGGGGATACAGATCCTGAAGGGGCTGACGCTCAGTGGGATACAGTTCCTGAAGGTGCTGACTCTCACTGGGATACAGTTCCTGAAGGGGCTGACTCCACCTGGTATACAGATCCTGAAGGTGCTGACTCTCACTGGGATACAGTTCCTGAACGGGCTGACGCTCACTTGGATACAGTTCCTGAAGGTGCTGAACCTCACTGGGATACAGTTCGTGAAGGTGCTGACCTCTCACTGGGATACAGTTCCTGAAGGTGCTAACTCTCACTGGGATACAGATCGTGAAGGTGCTGACTCTCACTGGGATACAGTTCCTGAAGGTGCTGTCTCTCACTGGGATACAGTTCCTGAAGGTGCTGACTCTCACTGGGATACAGTTCCTGAAGGTGCTGTCTCTCACTGGGATACAGTTCCTGAAGGTGCTGACTCTCACTGGGATACAGTTCCTGATGGTCCTGACTCTCACTGGGATACAGTTCCTGAAGGTGCTGAGTCTCACTGGGATACATTTCTTGAAGGTCCTAACTGTCACCTGGATTCAGATCCTGAAGGTGCTGACGCTAACTGGGATGTAGTTCCTGAAGATGCTGACTCTCACTGGCATACAGTTCCTGAAGGCGCTGGCTCGCACTGGGATACAGTTCCTAAAGGAGCTGAGTCTCACTGGGATACACATCCTGAAGGGGCTGACACACCCTGGGATACAGTTCCAGAAGGTGCTGACTCTCACTGGGATACAGATCCTGAAGGTGCTGACTTTCACTGGGATACAATTCCTGAAGGTCCTGAATCTCACTGGGATTCAGTTACTGAAGGTGCTATCCCTCGCTGGGATACAGTTCCTTAAGGTGCTGTCCCTCATGGGGATACAGTTCCTGAAGGCGCTGAATCTCACTGGGATACAGTTCCTGATGGTCATGACTCTCACTGGGATACAGTTCCTGAAGTTGCTGACCCTCACTGGGATACAGATCCAGAAGGAGCTGACTCTCAGTGGGATACAATTGCTGAAGGGACTGACTCTCACAGGGATACCGTTCCTGAAGGTGCTGACTCTCACTGGAGTACAGTTCCGGAAAGTGCTGACTCTCACTGGAATACAGTTCCGGAAGGTGCTGACTCTCACTGGGACACAGTTCCTGAAGGTGCGGACTCTCACTGGGATACAGTTCCTGATGGTCATGACTCTCACTGGGATACAGTTCCTGAAGGTGCTGACCTCTCACTCTGATACAGTTCCTGATGTTGCTGACTCTCACTGGGATACAGTTCCTGAATGGGCTGATTCTCACTGGGATACAGTTCCTGAAGGTACTGACTCTCACTGGGATACAGCCCTAAATGTGCTGACTCTCACTGGGATACAGTTCCTGAAGGTCCTGACTCTCACTGGGATAGAGTTCCTGAAGGTGCTGACTCTCACTGGGATACAGTTCCTGAAGGTGCTGACTCTCACTGGGATACAGTTCCTGAAGGGACTGACTCTCACTGGGATGCAGTTCCTGAAGATGCTGACTCTCACTGGGATACAGTTCCTGAAGGTAATGACGCTAACTGGGATATAGATCCTGAAGATGCGGACTCTCACTGGGATACAGTTCCTGAATGGACTGACTCTGACTGGGGTACAGTTCCTGAAAGAGCTGACTCTCACTGGAATACAGTTCCTGAAGTTGCTGTCTCTCAGTGGGACAAAGTTCCTGAAGGTGCTGCCTCTCACTGGGATACAGTTCCTGAAGGAGCTGACCCTCACTGGGATACAGATCCTGAAGGTGCTGACTTCTCACTGGGATGCAGTTCCTGATTGTGCTGACTCTCACTGGGATACAGTTCCCGAAGGGACTGACTCTCACAGGGATACTGTTCCTTAAGGTGCTGTCCCTCATTGGGATACAGATCCTGAAGGAGTTGACTCTTACTGGGATACAGTTCCTGAAGGTCCTGACTCTCAATGGGATATTGTTCCTGTAGGGGCTGACTCTCACTGGGATACAGTTGCTGAAGGAGTTGACTCTCAATCGGGGGCAGATCCTGAAGTGGCTGACTCTCACTGGGATACAGTCCCTGAAGGGGCTCACTCTCACTGGGATACAGTTCCTGAAGGGGCTGACCCTCACTGGGACACATGTCCTGAAGGCGCTGACTCTCACTGGGAGACAGTTCCTGAAGTTGCTGACTCTCTCCATGGGATACAGTTCCTGAGGGTGCTGACCCTCACTGGGAAACAGTTCCAGAAGGTGCTGACTCTCACTGGGATACAGTTCCCGAAGGAGCTGACTGTCACTGGAATACAGATCCTGAAGGTGCTGACTCTCAATGGGATGCAGTTCCTGATTGTGCTGACTCTCACTGGGATACAGTTCCTGAAGGGACTGACTCTCAGAGGGGGACAGTTCCTGACGGTGCTGACTGTCACTGGGATACAGTTCCTGATGGTGCTGACTCCCACTGGGATATAGTTCCTGAAGGGGCTGACTCTCAGTGGGATAGAGTTCCTGAAGGCGCTGGCTCGCATTGGGATACAGTTCCTAAAGGAGCTGAGTCTCACTGGGATACACATCCTGAAGGGGCTGACACACCCTGGGATACAGTTCCAGAAGGTGCTGACTCTCAATGGGATACAGTTCCTGAAGGTGCTGTCCCTCACGGGGATACAATTCCTGAATGTGCTGACTTCTCACTGGGATGCAGTTCCTGATTGTGCTGACTCTCACTGGGATACAGTTCCCGAAGGGACTGACTCTCACAGGGATACTGTTCCTGAAGGTGCTGACTCTCACTGGGATACAGTTCCTGATGGCGCTGGCTCGCACTGGGATGCAGATCCTGAAGGAGTTGACTCTTACTGGGGTACAGTTCCTGAAGGTCCTGACTCTCAATGGGATATTGTTCCTGTAGGGGCTGACTCTCACTGGGATACAGTTCCTGAAGGAGCTGACTCTCACTGGGATACAGTTCCTGATGGCGCTGGCTCGCACTGGGATACAGTTGCTGAAGGAGTTGACTCTCAATCGGGGGCAGATCCTGAAGTGGCTGACTCTCACTGGGATAAAGTTCCAGACGGTGCTGACCTCTCACTCGAATTCAGTTCCTGAAGGTGCTGACTCTCACTGGGATACAGTCCCTGAAGGAGCTCACTCTCACTGGGATACAGTTCCTGAAGGGGCTGAACCTCACTGGGACACAGTTCCGGAAGGCGCTGACTCTCACTGGGAGACAGTTCCTGAAGTTGCTGACTCTCTCCATGGGATACAGTTCCTGAAGGTGCTGACCCTCACTGGGAAACAGTTCCAGAAGGTGCTGACTCTCACTGGGATACAGTTCCCGAAGGAGCTGACTCTCACTGGAATACAGATCCTGAAGGTGCTGACTCTCACTGGGATACAGTTCCTCAGTGTAGTGACTCTCACGGGGACACAGTTCCTGAAGGTGCTGTCTCTAGGTGGGATACAGTTCCTGAATGAGCTGACTCTCACTGGGATACAGTTCCTGAAGGTGCTGACTCTCACTGGGATACAGTTCCTGAAGGCGCTGGCTCGCACTGGGATACAGTTCCGAAAGGAGCTGAGTCTCACTGGGATACACATCCTGAAGGGGCTGACACACCCTGGGATAAAGTTCCAGACGGTGCTGACCTCTCACTCGAATACAGTTCCTGAAGGTGCTGACTCTCACTGGGATACAGTTCCTGAAGGGGCTGACCTCTCACTGGGATACAGTTCCTGAAGGTGCTGACCTCTCACTGGGATACAGTTCCTGAAGGTGCTGTCTCTAGGTGGGATACAGTTCCTGAAGGAGCTGAGTCTCACTGGGATACAGTTCCTGAAGGTGCTGAGTCTCACTGGGATACAGTTCCTGAACGGGCTGACTCTCACGGGGATACAGATCCTGAAGGGGCTGACGCTCAGTGGGATACAGTTCCTGAAGGTGCTGACTCTCACTGGGATACAGTTCCTGAAGGGGCTGACTCCACCTGGTATACAGATCCTGAAGGTGCTGACTCTCACTGGGATACAGTTCCTGAACGGGCTGACGCTCACTTGGATACAGTTCCTGAAGGTGCTGAACCTCACTGGGATACAGTTCGTGAAGGTGCTGACCTCTCACTGGGATACAGTTCCTGAAGGTGCTAACTCTCACTGGGATACAGATCGTGAAGGTGCTGACTCTCACTGGGATACAGTTCCTGAAGGTGCTGTCTCTCACTGGGATACAGTTCCTGAAGGTGCTGACTCTCACTGGGATACAGTTCCTGAAGGTGCTGTCTCTCACTGGGATACAGTTCCTGAAGGTGCTGACTCTCACTGGGATACAGTTCCTGATGGTCCTGACTCTCACTGGGATACAGTTCCTGAAGGTGCTGAGTCTCACTGGGATACATTTCTTGAAGGTCCTAACTGTCACCTGGATTCAGATCCTGAAGGTGCTGACGCTAACTGGGATGTAGTTCCTGAAGATGCTGACTCTCACTGGCATACAGTTCCTGAAGGCGCTGGCTCGCACTGGGATACAGTTCCTAAAGGAGCTGAGTCTCACTGGGATACACATCCTGAAGGGGCTGACACACCCTGGGATACAGTTCCAGAAGGTGCTGACTCTCACTGGGATACAGATCCTGAAGGTGCTGACTTTCACTGGGATACAATTCCTGAAGGTCCTGAATCTCACTGGGATTCAGTTACTGAAGGTGCTATCCCTCGCTGGGATACAGTTCCTTAAGGTGCTGTCCCTCATGGGGATACAGTTCCTGAAGGCGCTGAATCTCACTGGGATACAGTTCCTGATGGTCATGACTCTCACTGGGATACAGTTCCTGAAGTTGCTGACCCTCACTGGGATACAGATCCAGAAGGAGCTGACTCTCAGTGGGATACAATTGCTGAAGGGACTGACTCTCACAGGGATACCGTTCCTGAAGGTGCTGACTCTCACTGGAGTACAGTTCCGGAAAGTGCTGACTCTCACTGGAATACAGTTCCGGAAGGTGCTGACTCTCACTGGGACACAGTTCCTGAAGGTGCGGACTCTCACTGGGATACAGTTCCTGATGGTCATGACTCTCACTGGGATACAGTTCCTGAAGGTGCTGACCTCTCACTCTGATACAGTTCCTGATGTTGCTGACTCTCACTGGGATACAGTTCCTGAATGGGCTGATTCTCACTGGGATACAGTTCCTGAAGGTACTGACTCTCACTGGGATACAGCCCTAAATGTGCTGACTCTCACTGGGATACAGTTCCTGAAGGTCCTGACTCTCACTGGGATAGAGTTCCTGAAGGTGCTGACTCTCACTGGGATACAGTTCCTGAAGGTGCTGACTCTCACTGGGATACAGTTCCTGAAGGGACTGACTCTCACTGGGATGCAGTTCCTGAAGATGCTGACTCTCACTGGGATACAGTTCCTGAAGGTAATGACGCTAACTGGGATATAGATCCTGAAGATGCGGACTCTCACTGGGATACAGTTCCTGAATGGACTGACTCTGACTGGGGTACAGTTCCTGAAAGAGCTGACTCTCACTGGAATACAGTTCCTGAAGTTGCTGTCTCTCAGTGGGACAAAGTTCCTGAAGGTGCTGCCTCTCACTGGGATACAGTTCCTGAAGGAGCTGACCCTCACTGGGATACAGATCCTGAAGGTGCTGACTTCTCACTGGGATGCAGTTCCTGATTGTGCTGACTCTCACTGGGATACAGTTCCCGAAGGGACTGACTCTCACAGGGATACTGTTCCTTAAGGTGCTGTCCCTCATTGGGATACAGATCCTGAAGGAGTTGACTCTTACTGGGATACAGTTCCTGAAGGTCCTGACTCTCAATGGGATATTGTTCCTGTAGGGGCTGACTCTCACTGGGATACAGTTGCTGAAGGAGTTGACTCTCAATCGGGGGCAGATCCTGAAGTGGCTGACTCTCACTGGGATACAGTCCCTGAAGGGGCTCACTCTCACTGGGATACAGTTCCTGAAGGGGCTGACCCTCACTGGGACACATGTCCTGAAGGCGCTGACTCTCACTGGGAGACAGTTCCTGAAGTTGCTGACTCTCTCCATGGGATACAGTTCCTGAGGGTGCTGACCCTCACTGGGAAACAGTTCCAGAAGGTGCTGACTCTCACTGGGATACAGTTCCCGAAGGAGCTGACTGTCACTGGAATACAGATCCTGAAGGTGCTGACTCTCAATGGGATGCAGTTCCTGATTGTGCTGACTCTCACTGGGATACAGTTCCTGAAGGGACTGACTCTCAGAGGGGGACAGTTCCTGACGGTGCTGACTGTCACTGGGATACAGTTCCTGATGGTGCTGACTCCCACTGGGATATAGTTCCTGAAGGGGCTGACTCTCAGTGGGATAGAGTTCCTGAAGGCGCTGGCTCGCATTGGGATACAGTTCCTAAAGGAGCTGAGTCTCACTGGGATACACATCCTGAAGGGGCTGACACACCCTGGGATACAGTTCCAGAAGGTGCTGACTCTCAATGGGATACAGTTCCTGAAGGTGCTGTCCCTCACGGGGATACAATTCCTGAATGTGCTGACTTCTCACTGGGATGCAGTTCCTGATTGTGCTGACTCTCACTGGGATACAGTTCCCGAAGGGACTGACTCTCACAGGGATACTGTTCCTGAAGGTGCTGACTCTCACTGGGATACAGTTCCTGATGGCGCTGGCTCGCACTGGGATGCAGATCCTGAAGGAGTTGACTCTTACTGGGGTACAGTTCCTGAAGGTCCTGACTCTCAATGGGATATTGTTCCTGTAGGGGCTGACTCTCACTGGGATACAGTTCCTGAAGGAGCTGACTCTCACTGGGATACAGTTCCTGATGGCGCTGGCTCGCACTGGGATACAGTTGCTGAAGGAGTTGACTCTCAATCGGGGGCAGATCCTGAAGTGGCTGACTCTCACTGGGATAAAGTTCCAGACGGTGCTGACCTCTCACTCGAATTCAGTTCCTGAAGGTGCTGACTCTCACTGGGATACAGTCCCTGAAGGAGCTCACTCTCACTGGGATACAGTTCCTGAAGGGGCTGAACCTCACTGGGACACAGTTCCGGAAGGCGCTGACTCTCACTGGGAGACAGTTCCTGAAGTTGCTGACTCTCTCCATGGGATACAGTTCCTGAAGGTGCTGACCCTCACTGGGAAACAGTTCCAGAAGGTGCTGACTCTCACTGGGATACAGTTCCCGAAGGAGCTGACTCTCACTGGAATACAGATCCTGAAGGTGCTGACTCTCACTGGGATACAGTTCCTCAGTGTAGTGACTCTCACGGGGACACAGTTCCTGAAGGTGCTGTCTCTAGGTGGGATACAGTTCCTGAATGAGCTGACTCTCACTGGGATACAGTTCCTGAAGGTGCTGACTCTCACTGGGATACAGTTCCTGAAGGCGCTGGCTCGCACTGGGATACAGTTCCGAAAGGAGCTGAGTCTCACTGGGATACACATCCTGAAGGGGCTGACACACCCTGGGATAAAGTTCCAGACGGTGCTGACCTCTCACTCGAATACAGTTCCTGAAGGTGCTGACTCTCACTGGGATACAGTTCCTGAAGGGGCTGACCTCTCACTGGGATACAGTTCCTGAAGGTGCTGACCTCTCACTGGGATACAGTTCCTGAAGGTGCTGTCTCTAGGTGGGATACAGTTCCTGAAGGAGCTGAGTCTCACTGGGATACAGTTCCTGAAGGTGCTGAGTCTCACTGGGATACAGTTCCTGAACGGGCTGACTCTCACGGGGATACAGATCCTGAAGGGGCTGACGCTCAGTGGGATACAGTTCCTGAAGGTGCTGACTCTCACTGGGATACAGTTCCTGAAGGGGCTGACTCCACCTGGTATACAGATCCTGAAGGTGCTGACTCTCACTGGGATACAGTTCCTGAACGGGCTGACGCTCACTTGGATACAGTTCCTGAAGGTGCTGAACCTCACTGGGATACAGTTCGTGAAGGTGCTGACCTCTCACTGGGATACAGTTCCTGAAGGTGCTAACTCTCACTGGGATACAGATCGTGAAGGTGCTGACTCTCACTGGGATACAGTTCCTGAAGGTGCTGTCTCTCACTGGGATACAGTTCCTGAAGGTGCTGACTCTCACTGGGATACAGTTCCTGAAGGTGCTGTCTCTCACTGGGATACAGTTCCTGAAGGTGCTGACTCTCACTGGGATACAGTTCCTGATGGTCCTGACTCTCACTGGGATACAGTTCCTGAAGGTGCTGAGTCTCACTGGGATACATTTCTTGAAGGTCCTAACTGTCACCTGGATTCAGATCCTGAAGGTGCTGACGCTAACTGGGATGTAGTTCCTGAAGATGCTGACTCTCACTGGCATACAGTTCCTGAAGGCGCTGGCTCGCACTGGGATACAGTTCCTAAAGGAGCTGAGTCTCACTGGGATACACATCCTGAAGGGGCTGACACACCCTGGGATACAGTTCCAGAAGGTGCTGACTCTCACTGGGATACAGATCCTGAAGGTGCTGACTTTCACTGGGATACAATTCCTGAAGGTCCTGAATCTCACTGGGATTCAGTTACTGAAGGTGCTATCCCTCGCTGGGATACAGTTCCTTAAGGTGCTGTCCCTCATGGGGATACAGTTCCTGAAGGCGCTGAATCTCACTGGGATACAGTTCCTGATGGTCATGACTCTCACTGGGATACAGTTCCTGAAGTTGCTGACCCTCACTGGGATACAGATCCAGAAGGAGCTGACTCTCAGTGGGATACAATTGCTGAAGGGACTGACTCTCACAGGGATACCGTTCCTGAAGGTGCTGACTCTCACTGGAGTACAGTTCCGGAAAGTGCTGACTCTCACTGGAATACAGTTCCGGAAGGTGCTGACTCTCACTGGGACACAGTTCCTGAAGGTGCGGACTCTCACTGGGATACAGTTCCTGATGGTCATGACTCTCACTGGGATACAGTTCCTGAAGGTGCTGACCTCTCACTCTGATACAGTTCCTGATGTTGCTGACTCTCACTGGGATACAGTTCCTGAATGGGCTGATTCTCACTGGGATACAGTTCCTGAAGGTACTGACTCTCACTGGGATACAGCCCTAAATGTGCTGACTCTCACTGGGATACAGTTCCTGAAGGTCCTGACTCTCACTGGGATAGAGTTCCTGAAGGTGCTGACTCTCACTGGGATACAGTTCCTGAAGGTGCTGACTCTCACTGGGATACAGTTCCTGAAGGGACTGACTCTCACTGGGATGCAGTTCCTGAAGATGCTGACTCTCACTGGGATACAGTTCCTGAAGGTAATGACGCTAACTGGGATATAGATCCTGAAGATGCGGACTCTCACTGGGATACAGTTCCTGAATGGACTGACTCTGACTGGGGTACAGTTCCTGAAAGAGCTGACTCTCACTGGAATACAGTTCCTGAAGTTGCTGTCTCTCAGTGGGACAAAGTTCCTGAAGGTGCTGCCTCTCACTGGGATACAGTTCCTGAAGGAGCTGACCCTCACTGGGATACAGATCCTGAAGGTGCTGACTTCTCACTGGGATGCAGTTCCTGATTGTGCTGACTCTCACTGGGATACAGTTCCCGAAGGGACTGACTCTCACAGGGATACTGTTCCTTAAGGTGCTGTCCCTCATTGGGATACAGATCCTGAAGGAGTTGACTCTTACTGGGATACAGTTCCTGAAGGTCCTGACTCTCAATGGGATATTGTTCCTGTAGGGGCTGACTCTCACTGGGATACAGTTGCTGAAGGAGTTGACTCTCAATCGGGGGCAGATCCTGAAGTGGCTGACTCTCACTGGGATACAGTCCCTGAAGGGGCTCACTCTCACTGGGATACAGTTCCTGAAGGGGCTGACCCTCACTGGGACACATGTCCTGAAGGCGCTGACTCTCACTGGGAGACAGTTCCTGAAGTTGCTGACTCTCTCCATGGGATACAGTTCCTGAGGGTGCTGACCCTCACTGGGAAACAGTTCCAGAAGGTGCTGACTCTCACTGGGATACAGTTCCCGAAGGAGCTGACTGTCACTGGAATACAGATCCTGAAGGTGCTGACTCTCAATGGGATGCAGTTCCTGATTGTGCTGACTCTCACTGGGATACAGTTCCTGAAGGGACTGACTCTCAGAGGGGGACAGTTCCTGACGGTGCTGACTGTCACTGGGATACAGTTCCTGATGGTGCTGACTCCCACTGGGATATAGTTCCTGAAGGGGCTGACTCTCAGTGGGATAGAGTTCCTGAAGGCGCTGGCTCGCATTGGGATACAGTTCCTAAAGGAGCTGAGTCTCACTGGGATACACATCCTGAAGGGGCTGACACACCCTGGGATACAGTTCCAGAAGGTGCTGACTCTCAATGGGATACAGTTCCTGAAGGTGCTGTCCCTCACGGGGATACAATTCCTGAATGTGCTGACTTCTCACTGGGATGCAGTTCCTGATTGTGCTGACTCTCACTGGGATACAGTTCCCGAAGGGACTGACTCTCACAGGGATACTGTTCCTGAAGGTGCTGACTCTCACTGGGATACAGTTCCTGATGGCGCTGGCTCGCACTGGGATGCAGATCCTGAAGGAGTTGACTCTTACTGGGGTACAGTTCCTGAAGGTCCTGACTCTCAATGGGATATTGTTCCTGTAGGGGCTGACTCTCACTGGGATACAGTTCCTGAAGGAGCTGACTCTCACTGGGATACAGTTCCTGATGGCGCTGGCTCGCACTGGGATACAGTTGCTGAAGGAGTTGACTCTCAATCGGGGGCAGATCCTGAAGTGGCTGACTCTCACTGGGATAAAGTTCCAGACGGTGCTGACCTCTCACTCGAATTCAGTTCCTGAAGGTGCTGACTCTCACTGGGATACAGTCCCTGAAGGAGCTCACTCTCACTGGGATACAGTTCCTGAAGGGGCTGAACCTCACTGGGACACAGTTCCGGAAGGCGCTGACTCTCACTGGGAGACAGTTCCTGAAGTTGCTGACTCTCTCCATGGGATACAGTTCCTGAAGGTGCTGACCCTCACTGGGAAACAGTTCCAGAAGGTGCTGACTCTCACTGGGATACAGTTCCCGAAGGAGCTGACTCTCACTGGAATACAGATCCTGAAGGTGCTGACTCTCACTGGGATACAGTTCCTCAGTGTAGTGACTCTCACGGGGACACAGTTCCTGAAGGTGCTGTCTCTAGGTGGGATACAGTTCCTGAATGAGCTGACTCTCACTGGGATACAGTTCCTGAAGGTGCTGACTCTCTCTGGGATACAGTTCCTGAAGGCGCTGGCTCGCACTGGGATACAGTTCCGAAAGGAGCTGAGTCTCACTGGGATACACATCCTGAAGGGGCTGACACACCCTGGGATAAAGTTCCAGACGGTGCTGACCTCTCACTCGAATACAGTTCCTGAAGGTGCTGACTCTCACTGGGATACAGTTCCTGAAGGGGCTGACCTCTCACTGGGATACAGTTCCTGAAGGTGCTGACCTCTCACTGGGATACAGTTCCTGAAGGTGCTGTCTCTAGGTGGGATACAGTTCCTGAAGGAGCTGAGTCTCACTGGGATACAGTTCCTGAAGGTGCTGAGTCTCACTGGGATACAGTTCCTGAACGGGCTGACTCTCACGGGGATACAGATCCTGAAGGGGCTGACGCTCAGTGGGATACAGTTCCTGAAGGTGCTGACTCTCACTGGGATACAGTTCCTGAAGGGGCTGACTCCACCTGGTATACAGATCCTGAAGGTGCTGACTCTCACTGGGATACAGTTCCTGAACGGGCTGACGCTCACTTGGATACAGTTCCTGAAGGTGCTGAACCTCACTGGGATACAGTTCGTGAAGGTGCTGACCTCTCACTGGGATACAGTTCCTGAAGGTGCTAACTCTCACTGGGATACAGATCGTGAAGGTGCTGACTCTCACTGGGATACAGTTCCTGAAGGTGCTGTCTCTCACTGGGATACAGTTCCTGAAGGTGCTGACTCTCACTGGGATACAGTTCCTGAAGGTGCTGTCTCTCACTGGGATACAGTTCCTGAAGGTGCTGACTCTCACTGGGATACAGTTCCTGATGGTCCTGACTCTCACTGGGATACAGTTCCTGAAGGTGCTGAGTCTCACTGGGATACATTTCTTGAAGGTCCTAACTGTCACCTGGATTCAGATCCTGAAGGTGCTGACGCTAACTGGGATGTAGTTCCTGAAGATGCTGACTCTCACTGGCATACAGTTCCTGAAGGCGCTGGCTCGCACTGGGATACAGTTCCTAAAGGAGCTGAGTCTCACTGGGATACACATCCTGAAGGGGCTGACACACCCTGGGATACAGTTCCAGAAGGTGCTGACTCTCACTGGGATACAGATCCTGAAGGTGCTGACTTTCACTGGGATACAATTCCTGAAGGTCCTGAATCTCACTGGGATTCAGTTACTGAAGGTGCTATCCCTCGCTGGGATACAGTTCCTTAAGGTGCTGTCCCTCATGGGGATACAGTTCCTGAAGGCGCTGAATCTCACTGGGATACAGTTCCTGATGGTCATGACTCTCACTGGGATACAGTTCCTGAAGTTGCTGACCCTCACTGGGATACAGATCCAGAAGGAGCTGACTCTCAGTGGGATACAATTGCTGAAGGGACTGACTCTCACAGGGATACCGTTCCTGAAGGTAATGACGCTAACTGGGATATAGATCCTGAGGATGCGGACTCTCACTGGGATACAGTTCCTGAATGGATTGACTCTGACTGGGGTATAGTTCCTGAAAGAGCTGACTCTCACTGGAATACAGTTCCTGAAGTTGCTGTCTCTCAGTGGGACAAAGTTCCTGAAGGTGCTGCCTCTCACTGGGATACAGTTCCTGAAGGAGCTGACTCTCACTGAGATACAGATCCTGAAGGTGCTGACTTCTCACTGGGATACAGTTCCTGAATGTGCTGACTTCTCACTGGGATGCAGTTCCTGATTGTGCTGACTCTCACTGGGATACAGTTCCCGAAGGGACTGACTCTCACAGGGATACTGTTCCTGAAGGTGCTGACTCTCACTGGGATACAGTTCCTTAAGGTGCTGTCCCTCACTGGGATACAGATCCTGAAGGAGTTGACTCTTACTGGGATACAGTTCCTGAAGGTCCTGACTCTCAATGGGATATTGTTCCTGTAGGGGCTGACTCTCACTGGGGTACAGTTCCTGATGGCGCTGGCTCGCACTGGGATACAGTTGCTGAAGGAGTTGACTCTCAATCGGGGGCAGATCCTGAAGTGGCTGACTCTCACTGGGATAAAGTTCCAGACGATGCTGACCTCTCACTCGAATTCAGTTCCTGATTGTGCTGACTCTCACTGGGATACAGTTCCCGAAGGGACTGACTCTCACAGGGATACTGTTCCTGAAGGTGCTGACCCTCAAAGGGGGACAGTTCCTGACGGTGCTGACTGTCACTGGGATACAGTTCCTGATGCTGCTGACTCCCACTGGGATATAGTCCCTGAAGGGGCTGACTCTCAGTGGGATAGAGTTCCTGAAGCTCCTGACTCAGACTGGGATACAGTTCCTGAAGGTGCTGACTCTCACTGGCATACAGTTCCTGAAGGCGCTGGCTCGCACTGGGATACAGTTCCTAAAGGAGCTGAGTCTCACTGGGATACACATCCTGAAGGGGCTGACACACCCTGGGATACAGTTCCAGAAGGTGCTGACTCTCAATGGGATACAGTTCCTGAAGGTGCTGACTCTCACTGGGATACAGTTCCTGAAAGTGCGGACTCTCACTGGGATACAGTTCCTGAAGGTGCTGACTCTCACTGGGATACAGTTCCCGAAGGGGCTGACTCTCACTGGGATACAGTTCCTGAAGGGACTGACTCTCAGTGGGATGCAGTTCCTGAAGGTGCTGACGCCCACTGGGACACAGTTCCTGAAGGTGCTGATTCTCACTGGGATACAGTTCCTGAAGATGCTGACTCTCCCTGGGATACAGTTCCTGAATGGACTGACTCTGACTGGGGTACAGTTCCTGAAAGAGCTGACTCTCACTGGAATACAGTTCCTGATGTTGCTGTCTCTCAGTGGAACAAAGTTCCTGAAGGTGCTGCCTCTCACTGGGATACAGTTCCTGAAGGAGCTGACTCTCACTGGGATACAGATCCTGAAGGTGCTGACTCTCACTGGGATACAGTTCCTGAATGTGCTGACTCTCACTGGGATACAGTTCCCGAAGGGACTGACTCTCACAGGGATACTGTTCCTGAAGGTGCTGACTCTCACTGGGATACAGTTCCTTAAGGTGCTGTCCCTCACTGGGATACAGATCCTGAAGGAGTTGACTCTTACTGGGATACAGTTCCTGAAGGTCCTGACTCTCAATGGGATATTGTTCCTGTAGGGGCTGACTCTCACTGGGATACAGTTGCTGAAGGAGTTGACTCTCAATCGGGGGCAGATCCTGAAGTGGCTGACTCTCACTGGGATACAGTTCCAGACGGTGCTGACCTCTCACTCGAATTCAGTTCCTGAAGGTGCTGACTCTCACTGGGATACAGTTCCTGAAGTTGCTGACTCTCTCCATGGGATACAGTTCCTGAAGGTGCTGGCCCTCACTGGGACACAGTTCCTGAAGGTGCTGACTCTCACTGGGATACAGTCCCTGAAGGTGCTGACTCTCACTGGGATACAGTTCCTGAAGGAGCTGACTCTCACTGGGATACAGTTCCTGAAGGGGCTCACTCTCACTGGCATTCAGTTCCTGAAGGCGCTGGCTCGCACTGGGATACAGTTCCTAAAGGAGCTGAGTCTCACTGGGATACACATCCTGAAGGGGCTGACACACCCTGGGATACAGTTCCTGAAGGTGCTGACTCTCAATGGGATACAGTTGCTGAAGGTGCTGACTCTCACTGGGATACAGATCCTGAAGGTGCTGACTCTGACTGGGATACAATACCTGAAGGTCCTGAATCTCACTGGGATACAGTTCCTGAAGGTGCTGACTCTCACTGGGATACATTTCCTGATGGTCATGACTCTCACTGGGATACAGTTCCTGAAGGTGCTTACTCTTACTGGGATACAATTCCTGAAACTCTTGATTCTCACTGGGATACAGTTCCTGAAGGTGCTATCCCTCGCTGGGATACAGTTCCTTAAGGTGCTGTCCCTCACGGGGATACAGTTCCTGAAGGCGCTGAATCTCACTGGGATACAGTTCCTGATGGTCATGACTCTCACTGGGATACAGTTCCTGAAGTTGCTGACCCTCACTGGGATACAGATCCAGAAGGAGCTGACTCTCAGTGGGATACAATTGCTGAAGGGACTGACTCTCACAGGGATACCGTTCCTGAAGGTGCTGACTCTCACTGGAATACAGTTCCTGAAGGTGCTGACTCTGACTGGAATACAGTTCCTGAAGGCGCTGGCTCGCACTCGGATTAGAGTTTGTGAAGGTACTGACTCTCACTGGGATACAGCCCTAAATGTGCTGACTCTCACTGGGATACAGTTCCTGAAGGTCCTGATTCTCACTGGGATACAGTTCCTGAAGGTGCTGTCCCTCGCTGGGATACAGTTCCTGAAGGTGCTGTCCCTCAGTGAGATACAGTTCCTAAAGGGGCTGACTCTCACTGGGATACAGTTCCTGAAGGTGCTGACCCTCACTGGGATACAGTTCCTGAAGGGGCTGACTCTCAGTGGGATACAGTACCTATAGGGGCTGACTCTCAGTGGGATACAGTTCCTGAAGGTGCTGATTCTGTCTGGGATACAGTTCCTGAAGGTGCTGACGCTCACTGGGACACAGTTCCGGAAAGAGCTGACTCTCACTGGGATACAGTTCCTGAATGTCCTGACTCTCACTGGGATACAGTTCGTGAAGGTGCTATCCCTCGCTGGAATACAGTCCTGAAGTTGCTGTCTCTCAGTGGGACACAGTTCCTGAACGGGCTGACCCTCACTGGGACACAGTTCCTGAAGGTGCTGACTCTCACTGGGATACAGTTCCTGATGGTGCTGACTCTCACTGGGATACAGTTCCTGAAGCTCCTGACTCTCACTGGGATACAGATCCTGAAGGGGCTGACACTCACTGGGACACAGTTCCTGCAGGGACGGACTCTCACTGGAATACAGTTCCTGAAGGAGCTGACTCTCACTGGGATACAGTTCCTGAAGGTGCTGACTCTCACTGGTATACAGTTCCTGAAGGTGCTGACTCTCACTGGTATACAGTTCTTGAAGGTCCTGACTGTCACCTGGATACAGATCCTGAAGGTGCTGACGCTAACTGGGATGTAGATCCTGAAGTTGCTGACTCTCACTGGGATACAGTTCCTGAAGGTGCTGACGCTCAGTGGGATACAGTTCCTGAAGGGGCTGACTCTCACTGGGATACAGTTCCTTAAGGTGATGACTCTCACTTGGATACAGTTCCTGAAGGTGCTGACCCTCACTGGGACACAGTTCCTGAAGGTGCTGACTCTCACTGGGATACAGTTCCTGATGGTGCTGACTCTCACTGGGATACAGTTCCTGAAGCTCCTGACTCTCACTGGGATACAGATCCTGAAGGGGCTGACACTCACTGGGACACAGTTCCTGCAGGGACGGACTCTCACTGGAATACAGTTCCTGAAGGAGCTGACTCTCACTGGGATACAGTTCCTGAAGGTGCTGTCTCTCACTGGTATACAGTTCTTGAAGGTCCTGACTGTCACCTGGATACAGATCCCGAAGGTGCTGACGCTAACTGGGATGTAGATCCTGAAGTTGCTGACTCTCACTGGGATACAGTTCCTGAAGGTGCTGACGCTCAGTGGGATACAGTTCCTGAAGGGGCTGACTCTCACTGGGATACAGTTCCTGAAGGGGCTGACTCTCACTGGGATACAGTTCCTGAAGGTGCTGACTCTCACTCCGATACAGTTCCTGAAGGTGCTGACTCTCACTCGGATACAGTTCCTGAAGTTGCTGACTGTCACTGGGATACAGTTCCTGAACGGGCTGACGCTCACTGGGATACAGATCCTGAAGGTGAAGACTCTGACTAGGATACAGTTCCTGAAGGTGCTGCCTCTCACTTGGATACAGTTCCTGAAGGTGCTGAACCTCACTGGGATACAGTTCCTGAAGGTGCTGACTCTCACTGGGATACAGTTCCTGAAAGTGCTGACCCTCACTGGGATACAGTTCCTGAAGGAACTGACTCTCACTGGGATACATTTCCTGAAGGGGCTGACTCTCACTGGGATACAGTTCCTGAAGGTGCTGACTCTCACTGGGATACAGCTCCTGAAGGTGCTGACTCTCACTGGGATACAGTTCCTGAAGGGGCTGACTCTCACTGGGATACAGTTCCTGAAGGTGCTGACTCTCACTCGGATACAGTTCCTGAAGGGGCTGACTCTCACTGGGATACAGTTCCTGAAGGTGCTGACTCTCACTCGGATACAGTTCCTGAAGGTGCTGCCTCTTACTGGGATACAGTTCCTGAAGTTGCTGACCCTCACTGGGATACAGATCCAGAAGGAGCTGACTCTCAGTGGGATACAATTGCTGAAGGGACTGACTCTCACAGGGATACCGTTTCTGAAGGTGCTGAATCTCACTGGGATACAGTTCCTGAAGGCGCTGAATCTCACTGGGATACAGTTCCTGATGGTCATGACTCTCACTGGGATACAGTTCCTGAAGTTGCTGACCCTCACTGGGATACAGATCCAGAAGGAGCTGACTCTCAGTGGGATACAATTGCTGAAGGGACTGACTCTCACAGGGATACCGTTCCTGAAGGTGCTGACTCTCACTGGAATACAGTTCCTGAAGGTGCTGACTCTGACTGGAATACAGTTCCTGAAGGCGCTGGCTCGCACTGTGATACAGTTCCTGAAGGTGCTGACTCTCACTGGGACACAGTTCCTGAAGGGACAGGCTCTCACTCGGATTAGAGTTTGTGAAGGTACTGACTCTCACTGGGATACAGCCCTAAATGTGCTGACTCTCACTGGGATACAGTTCCTGAAGGTCCTGATTCTCACTGGGATACAGTTCCTGAAGGTGCTGTCCCTCGCTAGGATACAGTTCCTGAAGGTGCTGTCCCTCAGTGTGATACAGTTCCTAAAGGGGCTGACTCTCACTGGGATACAGTTCCTGAAGGTGCTGACCCTCACTGGGATACAGTTCCTGAAGGGGCTGACTCTCAGTGGGATACAGTACCTATAGGGGCTGACTCTCAGTGGGATACAGTTCCTGAAGGTGCTGATTCTGTCTGGGATACAGTTCCTGAAGGTGCTGACGCTCACTGGGACACAGTTCCGGAAAGAGCTGACTCTCACTGGGATACAGTTCCTGAATGTCCTGACTCTCACTGGGATACAGTTCGTGAAGGTGCTATCCCTCGCTGGAATACAGTCCTGAAGTTGCTGTCTCTCAGTGGGACACAGTTCCTGAACGGGCTGACGCTCGCTGGGTTACAGTTCCTTAAGGTGATGACTCTCACTTGGATACAGTTCCTGAAGGTGCTGACTCTCACTGGGATACAGTTCCTGATGGTGCTGACTCTCACTGGGATACAGTTCCTGAAGCTCCTGACTCTCACTGGGATACAGATCCTGAAGGGGCTGACACTCACTGGGACACAGTTCCTGCAGGGACGGACTCTCACTGGAATACAGTTCTTGAAGGAGCTGACTCTCACTGGGATACAGTTCCTGAAGGTGCTGACTCTCACTGGTATACAGTTCTTGAAGGTCCTGACTGTCACCTGGATACAGATCCCGAAGGTGCTGACGCTGACTGGGATATAGATCCTGAAGTTGCTGACTCTCACTGGGATACAGTTCCTGAAGGTGCTGACGCTCAGTGGGATACAGTTCCTGAAGGGGCTGACTCTCACTGGGATACAGTTCCTGAAGGGGCTGACTCTCACTGGGATACAGTTCCTGAAGGTGCTGACTCTCACTCCGATACAGTTCCTGAAGGTGCTGCCTCTCACTGGGATACAGTTCCTGAAGTTGCTGACTGTCACTGGGCTACAGTTCCTGAACGGGCTGACGCTCACTGGGATACAGATCCTGAAGGTGAAGACTCTGACTAGGATACAGTTCCTGAAGGTGCTGCCTCTCACTTGGATACAGTTCCTGAAGGTGCTGAACCTCACTGGGATACAGTTCCTGAAGGTGCTGACTCTCACTGGGATACAGTTCCTGAAAGTGCTGACCCTCACTGGGATACAGTTCCTGAAGGAACTGACTCTCACTGGGATACATTTCCTGAAGGGGCTGACTCTCACTGGGATACAGTTCCTGAAGGGGCTGACTCTCACTGGGATACAGCCCCTGAAGGTGCTGACTCTCACTGGGATACAGTTCCTGAAGGGGCTGACTCTCACTGGGATACAGTTCCTGAAGGTGCTGACTCTCACTCGGATACAGTTCCTGAAGGGGCTGACTCTCACTGGGATACAGTTCCTGAAGGTGCTGACTCTCACTCGGATACAGTTCCTGAAGGTGCTGCCTCTTACTGGGATACAGTTCCTGAAGGTGCTGACCCTCACTGGGATACAGTTCCTGAAGGAACTGACTCTCACTGGGAAACAGTTCCTGAATGGGCTGACTCTCACTGGGATACAGTTCCTGTAGGGGCCCACTCTCAATGGGATACAGTTCCTGAAGGTGCTGACTCTCACTCGGATACAGTTCCTGAAGGTACTGACTCTCACTGGGATACAATTCCTGAAGGTGCTGACTCTCACTGGGATACAGTTCCTGAAGGTTCTGATTCTCACTGGGATGCAGTTCCTGAAGGTTCTGATTCTCACTGGGATGCAGTTCCTGAAGGGGCTGACTCTCACTGGGATACAGTTCCTGAAGGTGCTGACTCTCACTGGGATACAGTTCCTGAAGGTGCTGACTCTCACTGGGATACAATTCCTGAAGGTTCTGATTCTCACTGGGGGAACGATGTTGATTGCTCTTCCCCTGTGATGTAATTATCCCTGATCTCATGGGAATTTAGGGGAGAATCTTTTGGGAATTTGACCTGGATGCCATATGTCTGTTGGATGGTTTGAGGGCTGCGTGTGGAGCATCCAGCCAATCTCACTTGCTGCGTGCCATGATGGCTTTCCTTGCAGCTATATCTGCATTTGCTTTTCAAATCAATGTCTCAGAGCTCCCTGACCCAATCATTAATACCAAAGCACAAACTGATTTGTGTCAGCTGCAGTGTGACCATCATGTTAAATATTTCTTTAAATGGGGCTTAACCACTTTTAAATTATTTATCATGCTGTCTTAATGCAAAATGATTCACTCAATCTGTTATTTAATTAGGAACTCTTCAGCGTTTAATAAAATAATTGAATTAATAATCATACTGCCATCCAAACACAGGAGCTGTGCAGGGGAGCGTAAGATTATCATTTGCTGAACCAGGTTCTGACTGATTCTTGTCTGCCTTCGCATGAAAACTCTTTTGTCACTGCTATAGGTTGTTGTTTCAAAACATAATCTAATTCTGATTGGAATTCACACAGACACGTTCAGCAATGACGGCAACCGCCAATTTTAACAGCACATTATAAAATTAGACTGTAATGTGTATGATGGGGACGGTGTCCACGGAAGCTTTCCTTTCAAAAGGCCAGAGGGAGCTTTACTCTGCATCTAACACCATGCTGTCCCTGCCCTAGGAGTGTTTGATGAGGGTAGTGTAGAAAGGGCTTTACTCTTTGTCTAACACCATGTTGTTCCTGCCCTGGGATTGTTTCATGGGGGACAGTGTAGAGGGAGCTTTACTCTGTATCTGGCCCTGTGCTGTATCTGTCCTGTGAGCATTTGATCCTGATCCAGTGCTAATATCCCTGAACTTGGTGAACGTACAATGGAAATAGATTTATCACGCTCCAGCATTAAGTAATGAAATATTAAAAAATCACAGCAAGCCCCTGCAGCAACTAAATAGTGATTACAGCCTGCAGCTCTTGTAAGGTCGCGGTCTGAGCACTGGTGTCCTTTCCTGGTTACCTTAACTTGCATGTTGCTCTATTATAATAAGAAAAGTCTGATAATCTATCATTACCGAAACCCACAGTTCTATTATCAAGGGGAAATTACAACAATATATTCCATGCTTTACTCTTCTGGCAGTTTGCAAACAAATATGACTGTGTAATGCAGTCTATAAATCAGAAACCCAATAAACAGAAAGAAACAAGCTTGGGTATATAACAAAGATTTAAATAACATTGCTTATTGAGCTGAATTCAGCTCACAGCAAACTAGCTTTTATGTTTATCATCTGCTGTTAAATTATTCAGTCTCCCAGTTTGACAAGGCGCATGTTCCTGCTCCACTTATGCAGCTACAATTTGATGATTTTATTTTCCACAGCATCAGGAATATGAAAATAATGAGATTTTAGCTGAAATTTTCATCACTTCCTACTCTGAGGCACAGTTGCACACTGCACTGACAGACTCTCACTGGGGTACGGGGTCCCACACACACACTGACTCTCACTGGGGTATGGGGTCCCACACACACACACACACACACTGACTCTCACTGGGGTATGGGGTCCCACACACACACACACACTGACTCTCACTGGGGTATGGGGTCCCACACACACACTGACTCTCACTGGGGTACGGGGTCCCACACACACACTGACTCTCACTGGGGTATGGGGTCCCACACACACACTGATTCTCACTGGGGTACGGGGTCCCACACACACACTGACTCTCACTGGGGTACAGTGTCCCACACACACACTGACTCTCACTGGGGTACGGGGTCCCACACACACACTGACTCTCACTGGGGTACGGGGTCGCACACACACACTGACTCTCACTGGGGTACAGGGTCCCACACACACACTGACTCTCACTGGGGTACGGGGTCCCACACACACACACTGACTCTCACTGGGATACAGGGTCCCACACACATGCACGCGCGCGCACACGCACACGCACACTCACACAGATTCTCACTGGGGGACAGTGTAACTCAGTGCCATATTCATACAGAGATACAGTGATGGGTCAGTGTGATTTCTCTGCAAGTGTGTTGCAGTTTGGGGGCAGCGGGTGTCTCTACATTCCGAGTCAGGTCCAGGCGAGAACAACAGTATCCCTTTCCTGACTGGAATGGCGTATTCTTGAAGCTGTGTGATGTTTAGGAAGGGATGTAGACATTTTGGAGCCTCTGTGAGCTTTGTCTCTGTGTACCCGACCCAGGAGCTGAGCCCTGTTCGCTCTCTGCAGCATTGTGAATGTATGTGTGAGAGAATCAGCATCTTTCTCTGCTCTGACAGGGAGGTCAGCTCTGTAGGGATCTGACAATCAAATTGGAAGCGATGGTTTCCACAGCAACACACAGCGCTGGGCCCAGGGGTTGTATTACGTACCAGCTTCTTAAAGGGAACTGTGCTAACGTGGCTGTGATACTGTTCCAGTGCACCATTCTCCATCTCTTGTGTCAGACACACTCGCTACAAGCATCCCCATCCCCCACTTTCCCTCTGCAGAGGGATGCAGTGTACATTCCCCACCCAACCCCCCAGGGGGGAGCTAGATTTATTTCCAGAAGGGTCCACACACACCATCATCACTGCACTGTCCCCATTGGTCAGTCCAAATGTCTGCCAGCACAACACTCCACTGACCGGCTGGATGGTGACCAGCAGTGGTGGGCCGGTGGAATTCAATGCCGCGGAGCGCAGTGGAGGCCGGGACGTTAGATGCCGTCAAGGAGGAGATCGACAAATTCTAGATCTCAAGGAATCAAGGGCTACGGGGAGAGTGCAGGGAAGTGGTGTTGAAATGCCCAATGGCTATGATTTAAATGGCGGAGTGAACACGATGGGCTGAATGGCCTTACTTCCACTCCTATGTCGAAAGGTCTAGTAACTATGTCATTCACCGCAAAACCCACCACACAAGCCAAAGGGATTCGACCTGTTGGGCCAGCTCCTAGCTGCGGTATCAGTGCAGGTTTAGCACAGGGAGTCCTGTCACTGAGCGGGCAAGCAGATGGGACCACCTACATTGGTCATTGGTGATGGGGTGGAACAGGGAGTGGCACTGGTGTTATTGGTGAGGGAGTCACACTGGTGTTATTGGTGAGAGAGTGGCCCTGGTGTTATTGGTGAGGGAGTGGCTCTGGTATTATTGGTGAGGGAGTGGCTCTGGTATTATTGGTGAGGGAGTCTCACTGGTGTTATTGGTGAGGGAATCACACTGGTGTAATTGGTGAGGGAGTGGCTCTGGTGTTATTGGTGAGGGAGTGGCTCTGGTATTATTGGTGAGGGAGTCTCACTGGTGTTATTGGTGAGGGAATCACACTGGTGTGATTGGTGAGGGAGTGGCTCTGGTGTGATTGGTGAGGGAGTGGCTCTGGTGTTATTGGTGAGGGAATCACACTGGTGTAATTGGTGAGGGAGTGGCTCTGGTGTTATTGGTGAGGGAGTGGCTCTGGTGTTATTGGTGAGGGAGTCACTCTGGTGTTATCGGTGAGGGAGTAGCTCTGGTGTTATTGGTGAGGGAGTGGCTCTGGTGTGATTGGTGAGGGAGTGGCTCTGGTGTTATCGGTGAGGGAGTAGCTCTGGTGTTATTGGTGAGGGAGTGGCACTGGTGTTATTGGTGAGGGAGTGGCACTGGCGTTATTGGTGAGGGAGTGGCACTGGTGTTATTGGTGAGGGAGTGGCTCTGGTGTTATTGGTGAGGGAGTCACTCTGGTGTTATTGGTGAGGGAGTCACTCTGGTGTTATCGGTGAGGGAGTGGCTCTGGTGTTATCGGTGAGGGAGTGGCTCTGGTGTTATTGGTGAGGGAGTGGCTCTGGTGTGATTGGTGAGGGAGTGGCTCTGGTGTTATTGGTGAGGGAGTGGCACTGGTGTTATTGGTGAGGGAGTCACACTGGTGTTATTGGTGAGGGAGTAGCTCTGGTGTTATTGGTGAGGGAGAGGCTCTGGTGTTATTTGTGAGGGAGTGGCTCTGGTGTTGTTGGTGAGGGAGTAGCTCTGGTGTTATTGGTGAGGGAGTAGCTCTGGTGTTATTGGTGAGGGACTGGCACTGGTTTTATTGGTGAGGGAGTGGCACTGGTTTTATTGGTGAGGGAGTGGCTCTGGTGTTATTGGTGAGGGAGTGGCACTGGTGTTAGTGGTGAGGGAGTGGCACTGGTGTTATTGGTGAGGGAGTAGCACTGGTGTTATTACTGAGGGAGTCACACTGGTGTTATTGGTGAGGGAGTGGCACTGGTTTTATTGGTGAGGGAGTGGCACTGGTGTTATTGGTGAGGGAGTGACTCTGGTGTTCTTGTTGAGGGAGTGGCTCTGGTGTTATTGTTGAGGGAGTCGCACTGGTGTTATTGGTTAGGGAGTCGCACTGGTGTTATTGGTGAGGGAGTCACACTGGTGTTATTACTGAGGGAGTCACACTGGTGTTATTGGTGAGGGAGTGGCTCTGGTGTTAATGGGCAGGCAGTTCAGGGCTCATAGCGAAGCTGTAGGACAAAAACATACTCTCTTTCTGTTCTCTGTTTTCATTCTGTTTATCCTTAAACAATTAAAAATGGTGCCTGTCTGTGGCTCCAGTGATGCTTCTCACTGTATTTTACTGTGTTATTCCCTCTAAAATATAATTGACATTAAATCATCATTCAGAATGACTTACCAATTCCAGGAAAATGAACACGGCCACAATATTTTATGTATTCTTGGTCAGCTTTTCCTCTCAGGTTTCACTTTAGGTCTGACCTTTTCATTGCTTGGGTGTTGAGTCTTATAATTTAGTGAATAGCTGTAGCAGCTGAGATGCCTCACTACTCTATCACCAATCCTTTCCCTCACTATTAATCAGTAAAACTGTAGGAGCCCAGCCCATCCTGTAGCAGAGATGGAAACTCGGCACAAGCGAGACAAACAGAATCGCTTTACTACATTTTACTTCAGAGCTAGTTGCAGAATGCATTGGGATTATGTGAGAATCAATGGTTGGATTTAAGATGATTTCATTCTTGTACCTGAACCGGACTCCCACCAAAACTGACAGCAAACACAACAGGGAGCGACAACTAATGCACAGAATGGATTGGCTGCTGCTGCCATCACTTTTTGATGGACTCACATCAAGGGACAGCACTCATAAGTCCATTGCCCCCAGGAAGCTGCAGACCAGGCCATCCTCTGAGCTGCTTTACAGTCTTTGATCCCCCTCACTCCTGAACTTCACCCAACCATCCTCCAACATTGATAGGGACACAAGGTCTTTCCGTCTCTCCAGCCCAGGGAGCTCAGAGGCAGGGTCATCTTCAGCACATGACACAGCAATCAAGCAGTGAATTTGCCATGTTCAGGGAGTTGAGGTGGGGCATTAACTCTCCATGGAGACAGGGATCGCTACTCATCAGCAATCCTCACACCCTGATAACAAAAGACCAAATCTGTTACAGTCTAGCTCAGTACTGAGTTCAGATCATGTTCCTGTTAGAATGAACAGTAAAGCCGGTAGGATTAGAGAACATGGTTGAAAAAAAGATA
Organism: Stegostoma tigrinum; assembly: GCF_030684315.1. Lineage (NCBI taxonomy): Eukaryota > Metazoa > Chordata > Chondrichthyes > Orectolobiformes > Stegostomatidae > Stegostoma > Stegostoma tigrinum. The sequence goes on along the minus strand of NC_081389.1, from coordinate 24,679,784 downwards.
TTGAAGTTCTAGTCAAGAATAAAAAAAATCACCTTTTGGATATAGACAATTGGGCTCAAATGATTCTCTAGAATAATATAAAAAGAGAGTGTAGGGGAATTCTTAAGAGGGAGATCAGGAAGGCAAAGAGAGGATATGAGATAGCATTGGCAAATAAGGTTAAAGATAATCCAAAGAGATTCCACAAATACATTAAGAGAAAGAGAGCAAGAGAGAGAGTAGGGAGTAGGGTCCCTTAACGATCAAAGATGCCATATTTGTGTTTAACCTCAGGAGGTGGGAGAGATATTAGATGAATGTTTCACATCAGATTTTCTGTGGAGAAAGAAATGGAGGCTGGAGAACACTGGGAAATAAATATTGAAATGTAGAAAACAGTTCACATTCCAGAAGAGGAAGTGCTGGAGGCCTTAGTAAATATAAAGGTGGATACATCTCTGGGACCTGATCTAGTGTATCCCAGGGCATTGTGGGAAGTTAGGGAGGAAATTATGGGGCCCTCAGCAGAATATTTGTATCATCAATAACCATGGGTGATGTTTCAGAGGACTGGAGGGTGCCTAATACTGTGCCTTTGTTTAAGGGAAGCTTTGAGGAGAAGCCTGAGAATTATAGAGCTATGAGTCTGACATTGGTGGTCGGTAAGTTGTTGGAGATGATTCTGAAAGATAGGATTTATGTACATTTGGAGAGGCAAGGACTCATTAGGGATACTCAGCATGGTTTTGTGTGAGGGAAATCATATCTCACAAACTCGATGGAGTTTTTTGAGGAAGTATCAAGAAGTTGATGAGGTCAGAGTGACAGACATTGTTAACTTGGAATTTAATAAAGTCTCTATCAAGGTTCTATATGGTAGTCTAATTAGTAAAGTTAGATTACATGGGATTCAGGGTGAGCTTGCCAATTGGATACAAAATTAGCTCAATGGCAGGAAACAGAGTGTGAAGGTGGAGGGTTGTTTATCAGACTGGAGGCCTGTGACCAGCAGTGTTCCACAGGGATCAGTGCTGGGTCTATTTTTGTTTGTCTTTTACATAAATGATTTAGATAAGAATATCAAAAGCATTGTTAGTAAGTTTGCAGACACTGAGGCTTTAAAAGGCTCGGGTCAGGCCACATTTGGAATATCGTGTGCAGTGTTGGGTCCCATATCTCAGCAAGGATTAGGTTCAGAGGAAGTTCATGAGAGTGGTCCCAGGAATGGAAAGCTTAACATATTGACGAACATTTGAGGACTCTGAGTTTATACTCCATGGAGTTTAGAAGGATGATGGTAGGGGGGGGGGGGGGGGGGAGGCGGATCTAATTGAAACTTACATAATACTGAAAGGCCTGGACAGAGTAGATGTTGGGAAGATGCTTCCATTGGTAGGATATATTAGGGCCTGAAGACACGGCTTTAGTGCCAGGGGGAGACCTTTTAGAATGGAAATAAGGAGAAATGTCCTCAACCAGACAGTGGTGAATCTATGGAACTCACTGCCTCAGAAGGCTGTGGAGGCCAGGTCATTGAGTATACTCAAGACAGAGCTAGATAGGTTCTTGATTATCAGGGGGATCAAGGGTTGTGGGGAGAAAGCAGGAGAATCGTTGAGGAACTTATCAACTAAGATTGAATAGTGGAGCAGACTCAATGGGCCGAATGGCCTAATTTCTGCTCCAGTATCTTATGGTCTTATGGAGGTACAGTGGACAGTGAAGGAGGTTATCTAAGATCACAAAGAGTTCTTGATCAATTGGGTCACTGGTCTGAAGAGTGGCAGATGGAGTTTAACATAGAACGTGGAACACAGAACATAGAACAGTACAGGCTTTTCGGCTCATGATGTTATGCCAACCTATTATCCTACTAAGATCAATCTACCCTGCATACCCTACATTTTACTATCTTCCATGTGTCTATCCAAGAGTCGTTTAAAAGTCTCTAAAGTATCTGACTCCATTACCACTGCCGGCAGCCCACCACTCTCTGTGTGAAGAACCTACGTCTGCCATCTCCCCTATACCTTCCTCCAATCACCTTAAAATTATGCCCCCTCATAATAGTCATTTAATTTGGATAAATGCCAGATATTGCATTTTGTTAAAACAAACCAAGATAAGGTAGGGCCTTGGGTAGTGTTGTAGATCAGAGGGGACTAGGGGTTCAGGTACATAAGTCTTTGAAGTTTGCATTACATATAGGTACAGTGGTTAAGAAGCTGTTTAGCACATTTGTCATCATTGCTCAGGGCTTTGAGTATACAAGTTGGGATGTTATGTTGAGGTTGTACAGGACATTGGTGAAGCATCTTCTGGAGGTGTGTGTCTAGTTCTGGTTGCTCTGTTATATGAAGAGTACTGTTAAACTGGACAGAGCATGGAAGAAATTCACAAGCCTATGTCAGTGCTGTATGATTGTATGGCATACTGTCGGAGGGTCAGCACTGAGGGAGCGCAGCACAGTGAGAGAGTCAGTGCTATCAGAGGTGTCGGAGATATTTAGACTCTAAAGTTTTGCATTCCCAGATTTTGGTGGCAGTTTCCTGGTAACTGTAAACTTTGGAATTGACTCGTTATTCTCTCTGTTTCTCCAGAGACAATATGTTCCTGTTAGAGTGAACAGTAAGGCTGGTGGGATTAGAGAACAATGGAAGAATAAAGATGTTGAGGTTCTAGTCAAGAATTAAAAATTCTTAAGAGGGAAAGCAAGAAGGTAGAGAGATGAAGAGAGTGCCTTGGCAGATAAGGCTAAGGAGAAACCTACGAGATTCTAGAAGTACATTAAATGGAAGACAGCAACTGGAAAAAGAGATTAGGGCCCCTCAAAGATCAAACAGGTTGACTTTGTGTTAAGATCGGAGATGGGAGAGATATTAGATGAACATTTTGCATCAGTTTTTACTGTGGAGAAAGCAATGAAGGCTAGAGTATTCAGGGAAATAAACAGTGATGTTTTGAAACAGTTCACATTACAGAAAGAAATTCTGACAGTGTTAGAAAATATAAAGGTGGATAAACTTCCGGGACCTGATGTAGTGTGTCCCAGGATGTTGTGGGAAGTTCGGGAGGAGATTGCATGGCCCCTTGCTGAGATACTTGTATGATGAATACCCACAGATGAAGTACTGGAGGACTGAAAGCTGGCTATTGCTGTGCCTTTACTTAAAAAAAAGCTTTTTGCAGAAGCCTGGGAACTGTAGACCTGGGAATTTGACATCAGCAGTGGTTACATTGTTGGAGGTGATTCAAAAAGGTAGGATTTATATGCATTTGGAAAGGCAAGGGCTGACTAGGGATACTCAGCATGGTTTTGTGTGAGGGAAATGGTGTCTCACAAACTTGATGGAGTTTTTGAGGAAGTGATCAAAAAGAGTGATGAGAGTAAAGCACTAGACGCTGCTCATATGCACTTTAGTAAAGCCCTTGAAAACGTTCCACATGGCAGACTCTTTAGGAAAGTTAGATCACGCAAGATTCAGGGAGAACTTACCAACTGGATAAAAAATTAACTTAACAGTGGGAGACAAAGGGCTACTGGGGAGGATTGCTTTTCAGACCGGAGGCCTGTGACCAGCTGTGTGCCTCAGGGATCGGTGCTGAATACACTTTTGCTAGTCATTTATATAAATGATTTGGATGAGAATGCAGAAAGCATGGATAGTCAGTTGGTGGATGACACCAAGATTGGTGGTAGAGTAGACAGTGACGATGGTTGTCTCAGGTTACAAACAGATCTTGATCAATTGGGTCAATGGACTGGGGAGCGGCAGATGGAATTTAATTTGGATAAATGTGAGGTGTTGCATTTTGGTAAAAGCAAAGGCAGGACTTATGCATTAATGGTAGGGCCCTGCGTAGTGCCGTAGAACAGAGAGAGCCAATGGTTCAGGGCAATGATTCTTTGAAGCTGGAGTCACATGTAGACAGGGTGGTTCAGAAGACATTTAGCATGCTTTCCTTCATTGATCAAACCTTTGCGTATAGGCATTGGGAAACCATATTGCACAGGATGTTAGAGAGGCCTCTTCTGGGGTATTGTGTGCAGTTCTGGTCTCCCTGTTATTGGAAAGATACTGTTAAACTGGAGTGGTTCAGAAAAAATTTTCCAGGATATTGCCAGGAATGGAGGGTGTGAGATATAAAAATAGACTGGAATGGCTGGGATGCTTTTCAACGGAGAGTAGGAGTTTGGAGGGGTGACCTTATAGAGGTTTATAAAAACATGAGGAGCATGGATAGGGTGAACAGCAAAGGCCTTCTCCCCAGGGTGGGAAGGTCAGACCTAGGGGCATTTTTTTTAAGGTGAGAGGAGGAAGATTTAAAAAAGGACATTAGAGGCAACTTTTATTTTTGAACGAAGTAGGGTAAGTGTGTGGAATGAACTGCCTGAGGAAGTAGTGGATGTGGGTATAATCGCAGTGTTTAGAAAACATTTGGATAAGTACATGAATAGGGAAGATTTGGAGGGATACGAGCCAGGAACAGCAGGTGGGACTAGTTTAGTTTGGGATTATGGTTAGCACAGACTCGCAGGGCCGAAGGGTCTGTTTCCGAGCTGCGAGACTCTATGACCTTTCTGTCCCTTTTTCAGGTGGATCTATTAAACCACCGTGTTAGTCACAGTGGAGCCAATTCCTCCACTTACTACGCAGTGTCAGAATATGTTTGATAATAATCCTGTGAGGCAGACTGAGATACCTTTCTAAATTGAGGGCACTACGGAAATGCAATGTTCTGATGCTGGCAAAGAAAAGGCATAATTTGAACAAAATGCACAATGCTGTCATCCCAGCCCTTGGCAGTCCCAACCTGGGCCCTCAGCCAAAAACTACTTTTCTATTTTCAAAGACAATAGTCATTATCCCATTATTGTTCATGGGGCCTTGCTGTATGAAAGCTGTCTCCCCTATTACTTCCAGTGCTACAATGACTATGCCACAGGTAAGGGAGTGACAGTCCTTGATATCAAGGGTCCCTGGCAGAACTGGAATCAATGGGTATCAGGGGGAAAATGCCCCGGTGGCTGGAGTCGTACCTGGCACAGAGGAACGGGGTCATGGTTGTGGGAGGTCTGTCATCTCAGCCCCAGGGCATCTCAGCAGGAGTTCCTCAGGGTAGTGTCCTCAGCCCAACCATCTTCAGCTGCTTTATCAATGACCTTCCCTCCATCATAAGGTCAGAAGTGGGGATGTTCGCCAATAATCGCACAATGTTCAGCACCATTCGCGATCCTCAGATACTGAAGCAGCCCGCGTTCACACGCAACAAGATCTGGACAATATCCAGGATTGGGCTGACAAGTGGCAAGTGACTTTGGTGCCACACAAATTCCAGGCTATGCCCATCCCCAATAAGAGACAATCTAACCACTGGCCGTTGACCTCCAATGGGATAACTATTACTGAACACCCTCCCACATCTGGGGGTTACTACTGTCCAGAAACACAACTGAACTCACCACATTAAAACAGTGGCTACAACAGCAAGTCAGAGGCTAGGAATACTGAGGCAATTAACTCACCTCCTGACTCCCAAAAGCCTGTCCACCAGCTACAAGGCACAAGTCAGGAGTGTGATGGAATACTCCCCACTTGCCTGGATGGGTGCAGCCCCAACAACACTCAAGAAGCTTGACCCCATCCAGGACAAAACAGCCCACATCCACCACCTTCAGCACTCACTCACTTCACCGTTGGTGTGCAGTCACAGCAGTGTGTACCGTCACGAGATGCACTGCGAGCTCCTCAGGCAGCTCCTTCCAAACCTGCAACATCTACCACCTGGAAGGCCAGGACAGCAGGTACATGGGACACCCCTGCAAATTCCCCTCCAAGCCACTCACCATCCTGACATGGAAATATATCGCTGTTCCTTCACCGTCACTCGGTCAGAATCTTGGAACTCCCTCCCTAAGGGCATTGCCTACCTCAGAACAGGGTCAGCAGCAGCTCAAGAAGGCGGCTCACCCCCATCTTCTCAAGGGCAATGAGGGATGGGCAATAAACGTTGGCCCCAGCAAGTGATGCCCACATCCCATAAATGAAAAAGAACTAAATATCAGAAATTCTGTCTTTTATAGCTTTGCTTAACACCTGTGCCCGTGAGGGAGGTACAGCCTGAGTAGACTGTACACAGTCAGAATCGTAACTGTAAACTACGCAGTCTCCTCGTTTATGCATCAACTTCAACATTGTGACTTCATACTCACTGCCAATGGCTGTACTTTGCTCGGAATGACAACTCCAAATGTCCCAGGAATAAAGGAATCCTGTGAAAATGTGCCAACTACTCTAAATCCTGCTGCTTTACAACTGTGCCAGTGCAAGATTTCTGCTCAGTCTTCTGCAAATGATCAGTGATTAGTAACAGTTCCTTCTCCACAGCTTTAACCTAAAGATAAATAGCTACCGCAGATGATTTTAATGCTGGATTGCCGATATTGAAACATTCAATGCCTGGGGTGTGTTGGTTAGAGACATTGCTGCTCAGCTTGGGACCCTGACGGGCCATAACATTGATTAATGGGCAGCACCGAGGCTAGCAGCACGGTAATTTGCTACACTTACATCTTGTTAAGCAAGCTCATGACTATACTAATTCTAACGAGGTGTTCAAGAAGACTTTATTTGTTGGAGCTAGTGTCAATGGGGAGTGACAGATACCTGTGTCTTACACACAGGAGATAATGGCTGCTTTGTTCCCACAAATTTCTCAGGGAACCACCAAAATTTTTCCAGAGCTCACTTCAGCTAAACTGGCTGCCGTGGAAATGATGAGAAAGAACTCCCATCTGCAATGGGTAGGCTGATCTCAGAGAGGGCCTTTTGGTTATTGTGAGGTTTGATGTTTGGGAGCAGAACCCTCACAGTTCCCAGCATCTAGCGGCCCAGTTTGTGCACACGGAGACCTGAAGAAGGGTCGCTGGACACAAAATCTCTAGGGTGGGAGAGTCCAAAACTAGAGGGGCATAGGTTTAAAGTGAGAGGGGAAAGACTTAAAAGGGGCCTGAGGGGTAACTTTCTCATGCAGAGGGTGGTGCGTGTATGGAATGAGCTGCCAGAGGAAGGCGTGGAGGCTGGTCCAACTACAACAGTTAAAAGACATCTCGATGGGTGCATGAGTAGGAAGGTTCAGAGGGATATGGACCAAATGCTGGCAAATGGGACGAGATATATTTAGGACATCTGGTCAGCCTGGACGAGTTGGGCCGAAGGGTCTGTTTCCCTGCTTACATCTGTATGACTCCATCCAATCACCATCCAATGCCCCAACTGAAATCTTCAATTGAATCTGCCTCCCCAACATTCCCAGACAGTCCATTCCATCCTAACTACTCTCGGGATGAGAAAGTTCTTTCTCACTTCACTATTGCTTCGCTTACAGATCATTTTAAAATCCATGCCCCTCTCGTTCTTGCTCATTTTGTGAGAGGGAAGGAGACACAGTTTCTCCCGTTCTGCTCTGACCAGGACCTCACTCATGATTTTGAAGGCCTCTATCAGATCTCCTTCTCAGCCACCTTCTTTCCAAGCAGAACAGTCCCAGTTTTCTCAATCTGTCCTAAACTCTGAGGTTTCTCATCGCTGGAAGAATACAGGGAGGATGGATTCTTGTAAGAAGGAAGCACTAAAATGGTTGTTGGGACAGATGTTAAAGAGAACCAGGAGTGTGTAACACCAATCATAGCTAATAAATCCAAACAGTAATTCAGGAGAGAAACACCTTAACCCTTGTGAGTGGTGGGAATGTGGGCCTCTCTCCCCCATAGCAGGTATCAATACACAGGAATAGATGGAGGTGTGAATGGGGGACAGGAGGAGGAGCAGAAAGCCAGCAGGATGAATGGGAATGAATGGCCTGTTTCTATGCTATAAATGTAGGTAAGAAAGTTATTGACACAAAGTCAGATGAAGCCTGGAACAGGAAATGGGAGCTTGGAAATTGAGTTGGGTTGAATGGCCTTCCATAGTTCAGGCCTGCAACCTTCAATTTCCAGAAGGCAACAAATAGACACGACTGTCCCTCCAAATCCTTCAGACAAAGGTCAGGGAATCGACGAGTGGCCCATTAGACATGTTAACCAGGGGTAAGTCAGCCTTGACATCTAACGCATTTGTAGATTCGGCCCATTGTAACTGCACTGAGCCTTTGATAACATAGTCTTGCCAAACCCCAGTTTTGTTGGTGAGCCTGATTGTTCTAGTACCTGTCAAACTCCATTCTCATCGAACTTTCTCAGCAGCATCCTCACAGTCACGTCTCCCATCTCAAACTTACACTGATCATGTTAAAGTTATGATCTGTATGTATCCAGCTGACCAATAGCAAGACTCCCTTACCACAATGACTGACAGACAGCAGGAGTACACTGGGCTGGTTCATTTCTACCCTAGTCATTGGGACTAAACCCAACTCTGTGTTCCTGAGCCATAATGGTCATCCTTTATTCTCAACTGGGCTCTTTCTTACTTAATTCATGCACAGGATGGGAGCAGCACTGGCCAATATTTATTGCCCATCCCTAATTTCCCAGAGGGCAGATAAAATTCATCCACGTTGCTGTGGGACTGGAGTCACATGTAGGCCAGGCCAGGTAAGGATGGCAGTTGCCTTCCCTGGAGAACATTAGTGAACCAGATGTGCTTTTCCGACTATCACTGGACTCATAATTCCAGAGTTTTTTCGAATTCAAATTCCACCATTTGCTGTGGTGGGATTTGAATCTGGGCCCGCAGAAGATACACACTCGTGTTGGATCAGTAATGATCACACTGCATCCTGTTGGTTGTACTTATAGAACATAGAACATTACAGCACAGTACAGGCCCTTTGGCCCTCGATGTTGTGCCGACCTGTCATTTATCTAATTCATTCAGAATAATATTAGCGACCGAGTAAAACCGTTACCTGGATCCCTGGATTAATAGCCCCGTGATGACAGCACCAGGCAATTGCTGCTCACAAATTAACACAATATGAATAAATCAATATTGTTCTGAAAGCAGATCATTAGCCACGGCTGGTCCAATCCATTGGTTTTCTTGCCTTTTGCCTCTCCAAGTAGTGAACTAATTCAGTTCATCCTACTCAGTAACTCAAATATCTTGTAGTGTCTAAATTAGATAAGTACAGACCAACAGGATGTGGTCTGATTGTTTCTGATCCAATACCAATGTGTACTTTCGAGTTACAATGATGGGAGCTGCCCTATTATTCAAAGTGGAAACTTACAGGACCATCACTCTCTCATCTCCATTTCATTCAGTGCGATCACCAAACCTTTCGTTATCCAAACACAAGAGTGACAGGTGAGAGCAGCCTGTCAGCTCTGAGAGGGAGATGTGGGGAGGGAATATGAGAGAGCTTTTCAAATTACTTCCCAGCTAGTTCTCCAAAAATCCAGGATTGAGCCCTGTACTTTATAAAATAATTATATCAATGTAGACCTGGGAGTGTTTCATGAGGACAGTGTAGAGGGAGCTTTACTCTATCAAACCCCATGCTGCCCCTGCCATGGGAGTGTTTGAAGGGGATCAGTGTACGCGGAGCTTCACTCTGTATCTAACCCTGTGCTGTCCCTGCCCCGGGAGTGTTTAAGGGGTTCAGCGCATAGGGAGCTTTTACTCTGTATTTAACCCCGTGCTGTCCCAGTCCCTGGGAGTGTTTGATGGAATATTGGATGCAGAAAATAGTTTTGTATCACCTTGCTGGTCCAGTACAATATCAAGACAACAAACCAGGGCGTCCTGGCTGCTAATTTCTAAGAAACACACATCTTTTCTGTGTTCAGTCTGATAGAAATCTGACGAAACATAAAAATCTTGGCTCTAAGGAGCAGGATTAGACTTGCATTGTGCACAAGGTTGGTGACTATTGGATGTTCAGGGATAGTGAAGGTGACCCATGAAGATCTGTGCCATTAGGAGTGTGAGGAGAAATGGGCTTCTAACGCCTACTTAGTCCTCTGGGTTCTGCAATATCCCCACACAAACTGTGAAAGAGTATTGTGTTCCTGAAGCTGTGTTCCCGAAGCTGTGTTCCCAAGGGCCTCATTGACTTGTCAGGTTATTACTCAGAGCTGTCTCTTTCAGTCCATTCTGAGTGAGCTGAGAGCGGAAGTGCTGGCTGAAAGACAATGGAAGGAAGGTAACAAACTCACAAATATCCTAGAGACCGCCCTGTTCAATAGAAGTGAGGGTCTACAGATACAAGCAAGGGTTATTGATTGTAACAATTCCAAAATCCTCCACTGAAAAAGAAAATAGTAATTCACAGACAGAACAAGTCTTTGTGCTACAGGACAATGGTAAGCTCAGAATTCAGGCTATATCCTCCTGTATTTACTTGAAAATGGGTCCTCAAACGGTGGTTAATAAGTCCATCCTGGGTAATGGGTTAAGCAGTAGATGGAACCCAACATCCAGATCAGCCATGAAATTAATCAATGATGCAACATGAGAAAGGGGGCTGAGTAGTCTCACGGTGTTGATTGTGATCTGAAATACAGTCCCACATGTGCTGTACTCCCCTCCAGGTCCTTACTGATCCTTTAACTCCATTGATTTCAGAATTGGAAGGCAAGACTTATTCGTCAATGAGCAAACCAGCCTATTCAAATGTTACCTCTCAGGATGGGGGCGTCACTGGCTGAGCCAGCATTTATTACCAATGGTGCCCTGCAGGAGGTGCCTGGGCAAGGCTGATGGAAAATGATGGAATGACCAAGACAAATTCTGATCTAGAACCCCCTTGTGGAATCTCTCTGACCGCTGCACAGGGTGGGCAATGGTGAGACGTTTGGGAAAATGTGGGTGATTAGCAGAAATGAGACTCTCAGTGTCGAGAGAACATTGGCTGATGATGTAACGGAGCTTTGAAGGAATTTCACTCATGAGAAATGGGAGGCTGATTTGCAGAGGGTCAGGTTTGGGGTTATGTCATTGATCTGCAGCTTCCCACTGTCCCAAACACCAGGGAGAAACAAGGAGATAAACAGTTCCACGGTTTGGTGGGAAGGGTGAGGAGTGGGGGAGGGACCTGGTGACTCCAGCTCATTGCCTGCTTCTCTAGGCCTCCTCACAAAAGGCAGCATGCACCAGCATCTCATGGTCCAGCCTACGGACTGTTACACTCTGCACAACCCCTTCCCCCCACCCACCCACGCCACCCACAAGGGTTGGTACGAGCCTCACTACATCCTCAAGGCACATCACGATCTCCTTCCCGTTCTGTGAAGCTGTCCCATGGAGACTTGGGCTCTGTGGCTGGAGCACTGCTGTAGGAACATTACACACACACACACACACACACACACACACACACACACACACACACTCTCACACACACAGAGACAGAGACAGAGACGGAGACAGAGACAGACACACACACACACACAGACAGACACACACAGACAGACACACACACAGACAGACACACACACAGACAGACACACACACACACACACACACACATTCTTCCTTCACAGAACAGAGACAGCTGCAGCGTAAAGTGAGCATTTTGTTATCAACCATTTGGATACATCGAACACCAGAAATCACACACGTGCAATGGGCAGGAGCCTGAGAATGAGAGTATTGGAACAGGATCTACATGGCTAACTCAATACTTACAGTTTTTAAAAATGTCAAATGTGCTTCTTTGACAATATTCTCCCGTTCTGACTCCTAAGGAAAACCAGGAGAAGTTGCGGATGGCTGTTAACAGTCTGATTCACCTTGTGTACATCACCATGGAGCCCAGTAGGGGCTGGGTGTCAGTTCTGCCCTGATAGAAACAGCAGGGACTATCACACACATTCAGATGAAGCACTGGACCACACCCACACCTCAGCCCCTCAAAGCTGACTGTAGACTTCATTTTCCACACTCTAAGGATATCTTTTGACAAGTGAATCCTTGTGGTTTGAACGATAAGAGATGAACCAAATGCAGTTGAGGATGAATCAGAATATTCCAGCCCTCATTAAGAGCAGCACAATTGGGACCCAACATTAAAAATGGGAATCTTCCATGGCAGGATCTTCAATCTGAATCACAATTGATTGATAAAATACACAAGTTCTTAATAAAGCAGAAAATGGATGTTTTGGAATGCAGCCCCTGAATTAGTTTTCTTTAACGCAGTCAGTGCTATATTCCATTCCTCAACACATCTAAACCAACCAAATAAAAACTGAAAGAACTACAGATGCCATTAATCAGGAACAAAACAGAAGTTGCTGGAAAAGCTCAGCAGGTCTGGCAGCATCCATGAAGACAAATAAGAGTTAATGTTTCAGATCGAGTGACCTCCGAGTTCTGAGGAAGGGGAGTGGGCAGAGGGGGGAAAGGGGAGTGAGCGGAGGGGGGAAAGGGGAGTGGGCAGAGGGGGTAAATAGGAGTGGGAGGAGGGGGGAAAGGGGAGTGGGAGGAGGGGGTAAATAGGAGTGGGAGGAGGGGGGAAAGGGGAGTGGGCGGAGGGGGTAAAGGGGAGTGGGCGGAGGGGGTAAAGGGGAGTGGGCGGAGGGGGTAAATAGGAGTGGGCGGAGGGGGGAAAGGGGAGTGGGCGGAGGGGGGAAAGGGGAGTGGGCGGAGGGGGGAAAGGGGAGTGGGCGGAGGGGGGAAAGGGGAGTGGGCGGAGGGGGGAAAGGGGAGTGGGAGGAGGGGGTAAATAAGAGTGGGAGGAGGGGGTAAATAAGAGTGGGAGGAGGGGGTAAATAGGAGTGGGAGGAGGGGGAAATAGGAGTGGGAGGAGGGGGTAAATAGGAGTGGGCGGAGGGGGGGAAAGGGGAGTGGGCGGAGGGGGGAAAGGGGAGTGGGCGGAGGGGGGAAAGGGGAGTGGGAGGAGGGGGGAAAGGGGAGTGGGTGGAGGGGGGAAAGGGGAGTGGGCGGAGGGGGGAAAGGGGAGTGGGCGGAGGGGGGAGTGGGGAGTGGGCGGAGGGGGGAGTGGGGAGTGGGCGGAGGGGGGAGTGGGCGGAGGGGGGAGTGGGGAGTGGGCGGAGGGGGGAGTGGGGAGAGGGCGGAGGGGGGAGTGGGGAGTGGGCGGAGGGGGTAAATGGGAGTGGGCGGAGGGGGGAAAGGGGAGTGGGCGGAGGGGGGAAAGGGGAGTGGGCGGAGGGGGGAGTGGGGAGTGGGGAGTGGGAGGAGGGGGGAAAGGGGAGTGGGAGGTGGGGGGAAAGGGGAGTGGGCGGAGGAGGGAAAGGGGAGTGGGCGGAGGGGGGAAAGGGGAGTGGGCGGAGGGGGGAAAGGGGAGTGGGCGGAGGGGGGAAGGGGAGTGGGCGGAGGGGGGAAGGGGAATGGGCGGAGGGGGGAAGGGGAATGGGCAGAGGGGGGAAGGGGAATGGGCAGAGGGGGGAAGGGGAATGGGCAGAGGGGGGAGTGGGGAAGGGTCACCAGACCTGAAACATTAACTCTGATTTCTCTTCACAGAGGCTCCCAGACCTGCTGAACTAAACTAACAAAGTCTCTGCTTTTCACCTTTTATTCATCAGTTTGGGGTGTACTTATTTCCCATCCCTAACTGTCCAATGAACAGCTAAGAATAAACCATATTGCTGTGGGTTTGAAGTCACATGTAGGCCAGATCAGGTGAGGATAATCGATTTCCTTCCCTAAGCACATTAGTGAGCCAGATGGGTTTTTGCAGTAACTGACTGTGTTTTCATCATCACCATTACTCATAATACCTTTCTGTTCCAAACTGAAAAACATCAGCTTTTGTGCTCCTGAGATGCTGCTTGTCCTGCTGTGTTCATCCAGCTTCACACTTTATTATCTTGGATTCTCCAGCAGCTGCAGTTCCCATTATCTCTTATCATAATATTCCCCCGGTTTCCATGAGTATCTTAATTTGGGGTTCTGGATTCTTAATCCAGTGACTTTATCACTGTCTCACCTTTCCCCATGAAATTAATCATCAACCATGCAAAAACTATCAAAACTAACTAGGTTCCCTGGAAACTAAAAGAACCATTTAACCAAACAGCTGAAAGAGAAACCCAAGACCCAGATCAAAGGCAGATCCTGAACCTAGCCTGACCATCGATCTAAACAAACACTGAGTGAATGCAACGGTATGAACTCCTCAGAATTGAAATATATTACCAGCAATTACAGCAACGTAAACACCTAACTTTTAAGTCAAATTAATCATCACCAATTGCACATCGAATTGAGGTTGGATTGTCACAGATGTGCACGTAGAATCTTCCAAAAACCACTGTGGAATGGGCTGTGCGAGCCCAGTGGTTACCTCTCTGTATAAATGAAGCCAACATCTGAGTGACGAATTACAAGAGCATAAGCCCCAACAAACCAAGATTGTTTCAGCTCTGAATCTCTTTGAAAGAATCTGGAAATTAAAAGTTTGGTGTGTGTCGAGGTTTGACATTGAAATCTTAAACTTTAACCAAAGCCAGTGAGTGCTTGAAATTCCGTTAGGGAAGGAGGTTTCCCTTGGTCCGTCTGAATTTTAAGTAAAGCTGCTGGTGAGTGTCTCTCCCAATGAAACATGAAACAGAAACTTGATTGTTTTCTTTGTAATCGATGAAAGGACACATGATGCTGGCCAATCTGCAGAGCACACTATCGTTTCGCCTGAGTTCAGTACAAGATCTTCCCCGTTAACCATCTAACCCACCTACACATCCTAATCTGTACATATCTGCACCAGTCTCCAAAATCGTTAAATTATTCAAAAGTGTGTTAATTAAAAAGCTCCCTGATGGGCCAATTATTTTAAAGGCAAGCGTTACATTGAGACTCACTGATACAAGTTGGTGAGTCTCTGCTGTGTTAACCTGAGGCAAGAACATGAATGGTAAGCAAGTCAATTTACACATGCTTATCCAGTGACCCTGCTTAGACAGCATTCGCTTCCAATTAGGAGAATCGAGTGGCAGAGAGCCTCCCACCCAGGCCAAAGGCTCCTGGTTCCAGTCCTAACCTTCCGTGGTGGGGGTAGTCATGTGATATTGGAACAGAGGGGTTGGTTAAGGATAATTCAGGCACGGATTAAGGATTTTGTTGGACCCTGCTGATGTTAATCTCCTCTGGACAGAGTCAGGAAAAAACAAAAAAATCATTGCAACAATTAAAAAAACCATTCTGCTTGTGTGTTTTTATCCTCTCTCCTTTGGGCAGTGCTTTATTACTGTTAATGAAAATGCTGGTGCACCAGAGAGAGGTGGGTAGTTGGACTGGACTATGGTCAGGGCTGTTGTGATAACTTTGATGAGTTTATCATGTGCTGGTAGTCCTGAGGGATCCCGCCAATTGCTGACAGCTCTCTCCCACCCCACATCCCTCTCTCCGACATCCTGCAGTCAAACTACTCGACCAGCCTTGGGCCAGCTCACACTACAGCTGGTCGTAGTGTGAAGCACAAGCTGCCTTCTGATATCACCAGTGTGTCACCCGCAGTATAAATGGAGAGAGAGGGGAGGAAATATGAGGGAAGTAAAGGTGGTTCTGTGGTTATGACCGTCCTCGGGGGGATTGAAATTCTTGTGCGATGTCAGTCAGTCTCACATCACCACAGGCCTGGAAGCTCAGAGGCACCTCCTCAGGGTCTGCGTGCTACAACCAGCACAAACAGATTGCTGAGTCTTGTGGATCCTCCCTGTACTACAGCCACTCTGAGGAGGTGGGCTCGTGCCCACTCGGACCTCCCTGTACTACAGCCACTCTGAGGAGGTGGGCTCGTGCCCACTCGGACCTCCCTGTACTACAGCCACTCTGAGGAGGTGGGTTCGTGCCCACTCGGACCTCCCTGTACTACAGCCACTCTGAGGAGGTGGGCTCGTGCCCACTCGGACCTCCCTGTACTACAGCCACTCTGAGGAGGTGGGTTCGTGCCCACTCGGACCTCCCCGTACTACAGCTACCCTGAGGAGGTGGGCTCGTGCCCACTCAGACCTCCCTGTACTACAGATACTCTGAGGAGGTGGGTTCATGCCCACTTGGACCTCCCTCCGTAACATTTTCATCCTCTGATACCACGGACAATGTTGCTGCAGACATAGGGCTGAGCAGGAAGCAAATGCCCTGCAATGATGCACTTTCGAGCATCTGGACTGCAGCAGGATGGCCTGAGGGAGTCCCAGGCGCTTTGCGAATTCACCTAGGGGGAATGGGCAGCACTGGCCGAGCTGCGTATTTCTCGCCTGTCTCTAGTTGGCCTGGGAAAGGTGATGGTGAGCTGCCTCTTTGACCGAATGCAAGCCACCAGCTGTAGGTAGACGCAGTGCCCTCAGGGAGGGAATTCCAGGAAGTCCACCCAGCGACACTGAAGGATGGTGTGGGATTGGAGGGGAACTTGAAGGTGGTGAGTGTTGCTGTGTATCTGCTGCTGTGATCCTTCTGGGTTTGGAATGTGCTTTCTCAGGATTTGGGGTGAGTTTCTGCAGTGAAGATGGTACATACTGCAGTGACTGAGCCTTTATGTATTTCTGTGTGTTTGTAAACAACTGGTTACACTAGAAGCCAGAATGGGGCAGACAGTTGGTTTGATGTTACCAAAGCAACTTGATTCACAACATCAACAGAGTTGAAAATGAAAAGGTGTTTGGTAATCAAAGGACACAGGTTGGGAAACTGGGGGGCAACACATTTACTGAAAGAAGAGGCTGGAAAAAAAATGGAAGTAGTCCCTTAGTTCTCTAAGCCCTTGTGATGAAACAGCTCCTGTCCCTTGTCAGCTCTGTCAGAAAAAGCCACAGGCCAATGACAAGAAATTTCCATTCCCAGGATATTGGAAATGTTGCTGCAGGTCACACTACAACCTGCTTACAGCTCAGGGCTAGACTTGTCATTCTCTTTGAAACCCCACCTCATAAGGCTTTTCCTCTAATAAAAACTTGATAACCATTATCCAAAAACTGTTTCAAGCAAAGTGTCATGAAGAGCAAGAAGCAAACACAAACTCCCTTGTTCCCTAATCCCTGTCTATCTGATGGAACTGGCACATCTTCAGTAGGAATTTGGGCTTTTCTAAAGATATAATTTTCGTGTTTTTTGAGCATCACTTGCTGGATCAGTATCTATTACCCATCCTTGATGACAAAGTCAGAAGTCACATGACACCAGGTTATAGTCCAATAGGTTTATTCGAAATCACCTGATGAAGGAGCAAGGCTCTGAAAGCTTGTGATTCCAAGTAAAACGTAAAGACTATAACCTGGCATGATGTGATGTTTGACTGTGCAACCCAGCCCAACACCAGCACCTCCACAACATGGCCTTCAGGAGGCAGTGATGAGTCACCTGTGGATAAAAAGGGACATCCCTTATAATGAACTACTGCCAGGCTCATACCGTTTCAGCCTGCTCTCAGTTTAGCTTCCCAAAGCATTCGGAAGTGTGGGCTCCGATGGACGGAGTTCTCAATCACAAAGTGGTTTTGAGAGAATCAATTTCGGTCAAGTATTTCACTGAAAAGAAGTTAGGAACCAGAAAGACACAGAGTTAAAAGAGACCGACAGAAGAATCAAAGGGGGAGAGGAGGGAATGTGTCACAGTGTGTTGCCTGAAAGGCTACTGGAGCAGATGGAGAAAAAGTTTTCACCAGGAATTGACTAAATGCTTGATAAAGATGAATAGTGTTGCACTATGACAAGAATGCAGGGGGACTGCGACTACTTGGACAAATCTATCAAACAGGCAGCTTAGGGCTGCGTGTCGCGTGGAAATTGTACCGATGTGCTTTCAGGCTTGCTGTAGCCATGTGCTCAATGTGCTCAATGTGCTCAATGCAGCCAGCCACTCTATACACTGCTCCAACAAAGACACAATACAATCGACTTTGTACTCAGTCAAAACATTACGTGGTGTCAGCAGCCGAGATGCTGACGAGTTTTAAAGAGCCGATCAGAAGCACAGATACCAAAAGAGGAACAGGGGAATGTTCCACGCTGCTGGGAACTGCAGGAACAGACTGAAGAAACAAACTAAACAAAAAGGAGCTGTATCTCCATCTCGGGATGAGCCAGACATTGTCTATAAACTTTCCACTCCTAGCTCCAGCTGAAAAGAAAGGCGATTTGGAACAGAGCTGGCAGTTTTTCTCATGGCAACAGCAAAACTATGAGATTATGACCCATTTAATGATCAACCCAGCGCAGGTACACATCATTACACTCCTATTATTGTTAGAGAGACTCCACCCTAAACCTCTCCAAAGCACATAAAAAATAAACAGACTGCTGAAATTTCGACATCCTTGAAGATATAGTAGATACTGCAGAGGCTGCAGAACCTGAGATAACAAGGTGTAGAGCTGGATGAACACAGCAGGCCAAACAGCACCAGAGGAGCAGGGAAGCCGACGTTTCGGGTCTAGACCCTGCTTCAGAAATGGGGGAGAATTTCTGAAGAAGGGTCTAGGCCCAAAACCTCAACATTTCTGCTCCTCTGATGCTGCTCGGCCTGCTGTGTTCATCCAGCTCCACACCTTGTTTTCCTTGAAGAGATGTTTTTAATTGAAATTGAATGCAAGATATGAATAGTATGGATTCACGTTCGAGTCGAGGTGAAAAAGAACCTATTGACAGACATGTGACGACGTTCGGAGAGCTCACAGATTCCCGTCAATTCAGCCACCGAAAGGATGATCTCATTAAAGATACAACAACCTTCGGGATAACTGATCCCTATGTAAACACAGCTGCTATGGGAAGAGAGCCTGTGCTTTCAGAGGTTCTGACTGGTTGTGTCAGATACAATGGGCAGACGGGTCTAGATACTGGACCTCTTGGCTCAGAAGAAGGGACGTTACCACTGTGCCACAAGACCCCATGGAAAAGTTATAAACATGAGGAGAAACTATGAGTTTGTAATTCAGCAGATGAGTTTGTTTGGTAAGTGGAGATGCTGTCTTGAGCTGCCCACCCTGTACCAGAGGGTCTCAGAGCTGGCACCCTATGCCAGAGAGACTCAGAGCCAGGCACCGTGTACCAGAGGGACTCAGACATGGACACTGTGTACCAGAGGGGCTCGGAGCCGGGCATTGTGTACCAGAGGGACTCGGAGCCAGGCATTGTGTACCAGAGGGGCTCCGACCTGAGCACTGTGTACCAGAGGGGCTCAGAGCTGGGCATTGTGTACCAGAGGGGCTCAGACATGGACACTGTGTACCAGAGGGGCTCAGAGCTGGGCACTGTGCATGAGAGGGACTCGGAGCCGGGCATTGTGTACCAGAGGGGCTCTGACCTGAGCACTGTGTACCAGAGGGGCTCAGAGCTGGGCACTGCGTATGAGAGGGACTCGGAGCCGGGCATTGTGTACCAGAGGGGCTCTGACCTGAGCACTGTGTACCAGAGGGGCTCAGAGCCGGGCACTGTGTACCAGAGGGTCTCGGAGCTGAGCATTGTGCACCAGAGGGACTCGGAGCCAGGCACTGTGTACCAGAGGGGCTTGGAGCCGGGCACAGTGTACCAGAGGGGCTCAGAGCCAGGCATTGTGTACCAGAGGGGCTCAGAGCCAGGCACTGTGTACCAGAGGGTCTTGGAGCTGGACACTGTGTACCAGAGGGTCTCAGAGCCAGGCACTGTGTACCAGAAGAGCTCAGACCTGGGCACTATGTACCAGAGGGTCTTGGAGCTGGACACTGTGTACCAGAGGGTCTCGGAGCCAGGCACTGTGTACCAGAGAGGGTGGTAGATAGTTGTTTGAAAGTGGTGTCATCGGTAGACAGGATGGTTAAAACAGTTGTTCACATGCTTTCCCTTCATTGCTCAGATCACTGAGCATCGAAATTGGAATGTCCTGTTGAGGTGGTACAGGGCATTGATGAGGCCACTTTAGGAGTACTGTGTGCAGTTCTGGCCACCCTGTTATAGGAGGGATATTATTAAACTGGAGAAGGTTCAGAAGAGATTTACCAGAATGTTGCCAGGAACAGACTGTATCTAGCCTCTGCACGTGCCTGGGTGTCTGATGCCTAGTCTCTACATGGTGTCTGGGTGCCTGGTCTCTCGCCTCTGCACGTGCCTGGGTGTCTGGTCTCTAGTCTCTGCACGTGCCTGGGTGTCTGGTCTCTAGCCTCTGCACGTGCCTGGGTGTCTGGTCTCTAGCCTCTACATGGTGCCTGGGTGTCTGATGCCTAGCCTCTGCACGTGCCTGGGTGTCTGGTCTCTAGCCTCTGCACGTGCCTGGGTGTCTGGTCTCTAGTCTCTGCACGTGCCTGGGTGTCTGGTCTCTAGTCTCTGCACGTGCCTGGGTGTCTGGTCTCTAGCCTCTACGTGGTGCAAGGGTGTCTGATGCCTAGCCTCTGCACGTGCCTGGGTGTCTGGTCTCTAGTCTCTGCACGTGCCTGGGTGTCTGGTCTCTAGCCTCTCCACGTGCCTGGGTGTCTGGTCTCTAGCCTCTGCACGTGCCTGGGTGTCTGGTCTCTAGCATCTGCACGTGCCTGGGTGTCTGGTCTCTAGCCTCTGCACGTGCCTGGGTGTCTGGTCTCTAGCCTCTGCACATGCCTGGGTGTCTGGTCTCTAGCCTCTGCACGTGCCTGTGTGTCTGGTCTCTAGCCTCTACATGGTGGCTGGGTGTCTGGTCTCTAGCCTCTGCACGTGCCTGGGTGTCTGGTCTCTAGCCTTTGCACGTGCCTGGGTGTCTGGTCTCTAGCCTCTGCACGTGCCTGGGTGTCTGGTCTCTAGCCTCTGCACGTGCCTGGGTGTCTGGTCTCTAGCCTCTGCACGTGCCTGGGTGTCTGGTCTCTAGCCTCTGCACGTGCCTGGGTGTCTGGTCTCTAGCCTCTGCACGTGCCTGGGTGTCTGGTCTCTAGTCTCTGCACGAGCCTGGGTGTCTGGTCTCTAGTCTCTGCACGTTGTGGGTGTCTGGTCTCTAGTCTCTGCACGTGCCTGGGTGTCTGGTCTCTAGCCTTTGCACGTGCCTGGGTGTCTGGTCTCTAGCCTCTGCACGTGCCTGGGTGTCTGGTCTCTAGCCTCTGCACGTGCCTGGGTGTCTGGTCTCTAGCCTCTGCACGTGCCTGGGTGTCTGGTCTCTAGCCTCTGCACGTGCCTGGGTGTCTGGTCTCTAGCCTCTGCACGTTGTGCGTGTCTGGTCTCTAGTCTCTGCACGTGCCTGGGTGTCTGGTCTCTAGTCTCTGCACGTGCCTGGGTGTCTGGTCTCTAGCCTCTGCACGTGCCTGGGTGTCTGGTCTCTAGTGTCTGCACGTGCCTGGGTGTCTGGTCTCTAGTCTCTGCACGTGCCTGGGTGTCTGGTCTCTAGCCTCTGCACGTGCCTGGGTGTCTGGTCTCTAGTCTCTGCACGAGCCTGGGTGTCTGATCTCTAGTCTCTGCACGTTGTGGGTGTCTGGTCTCTAGTCTCTGCACGTGCCTGGGTGTCTGGTCTCTAGTCAACTTGTGTTTAAAACAAAACCAGAAACTGGGAGATGAGTTCCGCAGATCTGGCAGCACCTGAGAGTTTAGGAGTCAATGTAAGTAAGTTTGTAGATGTCACCAAGATTGATGGCCTCGTGGACTGAGAAGAAGGTTATCTAAAATTATAAACTTGATCAACTGGGTCAACAGGCTGATGAGGATGATGTTAACTTTGAATAAATATGAGGTGTTTGGATAATGCCTGGGTGTCTGGGCTTCAGAGTTAACGTTTTGGGTCGAGTTCTGAGAAAGGATCGCTGGAGATTTGCTTTTGTTTCTGATTTCTAGCATCCATCAGTCTTCAAGCTTTGTTTCAGCCTGTAGGTGAGGTCAGATTCAGACTGTGATGCTGGAACTAATGCCTGAGCAGGGCACAGGATAGCAGAAAGCAGGAGGATGACATTCAGTCCTCAAGTTTGCTCCATCCATCCATTTTGATGATAGCTAATTTGTACAGAGACAGCTTTTCTTGTTCTGTAGCATTTGCTAGTCAGAAACAAAAAAACCCTATCAATCTCAGTCTTAGCTGTTGCAGCTCTCTGATTGTACGAATGGATGGCAGGATGGGAGTGAACAGGAAGTGGCAGCTGGGTAGGGGTGCAACAGATTTCCTCCACTGATTCTAAACAGATGGTGAGGGGGCTATTTGATGGAGGACGAGTGAGAGTGGATGGGAATGGGGACAGTGGAACCAATTGGAATGCTGTTTCAAAGAGCCAGAACAGGTACTCTGGGCCGAAGGGGTCCTTCTGAATTATAAAACAATTGGACTGACATTTCACTGCCAATCCATCCCTCACTCCAGCTCCAGCGCGTGATGAGAAATATTCCAGGGGAGGAATTTACTGATGAATTCTCATACAAGGATAAAGATGCAAAACGTGATTGTGATTGATAATTCTGGAGGAACATGTTGTTGGTTTTCTTTCCCCGAGTTCCCACCTCAGTCTGACAAGGTGATTAATTTCTCCACTCTCGTTAGGTTAACTTACCCGCACACACGACACAATTACACACAGAGTAAAAGCAATGGCAGGTTCTCCTCCTCAACAATCTGCAAACCATTAAACACTGACAATATCGTTGGGAAAAACTGCTTGGGAAAAATTAAATTAAAATTCACGCAGCACTGAGCCCGCATTTGTTTGCATTTGTTTGTGTTAATATGTCTAATCTGTGAGATTAGCAGAAGCAGAAAGGTGTTCTCTCCAGGCTCGACACCAACACAAACCAGAAACATAGAGCAATACAGTATGTGAGGCCATTCAGCCCATTGGGACTGTAGCTGTCGGATACAGATCTCTCTGTGAATCAGATACCTTTAGCTGCATGTCGTCCTAAGAGAGTTAAGGACAGCAAGGGTACAATAACCAGGCATCCTTCCCACTCTCACTGGCAACTATTGGGGTCTGTTCGGAGGATTCACTATTTGATGTTCAGCTGCGCTCTGTACACACCTTCCTCAGCGAACAAGTCCGAGCGCAGTATTTCAACACAGAGCCTCAGGCTCAGAGGCAGGGATTCTGGATCTCCTGGGTCTCTAAATGATTTGTACAATTAATCCCACATTTTCCCTGTTTCTCCATGAATGTTTTCTTCTTGAGTCTTTATCCAACCTTCTTTCAAAAGTTACTGTTAAATCTACCTCCATCTTCTTTTCAGGCTGAAAAAAAAACTTCCCAATATCTATAACATCAATCCATCCTTTCATTCCTATCTGTCTAACCTCTAACTTCACCCTCCAACTGTGTATCTAGCCTTTGGGCACAGTCAGCCCCTTCCCTGTTACTCACTCGCATATTTCTCTGTCACCCACAACCGGTCAGACTGGGACATTAATGATTTGCTCCTTACCCATTGCATTGACCAGCTGACCTTCCTAACCAAGGTTACCGAGACCAACTGGAATCCTACCCTGTGCCCTGTCTCTTGAGGTGGTTATCCTCCTTGAACCTGCTTTAGGATGATTTCCAGTGCCCCCAGGAGTTTCCTGCGGTGGGGAGGGGGGGGGGGGGGAAGGGGGGGGGCGGGGGTTGCTTTATGAAGTACAGCCAGTGCCCCTCTGCCAACAAAGAGAACTTACAGCATTTATACAGCACCTTTAATACAGTAAAATGACCCAAAGTACCTTGCAGGAATGGACAGAAACAATCGTGAGCCACAGAAGGAGAGATTAGGACCAGGTGAGCAAATAAGGTCAGTCTTAAAGAGGAACTTAAATTAGGAAAAGGGGATGAGGGAGGGAATTCCAGAGTTTAGGGCCCAGCCAGCTGAAGACCAGTGGTGGAGCGATGGGAGTCTAGGAAGACCTGGGAGGTCAGAATTGGAGGGAGGCAGAGACATCAGATGGCTGTAGGATAAAAGAGGCTTACCAAAGACATGAACCCACTGTTGGGGCAATGTGAGGAATTCTCTGGGAGCAGCATCTTCTCAGTGTTTGCAAGATCAGCTCTCTCTTCTTGTTTCCCAGTGATATTTTTTGGAATAGCCTCCTGTCCTGCCCTTCATTTGTGGTTAATGAGGGATAGAGATTCTGAGCCTGCTCAGCATATTACCAAGAAACACAATAACCCACACAAATGTGCAGAATTCCACTTGGGAACCACGGCACTGCAGATTAATGAGTACCCATTAAAATTAATTACAGCAAATTAATGCCACCATCTTAATATTCAAACAGTGTCACTGGGACGCTGCCTTAGCTGTGGTGCTGCAACTGATTCAGAATCTGTCAAGAGAAAGCTGCCTGTTTTCGGGAATGTCAGAGGAAACAGGGATAGCGTCCGGCAACGGAGACTATAGCATTGAGAACGGCAAGCGGGAGCCAGGAGGAAGATGCACACACAGAAAGGCAACAGTGGGAGGGAAAGGGGGAGGTACAGGGTGAAGGAGATATGGAGAGGTGAAGGACGGAGAGAGAAAGGCTTGAGCAAAGGGAGAGAAGGCAGAGAGAGAGAGAGAATAAAGAGGGGGGGAAGAGAGAGAGAGGAGAGAGAAGAGATAAAGAGAAAAGAGAGAGAAAAGACAGAGAGAGAGAGAGCAAGAGAGAGAGAGAGAGAGAGTAACGTCACACTGGCAGTGACAAAGAACAGATGGAACAGCAGAAAGTGAACTTCAGAATGCCCTTCAAACACAGCAGATGTCAGAGTTGCAGTGCGCTGTAGTCTACACACAGGCGTGTAGATTTTTAGTTGCTAATTGTTTCTCTTCAGTCCACAGGCTGGAAGATTAAAGGGTCTGGACAGTATTTGATGAGAGCCATTTTGTATCTGTGCTACTTCACCTATACTTTAAACAGGAACTGATACCAACTAAAAATATCTTTTCATATCGGAAATGTTCCAGATGCTTATTACTGTAGGTTGGAACAAATGGACAGGAGAAGTCCATTCAGCCTATCAAACCTGCTATACCGTTCTATTAGGCCATGACTGATCATCATCCCAGTGATCCACTGTGATCAGTCTCTGGCATCCTATTAATTCCTGACTTGATGACTGATCCCAAAGTCTCTGGCTCAAACAGTTCCAAAGATTTCCCAGCCTCTGAGTGGAGAGATGTGTCCCCACCTCAGTGTTGAATGTACTGTCCGTTATTGTGAGGCAGTGCCCCCTGGTTCTGGAATTACTATCCAGGAGAAACGTACAGTCTATATCTGCCCTGTTACACCTGATCGAAGTTAGTCAGTTCCAGTCAGATCACCTTATTCTTCAAAGCTCTGGAGATGACAGACTTCAGTCTCGCCACTTGACAGTCCCACCACCCTCTCGTGCACTTTTACTGCATTCCCTCTGTAGTAAGTACATCCCTCCTCAAAAAAAGGGGAACACAAATCTCCACAATACTCCGGCTGAAATCTTACTAAGACTCTGCACAACTTCAACAATCAGACTGCTTTCTGCATTCAAAGCCTCTGGTGATGAAAACCTACAACATTCCCAACCTGCTCCTGCACTTGTATCTGATATTCCGTGATTTTTTTTGGATAAAGACACCCAGATCCTTTTGAGCTCCTGCACTTTCCAATCTTTTGGCATTTAAGAAATATTCTGCCTTTCTGTCCTTCCCACCAAGGTGAATAACTTCACACTTACTCACATTGTATTCCATCTGTCATGTTCCAGCCCAGTCACCAAGTCTGTCCAAATCCTCTTGAAGGTTCCTAGCTTCCTCCTCACACTTGTCTTCCCACTCAGTTTGGTGTCATCAGCAAATCTGGAAATATTACAATCGGTCTTTGATTCCCTTACTGATTAAAAATCTGTCTGTCTCAGCTTTGAATCTACTTATCGACTCAACCCCCACAGCTCTCCGTGGTAAAAAACTCTACACTGTTGAGTACAGGAAGATGGATATCAGCAGGTGGATATGAAATGTATTGAAGGATGTGAGAGTGGACAATGCAAAGGCGTTAGCCATCATCATTAATCTTCTCTGGATTCAGGAATAATGTTGTAGGATTGGAGAATTGCAAACAAGGTTGTAAATATCAGCTCAGCAATTCAAGACCACCCAATTTCAGTTCAGAGTGGGGAAACTTGGAGAAAGGTATATTCAGGATAGAATTAATTGTCACATGGAAAAGTCTGGATTGATTCAGAAATCTGGCATGTGCTTCTGAAGAGACAATTGTGTTTAACTTGCTGGAGTTTGTTTGAAGAGTTGATAAAGAGGGCTGAGGAGGGGAATGCTGTTGATGTGGTTTACATAGACGTTCATAAGATAATTAATGCAGTGCCACACAAAACACTGCTGAGGGAATACATCCTGGTGTGTATAATGGATCTAGATCTTGGTGTATAGGGGACAATTTGCAGATAACACAGAACTTGGAAGAATTCTAAACTGCGAGGAGGACAATGTAGAACTTCACAAGGGTATTGAGAAGTTGGTGGATGGTTGGAGAGGTGGCCAGTGGCATTCTTTATGGAGAAATGTGAGGCACTAGATTTGGAACAAAGGGATAAACAGGATAATGTAAGGCTACCATTCTAAAAGGTGTGCAAGAGCAGAGAAACCCGGGGTGTATATGTGCATAGATCATTAAAGGTGTCACATAGATAGAGAGCAGCCAGTAAATCATACAGTTTTCTTGGGTTCATAAATTGGGCCACAGAGTCTAAGAGGAGGAGATTACAATGAATTCATAAGATGCTGGTTAGACATAAGCTGGAATATGGTGTAGAATCCCAGGTGCCACACTATGGGATGGATGTGGATGCATTGGAGATCTGAGTGTGGGGGAGGTTAATGAGAACACGGTGATGAAAGTTTAGAGAAGTTAGGACTGTTTTCCTTGGGGAGGTGAAGACTAAAAGGAGATTTGGTAGAGAGTTTGAAACTCATCAGGGACGTGGACAGAGTGGATAAGGAGAAATCTGTTCCTGATTGTAAGCAGATCAAGAACAGAAAGCATTGATTTAAAGTGTTTGCAAAAGAAGCAAATGCGTTTCCACGCAGTGAGTAGTTAGGGTCTGGAATGCACTCCCTAAACGTTTGCACAAAGTAAGTTCAATTAAGGCATTCAAAAGGACATGGTTAAATATTTATACAGAAACAATGTACCAGGTTCTAGGAAAAAGATGGGAGATTAGCACTCAGATAAAATGGTCAGAGAGCAAGTGCCGTCACAATGGGCCGAATGGTGTCTGTGAGTTGTAATTATTCTGTGATATCTATACATGTGCAAGTGTGTGTGTGGTGGATGGGTGGGGTTGTGTGTGTTGGGGGGGGTTTGTGTGTGTGTGTGTGTGTGTGTGTGTGTGTGTGTGTGTGTGTGTGTGTGTGTGTGTGTGTGTGTTGGGAGGGGTGGTGGAGCATGTGTGGGGTGGGTGGGGTCTTGTGGGTGGGTGGGCTGGCGTGTGAGTGGGGCATGTGTGCGTGGGGGGCATCTGTGTATGAGTGTGGGGTGTGGGTGTTGGTGGGTGGGTATGTGTGTGTGTGGGGTGTGTGTGTGTGTATATGTGGGTATGTGTGTGGGTATGTGTGTGCGAGGGTATATTTATGACTAGACCCACTGCAACTGATGACCTCCCATGCAAGATCCTCACATTTCTATCCCCAACACAGACACATCTCCATAACACACCCAAACCCTCGCAACATCTCAGAGCTCATTTATGCACAGCAAGAGCCCACTAACACCAGTGCGATGAAGTCTGGATAATCTGTTTTAGTAAGCTCCTGATGACAAATGTTGCACAGTGTGGGAGGCAGCGAAAGGAAACCTCTTGTTACTTTTGTTTTAACAGCAGACAGGGCAGTTGATTAGATTAGATTAGATTCCCTACAGTGTGGAAACAGGCCCTTCGGCCCGACAAGTCCACACTGCCCCTTACAGCATCCCACCCAGACCCATCCCCCTACAACTCACACATCCCTGAATACTCTGGGCAATTTAGCGTGGCCACTCCACCTAGCCTGCACATCTTTGGACTGTGGGAGGATTAATACAAGCGATTTTATGAGATGTAACAGAGAAAGTCAGCTTCACAATAATGCAGTGCGCTTACAGACTCTTTAATGAGCCAGGCTGCAAGAACAGCTTTTCAGCGGGAGGCTAACCAGGAATCAAACAGAAAAAAATCCCAGCCAACCCGCTCACAGCTCTCTCTGTCAGAAACCTTGAAGAGGAGGAGGATTCAGTTTGGTGCAGATGGAGACAGAGATAGCTAGGTCCATAGATTGTGGGATGGATGGAGCGGTGGCTTGATCTTTGGGATAAAGGGTGTTGATTCATTAATTCAAGCAGGAACAACTGACAAACATTAATAAATGATCAAACAGCCAGCAAACGGTTTCAGTGTGAGATTTCAACTAGGGCTCAAACTGAAAAAGGTCATTCCTGTTCTGCCAGCTTTAATATGGGGAATACCGAACATTGCTCAGAGTGCAATGAAATCAGGGACAGTGCTTTGGGAATGCTGCCATCAAACACTGATGGGGCTGGGTGTAAACAGACAGTCTAGCGGATTAGTTTCAATGCTGTTACACATAACCCCACATTCTCTGATAATCTCCCCCCTCAGTTCCCCTTTCAAGTTATAAGCCTGTAAAAGCCAACTCTGCTCAATGACTCAAATTGAAAGTAAACTGAGCGGAGCTAAATTCCGTGTGATCCCTTGTTTAAATCAGAATGGCTCCTTTGTTACCATCTTTCAACAGATTCAGGTGGCTCACTGCAGACTGAGTGGCCTCTGCCTGTGAAACTGTGAGATTTCCTTTACAGGGCATTCACTGGTGAGGTTACAGATCCCTTAGAGACTGCGTCACTGAGCCCAATCATCAAACCCTGTTGTTTCCAACACTGTAAGACAAGATTCATCCAAGTAATCCTGAGACATCCGAGAATATTTGTCTCCTATTGGGATTCACACTGACGCAAGGGTTCCAGGAATTTGGAAATGAAGTGTTTGGATGAGCTTTAAGGTTTGGCCTTAGAGAATGTTCATTTTGTGCATCCTGAGGCTAGAAACTTAAAGGGGCAGCAACATTCCCAAAGAATCCACAGCATTTCCAAGGACATGAGGAAGAGTGGGTGAAGCCATGGTGGGGTGAGGAATAGAGATGGATGTGATAGAGAGAAGAGGTGGGACGGGGAGATGGAGAGAAGGTGAGCAAATCGTAGTGTGAGATATGGAAGAGGATAAGAAGGAAGCGTGGGCTAGGTAAGAGACAGTCAGCTGGCAGTGAGGGAGGTGGCCTGGGTTTCGCTGATTGATGGGCTAACAGAGTGAGGACTAAATGGAGAGACCCATGGTTCATTGTATCATTTAAGATTAATTACACAGAGATGGAGGGCATTAATTAAATGGCAAGTTCAGCACATTTGCAGAGTCATTGATATGTGGACAATGTGGTTTGGAGTTATACAGTTGGAAAGAATTGACCTGTGAACAAATCTAAGAGGGCCTAGGCCCGAAGCGTCAGCTTTCCTGCTCCTGTGTGCTGCCTGGCCTGCTGTGTTCCTCCAGCTCCACACCTTGTTATCTCAGTAAAAACTAACTTTAGTTTCTTCCTTAATCAACTGATGATAGGACACTGAACAGGCATGAGAGGGACCTGCTGTGGAGGGGCAGTGGGGGTGCGGATGGGGGGGTGGGGGGGGGGGGTAGCAGTGGTGGGGGGGCGTGGAGTGTGGATGTAGATGGGAGGGAGCATGGGGTTGGATGGGGGGGCGAGTGTGCGGGTGGATGGGGGTAGGGAGTGTAGGTCTGGATGGAGGGGAGGGAGTGTGGGTGTGGATGGGGGTGGAGCATGGGTGTGGATGGAGAGAGGAAGTGTGGGTGTGGATGGGCAAGGGAGTGTGGGTGTGGATGGGGGTAGGGAGTGTAGGTCTGGATGGAGGGGAGGGAGAGTGGGTGTGGATAGGGATAGGGAGTGTAGGTCTGATTGCAGGGGAGGGAGTGTGGGTGTCGATGGGGAAGGGAGCGTGGGTGTGGATGGAGGGGGAGGGTGAATGGGTGTGGATGGGGAAAGGGAGTGTGGGTGTGGATGGGGGGCAGGGAGTGTGGGTGTGGATGGGGAAGGGAGCGCGGGTGTGGTTGGAGGGGGAGGGTGTGTGGGTGTGAATGGGGATGAGAGTGTGGGTGTGGATGGCTGGAGGGAGTGTGGGTGTGGACGGGGAAGGGGGTGTGGACGGGGAAGGGGGTGTGGACGGGGAAGGGAGCGTGGGTGTGGACGGGGAAGGGAGCGTGGGTGTGGACGGGGAAGGGAGCGTGGGTGTGGACGGGGAAGGGAGCGTGGGTATGGATGGGGGGGAGGGAGTGTGGGTGTGGATGGGGTGGAGGGAGTGTGGGTGTGGATGGGGGGGAGGGAGTGTGGGTGTGGATGGGGGGGAGGGAGTGTGGGTGTGGATGGGGGGGAGGGAGTGTGGGTGTGGATGGGGGGGAGGGAGTGTGGGTGTGGATGGGGGGGAGGGAGTGTGGGTGTGGATGGGGGGGAGGGAGTGTGGGTGTGGATGGGGGGGTGGGAGTGTGGGTATGGATGGAGGGGAGGGAGTGTGGGTGTGGATGGGGAAGGGAGCCTGGGTGTGGATGGAGGGGGAGGGTGTGTGGTTGTGGATGGGGAAGGGAGTGTGGGTGCGGATGGGGAAGTGAGCGTGGGTGTGGATGGGGTGGAGGGAGTGTGGGTGTGGATGGAGGGGGAGGGTGTGTGGGTGTGGATGGGGAAGGGAGCGTGGGTGTGGTTGGGGGAAGGGAGCGTGGGTGTGGATGGGGGGGAGGGAGTGTGGGTGTGGATGGGGGGGGAGGGAGTGTGGGTGTGGATGGGGGGGGAGGGAGTGTGGATGTGGATGGGGAAGGGAGCGCGGGTGTGGTTGGAGGGGGAGGGTGTGTGGTTGTGGATGGGGAAGGGAGCGTGGGTGTGGATGGCTGGAGGGAGTGTGGGTGTGGACGGGGAAGGGAGTGTGGGTGTGGATGGGGAAGGGAGGGTGGGTGTGGACGGGGAAGGGAGGGTGGGTGTGGGTGGAGGGGGAGGGTGTGTGGTTGTGGATGGGGAAGGGACCGTGGGTGTGGATGGGGGGCAGGGAGTGTGGGTGTGGATGGGGGGCAGGGAGTGTGGGTGTGGATGGGGTGGAGGGAGTGTGGGTGTGGATGGGGGGGAGGGAGTGTGGGTGTGGATGGGGGGGAGGGAGTGTGGGTGTGGATGGGGGGGAGGGAGTGTGGGTGTGGATGGGGGGGGTAGCGGTGGTGGGGGGGCGTGGAGTGTGGATGTGGATGGGAGGGAGCATGGGTTTGGATGGGGGGCGAGTGTGCGGGTGGATGGGGGTAGGGAGTGTAGGTCTGGATGGAGGGGAGGGAGTGTGGGTGTGGATGGGGGTGGAGCATGGGTGTGGACGGGCAAGGGAGTGTGGGTGTGGATGGGGGTAGGGAGTGTAGGTCTGGATGGAGGGGAGGGAGAGTGGGTGTGGATGGGGATAGGGAGTGTAGGTCTGATTGGAGGGGAGGGAGTGTGGATGTTGATGGGGAAGGGAGCGTGGGTGTGGATGGAGGGGGAGGGTGTGTGGGTGTGGATGGGGAAGGGAGCGTGGGTGTGGTTGGGGGAAGGGTGTGTGGGTGTGAATGGGGATGGGAGTGTGGGTGTGGATGGCTGGAGGGAGTGTGGGTGTGGACGGGGAAGGGAGCGTGGGTGTGGGTGGAGGGGGAGGGTGTGTGGTTGTGGATGGGGAAGGGAGTGTGGGTGTGGATGGGGGGCAGGGAGTGTGGGTGTGGATGGGGGGCAGGGAGTGTGGGTGTGGATGGGGAAGGGAGCGCGGGTGTGGTTGGAGGGGGAGGGTGTGTGGGTGTGAATGGGGATGGGAGTGTGGGTGTGGATGGCTGGAGGGAGTGTGGGTGTGGACGGGGAAGGGAGCGTTGGTGTGGACGGGGAAGGGAGCGTGGGTGTGGGTGGGGGGGAGGGAGTGTGGGTGTGGATGGGGGGGAGGGAGTGTGGGTGTGGATGGAGGGGAGGGAGTGTGGGTGTGGATGGGGAAGGGAGTGTGGGTGTGGATGGGGGGCAGGGAGTGTGGGTGTGGATGGGGAAGGGAGTGCGGGTGTGGTTGGAGGGGGAGTGTGTGTGGTTGTGGATGGGGAAGGGAGTGTGGGTGTGGATGGAGTGGAGGGAGTGTGTGTGTTGATGGAGGGGGAGGGTGTGTGGGTGTGGATGGGGAAGGGAGTGTGGGTGTGGATGGGGAAGGGAGTGTGGGTGTGGATGGGGAAGGGAGTGTGGGTGTGGATGGAGGGGGAGGGTGTGTGGGTGTGGATGGGGAAGGGAGTGTGGGTGTGGATGGAGTGGAGGGAGTGTGTGTGTTGATGGAGGGGGAGGGTGTGTGGGTGTGGATGGGGAAGGGAGTGTGGGTGTGGATGGGGAAGGGAGTGTGGGTGTGGATGGGGAAGGGAGGGAGTGTGGGTGTGGATCTGGGGCAGGGAGTGTGGGTGTGGATGGGGGGGGGGAGGGAGTGTGGGTGTGGATGGGGTGGAGGGTGTGTGGGTGTGGATGGGGTGGAGGGTGTGTGGGTGTGGATGGGGTGGAGGGTGTGTGGGAGTGTGGGTGTGGATGGGGGGGGAGGGAGTGTGGGTGCGGATGGGGGGGAGGGAGTGTGGGTGCGGATGGGGGGCGGGGAGTGTGGGTGCGGATGGGGGGCGGGGAGTGTGGGTGCGGATGGGGGGCGGGGAGTGTGGGTGCGGATGGGGGGCGGGGAGTGTGGGTGCGGATGGGGGGGGAGGGAGTGTGGG
This sequence comes from Stegostoma tigrinum, assembly GCF_030684315.1. NCBI lineage: Eukaryota > Metazoa > Chordata > Chondrichthyes > Orectolobiformes > Stegostomatidae > Stegostoma > Stegostoma tigrinum. The sequence goes on along the minus strand of NC_081389.1, from coordinate 24,647,213 downwards.
TGTGGATGGGGTGGAGGGAGTGTGGGTGTGGATGGGGGGCGGGGAGCGTGGGTGGGGATGGGGGGGGAGGGAGTGTGGGTGTGGATGGGGTGGAGGGAGTGTGGGTGTGGATGGGGGGCGGGGAGTGTGGGTGCGGATGGGGGGCGGGGAGTGTGGGTGCGGATGGGGGGGAGGGAGTGTGGGTGCGGATGGGGGGCGGGGAGTGTGGGTGCGGATGGGGGGGAGGGAGTGTGGGTGCGGATGGGGGGCGGGGAGTGTGGGTGCGGATGGGGGGCGGGGAGTGTGGGTGCGGATGGGGGGCGGGGAGTGTGGGTGCGGATGGGGGGGAGGGAGTGTGGGTGTGGATGGGGTGGAGGGAGTGTGGGTGTGGATGGGGTGGAGGGAGTGTGGGTGGAATAGGGAGACAGAGATGGAGATGTGGGAGGTGGGAGGTGGGTGTGTGTACAGAGAGGGAGTGGAGTTGGAGGGTGAGTTAGGTAATCGGCGAGACTGGCGACTGAGGGATGGGACGAGACAACTGGGAGCATAAAATGGGAGGGAAGGGAGGGGAAGAAAGATGGGAGTGCAGTGTGAGAGAGAAAGAGAGAGAGTGAGAGAACAAAAGGACTGAGGGATGGAGGAAGGTTTTGGGGAAATCACAACAGCATCTTGGCCAAACAATGCAATGAGCTCAGGTCCGCAATGTAGTGAGTGAAAGCTCTGCTTGACAAATGTTGTTCTGTGAGGAGGTTGTCCCTTTTTGTAAATCAGGCTCACCTGCCAACTCAGTCAGATCACATTCAGAGGGGTTCCTCATGTGGGAAATGCTTCCCATTTTATCAACATTGCACATTCAGGTCCTGAGCCTGGCTATGGGATTGTAAATGGGGAGGTGGGTGAGGACTTGTGATTGGTGTCTACACACATTGATCACTCATCACAGCCTGCATTACTCTTGTACCTCGCTGTCAGGAAAAGCTGAAATAACACACCAACACACAGCAGCAGATCTTCCACTTCCAGCTCACTGTTACAAACACAATCCTGAGCTTACATCAAACTTAAACACACCTCAGCACAACTCCCGGTCAGTCACTCATGCAGGGCTGCTTAAAAATACTTACACACAGACACAGACACAGACACAGACACACACACACACACACACACACACACACACACACACACACACACACACACACACACCCACACGCTGACACACACACACACACACAGACACAGACAGACAGACACACACACACACCCACACGCTGACACACACACACACACAGACGCAGACACACACAGACACAGACACAGACAGGCAGACACACACACACACAGACACACTGACACACACACACACTGACACACACACTGACACACACACTGACACACACACACACTGACACACACACACACAGACACACACACACACACACAGACACACACACACGGACACACACACTCCCACACCCACACCCACACACTCACACTCACACATACACACACACACACACACAGACACACACACACAGACAAACAGACACAATCCCTTTCCAAAAATACTGTCAGCATGTTACATCTGCAAATCCTTTCAAAATTGTGCAACATCAACTCTGGAGTTTACACTCAATTACAATTAATAACCTGAAACAGAGTCAGTAGGAACTGCAGATGCTGGAGAATCTGAGGTAACATGGTGTAGAGCTGGATGAACACAGCAGGCCAAGCAGCATCAGAGGAGCAGGAAAGCTGACGTTTCGGGCCTAGACCCTTCATCAGAGAATAATCTGAAATACTTTGATATCAAAAGCTTCACATCTCTCTCTCCTTGTCCCAGCCTCTCTCTGTTTCTCTGACTGCCCTCCTGGTTCCCACACCCACATGTCCCCTTCCTGCACCCCCACCCCCACTCCTTGTTCTGCCTTTCCCCCTTCACCCAAACCCCACCCCAGGGAGTTAATACATTTCATTCCTTCTACAGAGTTTGGAATCTTTTTCTGCTTTTTTTCTCCAGCTCGGATTGAAATCTTTCCCTGTCACTGCCCGCATTTCTCCTCACTCTCTTTTGCCAGGAATATTCTTGTTGTCCTCTCAGTTTGGGATAAAACCTCTTAAATGCAATCTCCTGTCTCTGATGGTCATTGATTTGCTTCCCCTGGCAACCAGCTTTGCAAAACTGCAAACTTGTTGTGAGCCAACAAAGGCTTCCATTGATTTTGCTGCTCCTAACACACAAACATGTCCAAAATTTTACCTTCCCCCAGACTGTTCCTACCTTTTCTAACATGTTGGGTTCAGCACACTGTCACCACAGTTTCTGTAGATGGGGATGATCTTGGGGGCAACAGGCACATGGGTAGAGCAGGGATATAAAACAGCCAAACAGAAGCTTGCTTTACGTTAATCTTTCTTTTCTACAGATTCCACTTTCTACTCGAGAGCACCGTTACAAAGATGCAGAAAAACACCCCAAAAGTGACCACCAGAGCAAATGAAACCCAGAACCCTCTGCCCTGATCTTAAACCTTTTAAAACCTGAGAGTGTTGGGAAAGAAAAAGCAGTGTGAAAATTCCTCAATGAAGGAAGTTTGCCATTCTTACCAGTTAACAGCTTCCTCAGTCCCTTCAGTCACTGTGTCAGAGCTTCACACAGTCGCTGATTCCTAAAACAGAGACGATAGACAATGCTTTAGATCAACAGGTTGAATTAAACTTGCGTTTTGCAGAACACATCAGTAACAGTTCCTGCGACTCAGTTCCATTCTGATTGTTTCAGGATTCTTACAACAGGGATTGACAGTTCATCTTGCAAGAATCTCGAAGGGGCTTGCCCAGCTTTATTGCTATTCATTACCAATAATCACTTCAAAGTACAGGCAAGAAAAAGTCACATTATTCCTTACATCAGTCCTTGCTTTAATCAAAGCTAACAACAGTCATCATTAATAGCTGGGAAACCTAATTACACAGTGAAATTGATTGTGTCTGGAGTTCACAGCACTGTCTGTGGACAAACTCACCAGGTTTCTCATTCTCTTCAAAGCTAATACAACATCATTAGTGCAGCTTAGAAAAGAAATAGGTCATTAGAACCCAAGGATGCTACACATAGCATTTAGCCAAACATGTGTACACATATATGCATATGTGTCTGTATTTGCGTGTATATGCCTGTATGTGTGTCTGAATGTATGCATATATGTGTCTGTATGTGTGTGGGTGTCTGTATACATGTGTATGTGCAATGTGTACATGTGTATCTGCACACGTGCGTGTGCGAACGTACCTGTATATGTGTGTATGTACATGCACCTGTGTGTGTCTATGTGTGTGCGTGCATCTGTGTGTATGTACATGCACGTGTGCGTATATGCGTGTGTCTATGTGTGTGTATGTACACACACCTGTGTGTGTGTATGTGTGCATGTACATGTGTGTGTATGTGTGTGCATGTACATGCTCGTGTGTGTGTCTATGTGTGTGCATGTGTGTATGTACACGCATGTGTGTGTCTATGTGTGTGTATATACACGCACCTGTGTGTGTCTATGTGTGTGCGTGTATGCGTGTGTATGTACACGCACATATCTGTGTCTATGTGTGTACATGTATGTGTGTATGTACATGCACCTGTGTGTCTATGTGTGTGCATATATGTGTGTGTATGTACATGCTCGTGTGTGTCTATGTGTGTGCGTTTATGTGTGTATGTGCACGCACATGTGTGTGTCTGTGTGTACATGTATGTGTGTGTATGTACATGCACCTGTGTGTCTGTGTGTGTGTATGTGTGTGTGTGCATGTGTGTGTCTACGTGTGTCTATGTATGTGTGTGTATGTACATGCACCTGTGTGTCTATGTGTGTGCATATATGTGTGTGTATGTACATGCTCGTGTGTGTCTATGTGTGTGCGTTTATGTGTGTATGTGCACGCACATGTGTGTCTGTGTGTACATGTATGTGTGTGTATGTACATGCACCTGTGTGTCTGTGTGTGTGTATGTGTGTGTGTCTATGTGTGTCTATGTATGTGTGTGTATGTACATGCACCTGTGTGTCTATGTGTGTGCATATATGTGTGTGTATGTACATGCACCCGTGTGTCTATGTGTGTGCATATATGTGTGTGTATGTACATGCTCGTGTGTGTCTGTGTGTGCGTTTATGTGTGTATGTGCACGCACATGTGTGTGTCTGTGTGTACATGTATGTGTGTGTATGTACATGCACCTGTGTGTCTATGTGTGTGTATGTGTGTGTGTGCATGTGTGTGTCTATGTGTGTATATGTATGTGTGTGCATGTACATGCACCTGTGTGTCTATGTGTGTGTATATACACGCACATGTGTGTGTCTATGTGTGTGCGTGTATATGCGTGTATGTACATGCTCATGTGTACATACACATGTCCCATTCATGAAAAAATGGAGAACAAGAGGACATAGATTTAAAGTATTTTTAAAATTTACTCATGGGACATAAGGCAGAGCAGGCAGGACCAGCATTTTATGGCCTGACCCTGGTTGCCCCTTGAGAAGGTGGGGGTGAGCTGCGTTCTTGAACTGCTGCATTCCTCCTGCTGCAGGTTCACCCACAGTCTTATTGGAGAGAGGATTCCAGGATTTCAACCCAGCGACAGTGAGGGAACGGGGATATATTTCCAAGTCAGGATGGTGGGTGGCTTGGACGGGAGCTTGCAGGGGATGGTGTTCCATGTATCTGCTGCCCTTGTCCTTCTGGATGGAAGTGGTCATGGGTTTGAAAGGTGCTGTTTGAGGAACTTTGCTGATTTTCTGCAGTGCATCTTGTCGATAGTACGCACTGCTGCTACTGAGTGTCAGGGGTGGGGGGAGTGTGATGTTTGTGGATGTGGTGCCAATCAAGCGGCTGCTTTGTCCTGGATGGTGTCAAGCTTCTTGAGTGTTGTTGGGGCTGCACCCATCCAGGCAAGTGGGGAGTGTTTCATCCCACTCCTGACTTGTAGTATCTCTCTGTGGCTAGTGCAGTTCAGATTCTACAAGAAGAATGGCAATTCCAACAGTGCAGATAGAGGCCATTCGGCCCATCAGGTCTCTACCAACCGTCTGAAGTGCATCCTACCTAGACCACCGTTCCATCCCCTTAGCCTCACTTGGAGTTTTTAACCATGGCTAACCCACACAGCCTGCACATTGCTGGGCACTGCGGGCAATTTAGCATGGCCAGTCCACCTCAGCCTGCACATCTTTGGACTTTGGGAGGAAACCGGAGCACCCGGAGCAAACCCACGCAGACACGGGGAGAATGTGCAAACTCCACACAGTCAGTCGCCTGAGGGTGAAATTGACCCCTAGTGCTGTGAGGCTGCAGTATTAACCACAGATCTACTGAGCCATAACGGAGGAAGGGCGTTGATGAAGGAGCAGAAGATGGTTGGGTCCAGGTCACTACCCTGAGGAACTCCTGCAGAGATATCCTGGGGCTGAGATGATGGCCTCCCGAGAACCACAGCCACCGTCCCATTTGCCAGGTAGCCTCCAACCAGCTTTCCCCCAATCCTCATTGATACCAGTTTTGCTCGGGCCCCTTGATGTGGGGGTTTGGGGCAGGTTCACTCGAGTGATTAGGGCCTGGAGTGTACTGCCTGAGAGTGTGGGGGGGGGGAGGACGGCTCATCAAAGCTTTCAGAAAGGAATTGGAGAATTCTGTGAAAAGGAGGGACGAGCTGGGCGCTGGGGAGAAAGTGGGGGAGTGGGACTCGGTGAATCAATCCTGTAGAGAGTCAGCACAGGCAGAATGGGGTGAAAGGTCTCTGACTGTAATTAAGTATTAAAAGGACTGTATAAGAATCATCACTTTCTCACTTAGTTACACCGCTCTATCATCTGCACACACAGGGACAGAACATTGTACACAGAGCGGTGCTTGTGTCTCGACCGTGTACGAACCAGGCTCAGGGACACCTTACCCCTCTGGCCTCTCTGCATGGAGGTCAGTGGGTGTCTTGTGGAGCAGAGAGCTCAGTTCCCTGGTGGTTAGCATAGTGCTATGTGAACATTGTGATGCCCCTTGCGTGAGCAACCACCGACAAAAGGTCACAGGTGAAAGGCAAACCACTGAGGCAAGGATGGGGTGACCTTTGACTGTCGCCCATCAGAGGCCAGTCCCTGGAGTGAGGTGGTGGTGGGGGGTTCGGGGGGACCCTGCCAGGGTGAAGAGCACAAAGACAGCTTGTGCTAAGTCTTTATTGGAGGTTTAGCACATGTGGAAAAGCCCTCAGTTGTTGGAGCAAATTCCTGCAGATGCTGGAATCTACAGAAAACAAAGTGTACTGGGACTGACTACAACTCGAGCAGCATCGGCAAACACAGCGAGAGCAAGTTCGTGAGAGATAATGGGAACTTCCTACAGGCTAAGGGGGTGGCCATGGGCACCCGCATGGGCCCCAGCTATGCCTGCCTCTTTGTAGGTTACGTGGAACAGTCCCTCTTCCACACCTACACAGGCCCCAAACCCCACCTCGTCCTCCGTTACATTGATGACTGTATCAGCGCCGCCTCTTGCTTCCCAGAGGAGCTCGAACAGTTCATCCACTTCACCAACACCTTCCACCCCAACCTTCAGTTCACCTGGGCCATCTCCAGCACATCCCTCACCTTCCTGGACCTCTCAGTCTCCATCTCAGGCAACCAGCTTGTAACTGATGTCCATTTCAAGCCCACCAACTCCCACAGCTACCTAGAATACATCTCCTCCCACCCACCCTCCTGCAAAAATTCCATCCCCTATTCCCAATTCCTCCGCCTCCGCCGCATCTGTTCCCACGACAAGACATTCCACTCCCGCACATCCCAGATGTCCAAGTTCTTTAAGGACCGCAACTTTCCCCCCACAGTGATCGAGAACGCCCTTGACCGCATCTCCCGTATTTCCCGCAACACATCCCTCACACCCCGCCCCCGCCACAACCGCCCAAAGAGGATCCCCCTCGTTCTCACACACCACCCTACCAACCTCCGGATACAATGCATCATCCTCCGACACTTTCGCCATTTACAATCCGACCCCACCACCCAAGACATTTTTCCATCCCCACCCCTGTCTGCTTTCCGGAGAGACCACTCTCTCTGTGACTCCCTTGTTCGCTCCACACTGCCCTCCAACCCCACCACACCCGGCACCTTCCCCTGCAACCGCAGGAAATGCTACACTTGCCCCCACACCTCCCCCCTCACACCTATCCCAGGCCCCAAGATGACATTCCACATTAAGCAGAGGTTCACCTGCACATCTGCCAATGTGGTATACTGCATCCACTGTACCCGGTGTGGCTTCCTCTACATTGGGGAAACCAAGCGGAGGCTTGGAGACCGCTTTGCAGAACACCTCCGCTCAGTTCGCAACAAACAACTGCACCTCCCAGTCGCAAACCATTTCCACTCCTCCTCCCATTCTTTAGATGACATGTCCATCATGGGCCTCCTGCAGTGCCATAATGATGCCACCCGAAGGTTGCAGGAACAGCAACTCATATTCCGCCTGGGAACCCTGCAGCCTAATGGTATCAATGTGGACTTCACCAGTTTCAAAATCTCCCCTTCCCCAACTGCATCCCTAAACCAGCCCAGTGCGTCCCCTCCCCCCACTGCACCACACAACCAGCCCAGCTCCTCCACTCCACCCACTGCATCCCAAAACCAGTCCAACCTGTCTCTGCCTCCCTAACCTGTTCTTCCTCTCACCCATCCCTTCCTCCCACCCCAAGCCGCACCCCCATCTACCTACTAACCTCATCCCACCTCCTTGACCTGTCCGTCTTCCCTGGACTGACCTATCCCCTCCCTACCTCCCCACCTATACTCTCTCCACCTATCTTCTTTACTCTCCATCTTCGGTCCGCCTCCCCCTCTCTCCCTATTCATTCCAGTACCCTCACCCCATCCCCCTCTCTGATGAAGGGTCTAGGCCCGAAACGTCAGCTTTTGTGCTCCTGAGATGCTGCTTGGCCTGCTGTGTTCATCCAGCCTCACATTTTGTTGTCTTGGAGAGCAAGATCGTGTTCAGCTCTAATGATGAGTCATCCAGACTCCGACTGTTAGTTTGCCCTCAGTTTTTGGGGCAGAGAAAACCGCACGTTGCGGGGATTCCCAGCGGATGGCCCAGCTCCCAGCTCCCCCTGCCCTCCGTCCCAGGATGAAAATGCCCCAGTGTCTTTATAGATAATTCAACCTGGAATAGCTGCTGCAGTGCTAACAGGTAGCCAGGAGGTGGCAGTACTAACCCCAGGCTTTTCCACTGCAGCACACTAATGAGAAGGAGACAGTAGGAACTGCAGATGCTGGAGAATCTGAGATAACACGGTGAAGAGCTGGATGAACACAGCAGGCCGAGCAGCATCAGAGGAGCAGGAAAGCTGACGTTTCGGGTCACGACCCTTCATCAGGGCCTGATGAACTAATAACATCTGTCTTTTTGTGTGTTTTGAAACTAATGGCAATTCCGAAATCGTGCTGAACATATAGCTAGAGGAAATTATACAGCAGGACTTTATTTAATTCCAGCCATGGTTTATAATCCTCAGGAGCAATTTTTAAAAAATCTTTTCGCGGGACATTGACATCACTGGCTAAGCCAGCATTTGTTGCCCATCCCTAATTACCCAGGGGGTAGTTAAAAGCCAAGCCCATTGATGTAGGTCTGCAGTCGTCATCTAGACGGGTAAGGATGGCAGTTTCCTTCCCTGAAGGACATTAGTGAGCCCAACGGATTTCATTACAGTTATCTACACCAAAACAAGTTTGATAAATTGGATTTATCATTGGAGTTTAAAATCTAGCAGCCTCAGTGAGATTGAAACCTGCATTAGTCTCTGGTTCAATACAGTGTGGAGCTGGAGGAACACAGCAGCTCAGGCTGCATCAGAGGAAGAGGAAAGTCAATGTTTCAGGTTGACACCCTTCCTCAGGACTGCCTCTGGTTTAACCAGCGCAGTAACTTAACATTACATCACCACCTCTGCTCTGCTCTTATGTTCCTTGTCTCTACTAATAGACTCAAGTAATTTATTTTTGAAGAACTCCACCTTAAATCACCATGCCAGCTATAGGAATTGCTGTGAATGGACAGCGAGGGCTCTCTACTCAATGATGTTTTGCAGAATGGGAACATTTAACACTATCTCTCCACATTAGACCCCACAAACAATATCACTTCAAACTCCGCCACCGACACTCTGCCCATCTCACCATCTCGAAGTGTACAGATACCCCCGTCACTTCCCACTCTGACGCCAACTTGAATGGAATCTGTAAACCCAATTATGGTGCTCCCTGCACCAGAGTCCAGAATGTTGATCAAAATTAGAAAGAGCCAAAGCTGATTCATGGGAAACCCACTGTAAAGCTCCTTCCTTGGAGTAAGCACCCTGTGGATCTGGAGCAATAAGTCCTGATTGTTTTAAAACAGCCTCTTTAATGTCCCCAAGAAATTCCACAGGAACATTGTCAAACAAACATGGCACAATGCCAGGCAGAGATGCCATTATAGGATTTTTTAAGTGACTTAAAAGGAGGTGGGAGTAATAGGCAGATATAGGGAACACATTTCTGTTTAAGGATTGAAAGGGATATGGAGAGATTCAAAGCAAATTTCAGATCTTAGGCAAAATTCTGCAGATGCAGAAAATTTGGAATAGAAACTGAAAGTGCTGGAACTTCTTAGAGGGTCTAGCAGCATCAGTGGAGAGAGAACCTAAGGTAATGTTTCGCATCGGTGATCTTTCACCCAGAATGGAAATGATTACGCATGTCCCAGGTTTTAAGCAAGTAGAGACGCAGGGAAAGAATAGAGGGGGATGAGGAATGTACAAAAAGGGAAGATGAGAGAGTGAGGGAGGTAAGTGAGAAAAGGGTGCAAAGCAAGGCAGGATGGGAATAGGGCACAGAAAGCAAAACAAAAGTGTCCCCCAGGAGGTGGTAATTAACAATTCGGAATCACTCCCAATAGCGAGAGTTTTCATACATAAGAGCAAAAATTCACCACACACGGGTGTCATTTAGCCAAACAGATGGGAGTGAGGCTTACACACCCACCCCTCTGTGTTGATAAAATTGCATGCACAGGTTGGGAATCGGGGGGTCGAATGGTAGGATGCCGTGCCCAGGACATAATGCAGGCTCTTTCTGACATATTGACCAAGGGTCAGGAGGCGGGGTGTGAGGTGGGTTGGGGGGTTGCATGGGAAAGTAGCGGGAACCTGGGTAAATGTGGCTCTGGATAAAAAGTGCTCAGCATCGATATTGATCTACACAAACATCCCTTTTGTAAAAACAGCCTGACAGAAATCCCATTCCAGTAATGCTATCTGAAATGACCATCTCATCATTTAAGCTTTAAACTGCGACTCCAAGACAGTTTGATCCCAGGATATTTAAGCAGCTTTTTAAGCCATTGATGGGAGTGCATTTTCTCTGCAACAATGAATCTGAAAATGCATTTATCAAGTTTTAATGATAACCTTTTAGGACACTGCCAGTGCTGAATGATGCCATACATTTGACGAGATTATCTCTGGCTCAGAGACTTGAATCCTGCCTTTCTCACAAAAGGGAGATAATCACCAGAATCCCAGCCGCCTGCGTGTTCAGGTCGTGTAGTGGAGAAACTCATCTTCTGTTGTTTATTTCTAAATTAATTGTTGCTGTAGTAATTGAAACATTATTGGATGTACAGTCATAATGAAATCTCTTCAGTGATGGCACACTTGGGCCCGGGGAACCTAAGCCTTTTCAAACAGGCTCCAGACTAAAAACTGAAAGATATGACATACCCTCGATATTGTACAGAGCTTCCTGGGTCCCGAAGTGAGCTATTTACAGGGGTGTTTTTAAACTGGGAGAGGCAGGTCACCAGTACCCACTGAGGCCTCAGCATGGCTAACACAAACCTGTGCAGGAGCCTTCTGGAGTTCAAATAAACATTGCACCAGCACAAACCTCCCTCATTTTCTCCTTTAGTTCAATAAAATTGCAGCAATTACTGCTTTTTACGCTGTTTTACCCCCCAGTCTCAGATGGAATCATTTTTGTACAGCAAAGGGATATGGGCCAAAAACAGGGATGTGGACTTGGGCCACGGGGCAGCCAGGATCTGACTGAATGGTAGAACAGCTTGGAAAGGGCAGAATGGCCTACTCCTGTTCCAACCTAGGCCCTATCTATTGCCTTTTAGACCCCCCTTAAACCTAACAGGGGCCATACACCCTCTTCATGCTCTGTTTTACAAGATTTACTGGATTGAGGCCAGGTATCAGTAGGTTGTGTTATAGGGAAAGCCTGGGGGTTGTTTCCACAGGAGTTTCAAAAGGTGAGGATGGTGAGTTGATTGATGTGTATGGGATCCTGGATGGTGCAGGCAGGATGAATAAGGAAAGGATGTGAAATAACTGCACAGAAGCTAGCATGCCATCATCAAGCCACCCTTTACGTGCTCATGCACAGTATGTTGGCTGCTGGAGGGGGGGTGGGGAGGGAGGGGAGGGAGTGAATATGTATAAAGTGGAGAGGAATAGACTATAGCTATGTAAGGGAGTCAAGGGTTATCAAGAATGGAGGGGAATTCAAAACACAAACAGATCAGCGATGATCTTATAGACTAGTGAGATAGACTTGGAGGGTCATTTCTGCTTCTACTTCCAATGTTCCTACGTTCTCTGTGCCAGGCCATCAGCCCTGGGCCATAATGTGTGGCAGTGCCACATGTCTGCAGTGTCCCTGCCTCTGTGCCATCCTTTGGGTTTGGGTTTCTGAGCCGTGGGAGGGCAATCAGTGAGTGTCTGACTGTTCTGCACTGTCACTCCCTTTTCCTGGAGCAAGGGGACCTGCTGAGCTCTGGAGGGTATTGCAGTGTTGACATTGAGAGGCTGCTACCCATTTCCCGTGAGATTGTAGACATGCTCACTGAGCCGATGTGTTTGGTTGCAAATATTGTGTCACCCTGCTAGGTAACACCCTCAGGGCGCTCCCGGTGAAGCATGGGTGTTCTGTCCTGTTTGTTATTTATATGCCTCGATTTGCTGGGGTGGTTGGCACTAATTCCGGTTTTGTTTCTCAGTGGTTTGTACACAGGGTCGAATTCAATGTGTTTGTTGAAGGAGTTCCAGTTGGAATACCAGGCCTCCAGGAATTCCTTGGCATGTCTCTGTTTGGTTTGTGCGATTACGGATGTGTTGTCCCAGTTGAATTCGTGTCCCTTATTATCCATGTGTAGTGAGACAAACGAGAATTGGTGTGTCTCTCGGCAACTACTTGATGTTCGTGTATCTGTACTGTCAATTTTCTTCTGGTTTGGCTTATGTAATGCCACTCACAGTCCTTGCATGGTATTTTGTATATTACCACAGTTTTGCTGGTTTTGGGTGTGGGATCCTTTATGTTCGTCAGTAGCTGTCATAGGATGGTTGTCAGTTTGTGGACCATCTGATACCGAGGGGTTATCAGTACAAACCACTGAGAAACAGAACGGGGATTAATACCAACCGCTCCAGCAAACTGAGGCATAAAGATAACAAGTGGGACAGAACACTGACACTTCAGAGACGCACTGACGGGGTTACCTAGCAGGCTGGCAAAACTTCTGTAGCCAAACACATCGGCTCGGTGAGCATGTCTACAATCTCATCCACATCCCGAGCTACAAATTTTCTCAAAAACTGCCCATTTCCAGTGTTTCTTCCAACTCTGTGATGTAGACTGTATTGTTCCTGCAGTCCATTGCCTCACTGCCTGAGGTTTGACATCTGTGCAAGAAATGAAGTGCTAACACCATATTCATCTCTAATTGTAGACAGCAATCTCAGCAAATTACAGTCAACAAATACTTCTAATTGCCAGACACATGACTCTCGAAAATTATAGGCCATATAACTCAGTGATTCAATTTGAAGCAAGCCTACCCAGTTAGACGTCAACAGAGTGAACCACCATCAGGTCACAACTGAGAGGGGATCTTGTTCCTGTGTCAAATACAAGAGATAAGGAGAGGGATACACATGTAATGCCTTCAGAATGTTCTATTTACAACCACCTCCTCCAGACTTCACCATTAAAATACTGAACGTCAACCCGATAATACACTGAACCTCTCCCTATCCTGGGAGTGGTAGGTGGGGACAGCATAGAGCGAGCTTTACTCTGTATCTCACCCCGTGCAGCCCCTGTCCTGTGAGTGGTAGATAGGGGGGACAGTGTAGAGGGAGCTTTACTCTGTATCTAACCCCATGCAGCCGCTGTCCTGGGAATGGCAGATAGGGGGGACAGTGTAGGGAGAGCTTTATTCTGTATCTAAACCCCGTGCTGTCCCTGTCCTGGGAGTGTTTGACGGGGGACAGTGTAGAGGAAGCTTTACTCTGTATCTAACCCAGAGCTGCCCCTGTCCTGGGAGTGGTAGATGGGCGGGGGTGGGGGTGGGGGAACAGTGTTGTAAGATGCTTTCACTGTCTTCACATGTTCACACTGTGGTGGTTCCTCACCTTTAAAGGGCTAACCTTGGATTTAAAGGAATCAAAGCCAAGTCTACCGAATGTTGCTTGAATTCCCACGGTAGGGAGACCTCCATCGTTACAAAGACTGAGCTAGTGTCGGGTACTCAGTCAGTCACAGGGAGAGCCAGTTAGAGGAACAGCACATCTCAGCCACACTGCAGCCAGCAGCTAGAAGGGCACACGGCCCCTTCAGCGTGATGTGTTACTCAATTCAGGTCATAGATGGGTCAGTGCTGCTCTCTACTCCACTCACCCTGCCTGTTCTCACATAACCCTCAGCCGCCCCCACCTCCTGCCTTCTACAACCCCTCCCCACTACACCTATCCAATGGGGAAGAGAATTCCAACGCCAACAACTCTCCTCGGGAAAAGAAATTCCTCCTTACCTCAGCGTTAAACTAAAGACCCGTTCTTCTGAAATGAAGGGAAAACAGCGTCTCAGTAAGCGCCAGGTGAAACCCCATGAGAATCCAAATGTTTCAATAAGATGGGGAGAAATTACTCCTCCCAAAGTGTCAAGGACGTGTGGAATTCACTGCCCCAGAGTATAATGGCTGCTGACGCATTGATTAAACTTGAGGAGGAGACAGACAGATGTTTAATGAGTGATCAGTTAGAGGGTTATGGGGAATGGGGCAGGAAGGTGGAATTGAGGCTGCGTTGAGATCAGCCAGGACAGTATTGAACAGCAGAACAGACTCGAGTCGCTGACTGGGCTCCCTTGCTCATATGTTCTTACGCTCGTCTCTCGACCTTCTAAACTCCAGTGAGTACAGGCCCAAACTGTTCAAACCTCAGCCAGAATACAGAGCCCTCCACTCCAGGAATCACTGAGCAAATGTCTACATTTAGTGCTGGGTGAAGGGGACCTCTAAAAGCTCTGTGCTCCTTGCTCTGCCATTCAGCAACACTGAGAGAGGGGGCCCAATCCTGAACCACACGGAGTGGCTTACACCCAGCTTTGAAAGGTTAGTGTATTTTCTCTCTGGCATTGGGGGAATTGCAGTGTGGCTCTCTCAGCCTCTGTGTGTCACAGCCTCTCCCAGCACTCAATGAGTTTCACCGTATCTCTCCTGTTCAGGAATAAGCTCACTATCAAATAGGAAGGGCCTGTAACCATTTAGTTGGGCATGAAACTGTGACTAAATCACCAGGAACCTAACAACATCACTGCACCACACAGCATACACGTCAATTAGTCTCACAAAACCTAATTAGTGAGGATGAGAAAAACCACAGCATCAACCCTCACTTGTAACCATGGTAACGGACTTGCCATCTTACTCTCGGCCACAGAATGTACTAATTGAAAAAGGAAAGCCACTTAATGAAAATTACAGTCTGGAGGAGTTTTATTCTTTCTTCAATGAACCTGCCAGCTGGTACATACAAGCCTGGTCCAGCCCTGGCTCGCAGACGCTGTTTAAAAATGGCAAGGCTATGTCAGGTAGGTATTCCCAGCCTCTTCCTCATCTGTTACCTTCAAGCCAAGCTCTACCTTGTTTGCAGTCACTACCCTGCGTCTCACTCCTTGACCTCCTCATGGCAATTCCTGATGAATCTACACCAGGCCCCAAACCAGAGGACAGAGCCAATGCCCCTCTCAAAGCTCTTTGCAAAATGATCTCTGAATCGCGCACACATACTGCAGCAGGAGCTCAGCACCATCTTCCCTGGGCAGTTAGGGAAAGGTAATAAATGCTGACCCAGGGATAAATAAACATCGTGCCGCCACCATCCTTTTTCATTCATTCACAGGATCAGGGTGTCACTGGCCAGACAGCATTTATTGCCCATCCCTAATTGCCCAGAGCAGTTAAGAGTCACTACATTGCTGTGGGTCTGGAGTCACATGTAGGCCAGACCAGGAAAGGATGGCAGTTTCCTTCCCTAACGGCATTAGTGAACCAGAAGGGGTTTTCCTGACAATTAACAATGGCGTGGTCATCATTTGAGTCTTAACTCCAGAATATTTTTTAAATTGACTTCAACATCCACCATCTGCCATGGTGGGAATTGAACCCCAGGCTCCAGAACATTATCTGGGACTCTGGAGTAACAATCCAGTGATAATACCACTGAGCCATTGCCTCTCCCCGCTCTGATCTAGTGGGAAGCCTTAGAGTGTCCAGGGGAGCTTTCTGAGGGAATCCATGACCACAAAAGTTGCCTGCATTCTGCCTCGAAACTGTCTCCAGCATCTAGTTCCTGCAGCACACTGATCAGAGTTTGTCAGACTGCCTGCTTCAGAACTGACCCCCAGAGCCACCCACAAACATCTGCCAATCTGAGTAACATCCATTAGTGCTCCCGCTCCCTTTCCCCACCACTCCCTCAGATGCTCTGCTTTCTGCCCTGCAGCTGGGATTTAACTAACTCGTCAAATATCACCAGCAACTCATTGAGATTGTGAGGGGAGCATTTGTAATCACACGGCACCAGGATGGAGCATTTGGCCCGTCATACCTGTACTAGTTCTTTGATAGCTATCTAATTTGTCCAATTTCCCCACAGTTTTCCCCTCCAAGTAGGTAATTAATTCCTTTGTGAATGTCGCTCCTGAAGCTGATCTAATCAACCTTTCGGGTTGTGTAAAAAAATGAGTTAAATAGTTTGTTTGAGGCTTTGCTGAAAACCAGAATTTCATGGTGAGAAAGGAACACACACGATCACAAACGGCCACCGATTCTGATTGTCACCATGCTCTTGTACTGGAACTCAGGTTCAGTGGCTGGGTTTGGCTAGTCATCAGGAGTGAAGGAACTGTAACTCCTCATTGACCACTCACCAGCAGGTCCTTAGGGTGCTCTAGGAACTGCCAAAACACTACAAGCTCACATGTAGAGCCTGTCCAGTTTGTGAATGTTCCAATTTGAAAATAACCAGCAACACAGGTTTAAAGATTATACAAGACCAAAGTTTAGTTCTGAGGAAGGGCCACTGGGCCTGAAACACTAACACCCTGATTTCTCTCCAATGATGCTGCCAGACCTGCTGAGTTGTTCCAGCAATTTCTGTTTTTGTATTCATTTCCAAAGTGTAGTTTATTGCCGAACCATCATGGAGTGTTCCTTTAGCAGAACGTGATAAGGTTATTTGCTAAAATTCAAGTTCAGGGATTGAAAGCAGGTCGGGATGAAGTTTTTGGGTGAAGATTGAAGGGAGATGAGACTCTCATATTGCAGCAGGCCTGGTTTTCTTGACTCCCTTTCTGATGTGAAGCTGTTGAAAGTTTGGAGAGAGAGTTTTCTGTTGTTAAACAGTTGGAAATTGCTCTCTCAGGTCGTTAGGAATGACTGGGGGCTCCTAAGTTATAGCTTTCTGTCTCTGGGCATCAGTAACCTACTTCAGTACAATAGGCCTTTCCCTGGTGAGAAGTAGTTGCAGTATTATTCATTAATTGGTTCTCTTATTGTGTCCAGGTAATTCTCTTGAGATCTCTACACAAAAGTGGTAGTCACAGCCAGGCATTTATATTGTTCAGAATGTTTAAAAATGGCTGCCATGCCCAACTGAACGTTTTCCACATGGACAAGCCCAGGTAGTTAACATTTTAATGGTCTCTGTCGTTAGGTTGAATGGCTTCACTTCTGTTCAGGGTTTTGGACAGACATTCATCTCTCTAGGGGTCTCATTGTCACAGAGTTTCTCTTTCTTGAATTTCAGAAGGCCACGTGTGATTCTTCCTGAGATAAATACACACAGTCTGTTCCCAATCGCAGTTGAATACACAAGAGAAGTCATTGTGGCTCTGGGAGCCATTTGATGAGGTTCAATAGACAACAGACAATAGGTGCAGGAGTAGGCCATTCGGTCCTTCGAGCTAGCACCACCATTCATTATGATCATGGCTGATCATCCACAATCAGTATCCTGTTCCTGCCTTATCCCCATAACCCTTGATTCCACTATCTTTAAGAGCTCTATCCATCTCTTTCTTGAAAGTATCCAGAGAGTTGGCCTCCACTGCCTTCTGGGGCAGAGCTTTTCATATATTCACCACTCTCTGGGTGAAGAAGTTTCTCCTCAACTCTGTTCTAAATGGCCTACCCCTTATTTTTAAACTGTGTCCTCTGGTTCTGGACTCACCCATCAGCGGAAACATGCTTCCTGCCTCCAGAGTGTCCAATCCCTTAATAATCTTATACGCCTGAATCAGATCCCCTCTCATCCTTCTAAACTCAACTGTATACAAGCCCAGTCGCTCCAATCTTTCAACATATGATAGTCTCGCCATTCCGGGAATTGACCCCGTGAACCTACGCTGCACTCCCTCAATAGCCAGAATGTCCTTCCTCAAATTTGGAGACCAAAACTGCACACAATATTCCAGGTACAGTCTCACCAGGGCCCTGTACAGCTGCAGAAGGACCTCTTTGCTCCTATCCTTCCTGAAATAACTCAACAAAGGCCAGTTTCCCATCACCAAGTCACCCTACAGTTACACTTTACACTGACCCAGCTCCCTCAGAGCCAGCTCTCAGAGTGAACAGAGCCTCTGTCACTCCTCTTTATATCTGTCAGCCAGGGTTCCCTGATTGGACCAGGTTAACAGCCCCAATCAGGGAACTCACATTCCATAAGGTCCACCTAGCTGATTTTGTTATAATCCTTACAGCTTTGTTTGTCCATTTTAAAGGCGGGTTTAATATAATTGACAGAAACTAGTGATAATATCAGAACGAACCTGGTATGAGCCCGGGCCTGCAGTAGGTTGGGGTAGGAGTTCGAGTAGTTACCTCCCAGGCCAGAATATTGATGATGGACACAGAGACACTTCATGGTCTAATACCATTCACATGCACATTGTGAACTTTACTGACTTTTTGAAGGATGGTGCAAAGCTCTGGTGTTAAAATTGTTGGTGGTGTGTCCGTTTTTAAAGGGAGCCCTGACTGGTCGATTCACCAACAGCCTGCAGGTTTTTTTCTGGCAGATTACAGAAACACAAACACAGTTAGTCCCAAGAGTTGATGACATAGTTCGAAAACCAAAAGACACAGCTCTGCTCTGGCAAACCAGCACTGGGTCTCTCCAGCAGCTAACGCGATAATTAAATGAACAAACAGCGACAGCACTCAGTCTAACCAAAGCTGGCAGTGTTCATCGCTCAGCAACACCTGAAACTTTCTTTGTTCATTTATTCACAGGATGAGGGTGTCACTGGCCAGGCCGCATTTATCGCCCATCCCTAATTGCTCAGAGGACAGTTAAGAGTCAACCACACTGCTGTGGGTCTGGAGTCACATACAGGCCAGACCAGGTGAGGATGGCAGTTTCCGTCCCTAAAAGGCATTTGTGATCCAGATGGGATTTTCATGACAATTGACAATGAATTCATAGTTATCATTACATTTTTAATTCCAGACATTTAATTGAAATTTGGGAATTGAATTCATGGCGAGAGCCAAACATGGATCCTCAGAACATAACCCAGGCCTCGGATTAACAGCCCAGCGATAATACCCCAAGGCCATCACCTCCCCTCTCCTTGGAGTGGCAGACACTAGGAAGAGAGCCATCTGCACAAACTTCCGAAAAAAAACCGAGACCAAATAACTGTGTCAACATCATCTTTGGGAGATCGGCTCCCAAAGCCTGGAGCTTTTAGACTGATCTTTTACTGTGGGACAATAATCCCAAAGCACACTCCAGGAGCTTTCATCAGATGGAAACCTGACATGGACCCACAAGGATGGTGAGGAGTTTGGCGAAAGGGGAGGTGAGGGATGCTGACTGATGGGGCTCGATGGGGTATTTAACAAGAATAAGCCACACCCCTCACCCATTCCAGTGGGGCCAGGAACCTTTGGAAGCTGCCCATTACCCTACCCAACCCTCCGGGCAGGGTTCTAGTGGGAGAAAGTGACAGCAGCTATTGGGAGATTTTCCGCAGGATCAGGCGAGATATCCAGGAGAGCCAGGGTCACCTCACGGCAGCGTTTAACTCTCTGCAGAGGAGCACCATGAGTAAATCGCTGAGCGACAGAGAGAGACGGTGAGTAAATCTGCGAGCGGTAGAGTGAGACGGTGAGTAATCGCCGAGCAGCAGAGGGACTCGTTACGGGGGGATTACTGATTATTAAACACCTGGTTATCTCAACTCACCCCTTACCCCTGAAAGTGACACTGAGCACCAACACCTCAGGGTAACCCACACCCCACACCCACAGATATATCTCTCTCAAATATGTGAACCCTTCAATTTAGGCCCTTGGACTGTTATTCCTCTCCCAGCAGTTACACAGATTAAGTAGATGGCCATTCGGCCCCTCAGTTCTGCTCAATTGTTCATCCAGACCCTGCTACATCAGAGTGTGCAACTCCATCTGAAACACCTCGGTCCTATCACCTTTGCATCAGTGAGAAAGTGACCAGTCCTGGTGTTGGAATGCTCCCAGGCTCCACAGCGTGCTGATGCCGGAACATATGACGGAATTAGGGACCCTCTCAAAGCCTTTTCTTCAAGCCCAGTGCCTGATAGATCGTCAATATCGAGGCAGCAATCAGAGAAGGTCAAGTATTGGAATGAGACACTTGTTGGGACTGAGAAGACCGTGGTGAAGAGTTTATCGCGATTCCAGCAGCTTCACCTTGCCCCAAACCTTGCTGCTCAAGAAACAGCAGCTGGGACTTGAACAAATACCTTCCTGAAGATTGGATAAAGCAACAAGCCACAGGCAGTGGGACCAATCTATGGAACAAATACCTCAATGGGAGGGCTCACATGCCCAGTGGCTGTGGTGGTCTGTTTGAGTTGGTGAGGGTGGGGATTATAATAGGGTGACAGGTGGTGGTTATCGGGGCTGGTGGGGTTTAATTGGTACAGCTCCCATGCGTACTTCTTCAAACTCCTCACTCACCCTCATGTCACTCACCAGGGACTGGCGAGACTGACGGGGCAGAATGATGCTGGAATTAATTCCCTCAGTATCAATCCCCTGTCTCCATCC